>NW_020291831.1:27404-431095 GCF_003184835.1 Aspergillus costaricaensis CBS 115574
GGGGGGGGAAAGGGAAAGACTGCGCAAAGAGGGAAAAGTGGTGTGGGTGTAGAGAGAAGCGCGCCAGGACGTGGGCACAAGCCGATGGGCGATTCGGGCGATCGCTGGATCGCGACAGTGAGGCGGTCGTGTCCAGCGGCGGTGTTGGCGATTTGGGCGACGAGCGGCGCAGCGACAACAGGGAAGTGGGAGGCGGGAAAGAGGGGCTCCCTCGGCGGGACTGACGGAGGGGGAAAACAAGCGAACAGGCCAGTCCCCGGATTCGAACACGCACTGGGGCCCATAATGCCACTGTCTTCATTCCCCGACAGCCAATGGTTGTACCCGTTGCCCATTCTGACTAACGGCGTGCCCGGGCTAAACGGAACCTGGTTAGGACACGTCCACCTTTCCTTCGGTGACCCATATTTCGAAAAGAGACAAAAAAGTTCAAGGAAATAAGCAAAAATGAAAATGAAAATGCAACAAAATTCAAAACAAAAATGGATCTAACTGCAAAATGATGAATAATAATATAATAGAAATTAAATAAAATAAATAAAAAAGTTATACAAACTAGACTATCTACACAGCTAAAAGAACAGACAACAAAACAAAGCAGTAGCCCAGCCCACCGCAGCCCACATGGGCCGTACAGTAGTAAGTAGACTTCCAACCCGTCAACCCGGTTCAGCCGGGGGGCCTCCTTCGACTGGCTGAAATCGACCGTTTGTTAGAGGTCTTGGGTTGATGTGAGGGAGAATCTTATCCACTCTCCATTTTCCATTTTGCACCCACCATTACTGCTACTGGAAAAGGCAAAAATGGAAAATGGAAAATGTGAGAAGAAAAAAATGAAAAATAAAATAAAATAAAATCGAAAAGAAACACAATGATCTCAATATCCGAGAAAATAATCCGAGCAGAAAAAAAGAAAATTTACTCTTCATATGCACAACATTGGGCAGCATCCTACATGTTTCCCCTGGTGAGTTATCGCGACTCAAGATGTGATCTGGACAGATTTGGATCATGGTTATCATGATGATTAGTTTTGTTGTTGGTGGGCTGGCTACAAAGTACACCGTAGTTAGTCGTCACATCTTGGGAACACTATACATCCCCTCTCTTACACAGCGCACAGTCGATACTCTCATGATCAAATACCCCCTGCTAGGGTTAACCCACTCGGATAATGCTCCTATCCCTGTTTGGTGATGGCGCCCCTCGCTCACCTTTCAGCGGTCGAGTGCAGGACCCTAGAAGGATAATAATGGGCCAGCAGAGCTTCTACGGTGTATTCCTGCGACCTGCCTAACTGACCACACAAAAGCCATGCCGGAGCTGGATGGCAGGCTCGACTTTCTACTTTTACTCACTCCCACTTCCCATCGATATTATTTCATAGTGGGGTTTGGGGTGGAATGAGGACTCCATACGGTATGGTATGTAACTTTGTTCAGTGGGTACAAGTGGTAGCTCGATGGGTACAATGCAGTGAGGAGGACACTGGACAAGACTTCAGGTTGTCTTAGTAACCTCAAGGCGGACATGACTAGCACCGAGAAATTGAGTGAGGTTCGGATTACCTGCTGTAAACTACCTCAAACGTATCGGGTGCAAGTAAGATGAGGAAAAGCCAAAAAGTCATCCCTCTTGCCCATCCCTATGTGACAGCGCAGAAATCGCAAACTTGGTACAGTCGGCTGCGGGGCCGTCCAGAAGACAGGTAGAGACTGTCATTGACCATTGTCAGTAGACAAAGGTCAGGGCACAGCATTAGACTACAATTTCAGTCGATGTATCTTGGTCATTGCATGGAAATGGTCCACAGTAATTAGAGGGAAAGAGAGTGCTCGGTAGATGAGAAGAAGAAGGGGATAAAAGGAACAGGCTTGAATAGGTTAGACTGGTTTTGCAGGTTGAATTGAGAATCCATCGCAGACACGCACTTTCACTCGTTCCCTCTCTCTTTCTTCTTGTCTCTCACAAACTCCCCGTCCAGCCAACAGATTAGTGTTCCCCCCTCCCCTCCGTCCCCTCTTTTTTTCCTACAAAATTATTTTTCTTTTCGCCCCTCGTCAGCCCCCCCTTGCCCCTCCGGCAGGGATCCAGCACCGTCAAAATGCCACGGAGACGCACCGCCATCATGATTCGTGTATTGGCTCCCTTCATTTCCACCACGGAATCTCTTCACACCCCAAATCAAGTGGTCGATTCGTCCAAACCGGGCTCCCATTCCTCACGCTGATCGTACCTACGTACTCATCTCATCCTTCAATAATCCGCATAACTATCTTCAACCATCATCATCATCCCTTTTTTTATTCCTTTTTTTTCTTCTTCTTCTAGATCATCTCATGTTACCCCATTTGTATTCTATCCCGCCACCCACTTCCTTACCCCTCTAACCCCTCTAACCTCCCCCTCCTTTCCTCCCCTCTTTATGAAGTCTAACCCTTCCTTAACCCCTCTTTGGTAAATCGGCTCACTGGGATCACCGCCGGTAATCCCTACTTATGTCGTAGATAACCCACTAGTTATTTGATAATCGGCCGCCCGCCGCAAGGCTGGTCATGACTTCATTTCCATGCGATCCAATTTGTGTGAGTGGGATTGCCCGTCTAACTCCGACTAGAACTAGCCCCGGTGGATCTTCAAATCGAGCGCTGCCGTTGTTCCAGACCCCCTCTCACCTCCGTTCCCCTTCTTCCGTCCGTCACAATGACGAGTGTTGGTTCATTTGAACGTCTACAAAGTACAAATATAGAATGGTTCGCGAGCGCATTTCGCGAACCACTTCCGGGAACATAAGAGCTTCGCGCGGCATCCTGAATTTAATCCTTCACGTTGCCAAGTCAGTTGAAGCCAGATAGAAGACGGGGGATGAATCGTGCTTGGCTGGTAAAAGCCACCCGTCATCACGCAGCAATAGGAGAATATTGCTGACGATGTGATGTCTCTCAGTTTGACAGATCATCGCCCAGTCTATCGGTAGCCTAAAGAACACACCCCAACATCCCTAAATTTCTGGCAAGCCTCTTGGCCTTCATTGGATGTCCCCTGGACCAAATAGGTAAAGAAAAGAAGAAAAGGAAAAACAAAAAAAAAGGAAAAAGAACTATGTTGACAGAAAAAGCTAATCGTGCTATGCACTGCGAACGCCAGAATGACTTTGGGTCCAAGGTGGTCAGAGGTTCAAACATGGCGCATGGTTTGCCTCCCACTTCTGCTCAGGGTCAGCTGCTCCAGCGGCCGCCAACACGACAGCCAGCGTCAGCAGGTGAAGGAAATCAAGGGTCAGAAACAACAACCCTCCGTAAGGCGATGGACGCTGTTTCGTTTCCAATTCTGCTTGCTCGCTTGCCAAACTCCATTTCCCCTCCTTCCCCCACCTTCAACTTAGTACTTTGGAAGCAATCCAGTGGATTCGGCCACCGAGCGTGTGGGCGGGCTACATCAGGTGTCCTTGTTCGTGGAACACCAAACACTACCGAGTCACTCCATCCTGGGCGCTAAATGGATAATGCAAAAGCTTGAGACAGCAGACAGAAGTCATGTTCTGGAGCGATCCAACTTGGGAGCTTGGGAAGATGCAGGACTGCATCATCCCCAAACACTATTGTTTCTGTTTTTGGCAGTTTGGCATCCAAGCCGAAGATGCATCAACCTAAGACCGACTACCTAGTCCCAACTGCATAAGTGGCATGGGGAATCCGGCCCTTCGACAGAGAGAGTTAGTCTGAAGCCAGAGGTACCCTAGGGCAGGTTACTTGTGGCTGCCTGCACGCCCGCAGTCGCGCCTAACCAGCCTCACTCGGAGACGCGCCCTCGTTCCGCGTCTCCGTCGAATAAGTAAACGATCCACCTTGAGGAGGGGGAATGATTACATACGTAAATAGACAAGTAACTAGTTAGCTATCTACACGGTGCAAGTACTGTGTACAAATGTGTCACGGTCAGATGACGGTGGACGATAGTTCCGAGCCTGTCCTTGGCCCCTTGGTTCGACCACCACAGACAATCCAAGACTTGGTTCTGAATCTATGATGCGGGGAGGGGGATTCGACTATGAGTTAGAATAGTCTCAGATACATGTGTTTCATACTGAACCACAGAAATTATGAAGCCTATTTTCATCCTCGATCTCAGCACAGTATCATCATAATCATCATAGTCAACATCATCACCACCACCACAAAGGTTCCCGTAAAATCCCGGCACGCGAGTGGGGCATCACTGGGTGGGCCTCAAGGAAACCCCACCAGACACGGTTAGTTACTAGGGAAACGCACATGATCATGAGGGGAGCACAAAAGTACCCCAGGAGGATCGCATACATCCGATAGTTATCCAGAACATTGAATCAGTTTAATTTATCTTTCCACCGCCACGACCGAGGGGGTGGTGCTTTGAGCTCTCACTGCCTGCGGATCATCTGGGCGCATTGTATCGACTATCGAGTTACCGAGAAGCGCCCTTCCAACATGCCCCTAGGATCAATCCGGTCACGATCGCTATCCACCAAATGCATGTCACTAACTACAGAAAGAAAAAAAAAAAAAAACCTAGGATAGTCTGACTGCTATCATGCTAACCATCGATTGCGATAAGCCAGACAGGCAGTCACTTCCATCATCCCATGATAAACAGCCCTAGAGGCATCAGCGATTCTGCGTCTCCACCCAGAGGGATCCGTCCAGATGCAGGCCCCAGAATCCTAATCAGCATTAGTGCCTGAGCAACCCATTCTTACGTACTCCAGGCTCACCGCTTTCATCTGCCAGGAGCTCGGCCTGCAGGAATAAAGCGGTGAGTCGGGGCGCTTACGCTTTTGAGAAGGTCGGAAAAGGATGGACAACAGAAAGGTCAAATCCAGACACTCGGCCTGCTCTCACACGTCCAGCCGCCCGAATTTCTACCTCCTCGGCTTGAGGTCGAACCCTGGCAAATTCGATTCGTTCACTATCTCTTACTGGGTGCTTGATCCACTTTCCGAGCCATGCAGCGGTCCGACCCAGTCAACGCCTCAACTTGTCCTGTATCTCATGGAAGGATGTTATGAGCTTGCAGGTTCAGGAACGACGCGAGATGTTGACGACGACCTGCCAGTTGGTCGAAAGGGTGTCGATAACTTGGGAACAACTCGCTTGGGGTTTCATCTATCAGGCAATATCGAGCACCTGCGTACGGACCATGCATCGATTTCCTAGACCGGCGCACGGGGTCAAGAGAGGGGGGCAATAGTGCAAAACTCCCGTACATACCGATCCTCCCAACCATGATCGATCATTTCCGATCCAGGCTCGCTTTTCTCCGGCGGGAGCGTGTCCTCCATACCTTTGGTGATTCGGTGGGCTTAGAGTCCAATCTCTTGGATATCATCACTCGATTTTTCTCACGCGTTTTGGAACACAAAAAAAGGGGCTAAACCTCAAAAACCAGTCTCGAAAAGCGAAGAAACCCCCTTCTAGCTTTCCCATTTGGCTCTTTGCCCTGCAGCTACCCGTTCTATTTCCTCCTTTGCACCAAAGATGCAGTCGATCAGCTTCGTCGTGAAGGGTCGATCGCCGGATTCCACAACCATGGCTAATGAATCTTCAATTGAATTCCCACAGGGCGTCTACGATCCAGTCAGGCGCGTCCAACTCCACCAGGTACCGTTGCAGGAAATCAGGAACCTCTTCCCCGAAACCCCGGCCCTTACACTAGCAAGCGTCGGCAGCCATCCCAGGCTAGGAAGTGGAAGAAAAAGTCTACTTATCTCGGCTGGCGCTCATCGTCCCGACAACTTTGGGACTTTGGCGGTTTGCATCGACCCTGGTCGGCGGCGCCCGTGATCCGTCCATCCGTCACGTAATTAGGCAGTAGTGCTCCGTACTAAGTGCCCCTCCATCTCCGAACGGTCTGGAATATCCTAGGCGGGCATCCCTGGAGTCGGTGAAGGATGTCAACCATCACCGTCTCGGTGCCGTTGGGGATTGATCTTGATCCCCGTGGAAGGATTTCTTGACCGCTTCTAGATACCATCAGGTTGGGCATCGCTTTTCTACACATGGCATTGAAAATATGGTCTGCTGTCATGAGAGGTCCCACAACTTCTTGGATGAACAACAAGTTTCCAAAGCATACGGTGTCAAAGCAGAAGACACGGGTCCAAGACAAAGAAAATTTTTGAAAGAGCAGATTCTCGATAATGAAAGCGACCCACTCAATGATGAACCCGCTCTTTCCAGCTGATAAGCTGCTCCATCTGTGGGTTGGTACTCCGGAATTCCGTCTGACAAGTTTTCCATCTATTTTTTTCTTTTTCCTTTCCTTTTTCTTCAATTTTTCTATCTTTCCCCTCCACCGCAGCGCTCCGCTTTTCTTTTCCTGGTTTGTGCGTTGTGCGATGCCCTCCCCTAACCCTAGACCTAACTTCAGCAGTTCCACTGACATCGGCAGTTACTTTAGCCTGGTGGCAATAGCAGCGATGGAGCCCGCCAAATACGGTAGTTCTTTTCGCGTCGCGTCAACAACAGAGTGATGTATACATCGTAGGAGCCTAGTTCGGCTTGATTCTCGATGGATGGTGTCGTATTTCAGGATCTTGTATAACATGTAGTACATGCAATCAGCTAAACCATGGAAAGCTATCTGTCAGTCGGGTTCGTGGTCGGGATATCGGTTGGTTCCATGGTTCGCTCCCGTCGGTTCCTGATGATATACAGATGCTACGTCACGGAGTCCGGATTCTGCTCCGTGGTTTATCGGAGGCTCGTTAGTGGTGTGGTAGGGAACTTGTAGATACTGGAGTCTGACTGAGTATTGTCGGGACTATGTGATGTGACGCGTTGTTGCAGTATATTAGATACATCCCTGGATGCTGAAATATATATTGCGGTAGCGAGTATATCCCACGGGACGTAGTTTCTATGGAGGCTACTGTGTATACACATGGTTCAACTAATCGATTTGGTTGTTTCTCCTATTGATGATCACTACAGAGTGCTAGTGGTAAAACATATATTATTCTTCCTCATCTACTATGACAGAAGACATCCTTTGTAGAAATGCCTGATCGAAGAAACCGAACATATAGTACCAACCCTACAGCTGGCATCTATACATGTCACTAGTATACTACAATCTCCCACACCAACACGCGCTCTAGACCCTACATCTACTACTACCATCTGTTATCTCTTTCCAGCCAAACAAACAGGATACTCTTTACGGAATGAGCTACCCTCCCAACCAAGCGAACAAAGTACTACGACCTCTTCGACCAACAATCTACCAAAACACAAAGTAAAACCCGATCTCAAAGTAAGTCAAAGAAACGAACCTCTTCCCGGACCCATACAGTGACTCTCCAAGTAAATACAGCCGGATCCAGAAAAGTCATCCGGAATACTAGTATCTACATAACGATAGCACAATGTCTAGAACACCACCACCCAATTGCTGAATAACCAATCAACCGAACTAGAATGCACAACACCCATCGCCAGCCAGATGGTATACATACCTACACAACTATCACTACTTACAGACCTCTTCGCATCCTCCTCAAAACCAAACAAATATTCTGCACTAATCATAAATGTGAAAGAAAAATCTAAAAATCCCTAATCCATAAAAATCAGTTCAGTCCTCTTAAAATAACTCCGTCCCACCCGCCACCAGAAAACCAAAAGAAAAAGAAAAAGAAAAGAAAAGAATCCATCGAATCCCTCGAAAAACCTTCTCGAAGCACTCCACCCACCCACACCACACCATCCATCGATTTCGCAATCAAATCGGATCCTTCGCCCACATCATCCTACCAACCGGATGTTTGGGAATCAAGGAAAAACAGTGGTTCTTGAAATGATAGTAAATGCAAGAAAAAGGGGGAAACGGGGGGTACGTAAAACTAACTTTCAAGCTGAGACTAACTAGTACGTGGACAGGTGAGTTGGGATTGGTTGAGGAAGGAATGGGTGTGCGGAAAACGGGATGTTGATCAGCTAGGTACTAATCATTCTAGTTAGTTAGCTAGCTAAGTTTTTATTTATTTTTTTTTTTCGTGGTTCTGTTCAGTTATCAGCTATCTACGTGAGTGTTGCCACCGATCTGAGGGATTGGTTTGATTTACTTTGTAGGATGTAGGATGTTTTCTTTGAGTTAGTTCAATTGAGGAGGAGGGAGGAGTGGGTTGGTGTGGATGATGGGCTAGACTTGAGAGTTTGGGGAGATGGCAGTGTTGGTGGTGGTGGGTATCGGAGTGCCCGGGTATAACTAACTAACTACTTAACCATCTACTTGAGATTTAAGGAACTTGTTTGCACTACCCTATGAGATATGCCTAGGAAAAGTCGCCGGAACCTGGGTTCTTGCTTGCTCTGCTCATTTCCGTGTATTCCGTAGTTCTAGTTCTAGTTCTAGTTCAAGTAGACTAGTGTCGGACTCGGGATCTAGGCAGGGATGAATATGTTTCATTCTAGATTACGAAGTACTCTGCTGACTACCTGACTATTGTTGTGAATGTGTGTGAAGTAACCATCCCTTGATATTCCGGAGAGGGGTATGATAATCATTTGCTAAGAGTAGTGTCTGTAGTAGTAGATTGACAATATGTAGTACTGTGAGGGGGATCATCTCTTCTCTAAATTCCCACCTCCCCCCCTCCCCTAGTTATGGTGCCCTTGCTGATTACCCCTCGTGATGATCAGAGGAGTAATGTATTGCTGTTAGACATTAAATGTAAATTGAGAAGCAAGGTGTTAAGGCATTGTCAGTGACTAGATTGGTGTTAGTTTTTAAGCTTATTAATTGTTGTTTTGCAGATTGTGTAGTTATCTCGTTGTAGTGGCCCATGTGCTATTATTTCTTAACACTACTTTATACGACTTAAGAAATCTATTGTAAAGTACAAGCATTGATAATCGTTGAGTCAATTAGAGTCAACCATGCTAGATGCTCATGTCTGTATATGTCTACCAAACACCGCCCAGTATCTACTCTATATGTACACTCAGCCTACAATGCCCCAATACCATCACCGCAACCAAGAATACCCCTATATATCAATTCTACTTACCAAATCACAAAGTGGTCTTCAACACGATACAAATAGAACCGTCATATTGTATACATGCCCCCTTCCCACTCTTTTTCCACAAACGTCACCACCTCACCATCCAACGTCAGCCCATCCCTACACCACCCATCCCCATCGCCCCCATCTCTTCTGCACTCAGACACAACAACCCCCGCAAATATCCCATCTCGCACATAAACTAACAAGCAAACCAGCAAGCCCTCCGTAAGCTGACACCACCCCAATATCAATACCTCGGCAGACCCTTCTCAGGACCGAGGAATATCATACCACCACCGTCACCACCACCACCACCACCACCACCACGTTCTCCTCCTCCATTCACATGCTTCCACTCCATCCCCCCATCTACCCACACAATGAAACAAGAAGTATCAAGTCCAACGTTCTAGAATGCCCAAAGATGACGAATCCACCCACCCACCTACCCACCCGCCTACTCGCTCCCTCCCGATAGCCAACTAGCCAACCACCCAGTTAGTTGACTAGCTATGGAGTATAAACCCCGATATATCTCCGACGACAGACTGTTAACCTAGTCTGGAAGGTACATACATAGATTGGTATCAGTTTGAAACGACCTAAATGAAGTTAGTCTGGGAGTATAGCCAATGGAGGCAGAGGAATAGTACTGACTAGTAGCTACGTAGGTTACGGTCCGTCTGACGGGTTTGATGGCACGTGGTGATGATGATGATAATATGCTTAGTTTTGGGGATTAGGTTGGGATAGGGCTGGTGGTGAAGAATGGTAGATGTAAGATAATTGGTAGTGTTGAGGGTGTGGTAGGTATGGTAATATGGCTGCAGGATATGTCCGAGTATGTGCGAGATTAGGAGTGGCTTGATTGTTGCTGTTGGTTAACTAACTACTAGGTATCTGTGTAGGGGGCTGTATCGGAGTTAGTTCCTGTTGGGGCTAGAGGGTGAGAGCAGTAGTAAAGGTAGTAATGTAGTGGTTGGTGGTTGGTATTGGGGTATGGGTGTTACGATTGCTTGGATATCTGAGTGCTTGGGTGATCGAGGATCGTGGTTCTGTATTTATGATATGATGTTGATGTATCGATGTCCTAGGCTTGTGATGGATGAGAGATAGTAGTGTATTTATTGAGTTAATATGCAGAGTTATTATGAAGAGACTATATGTGGGTAACTGTAGATGTCTCGAAGTTTTGCAAGATAGTAGGGTATTGGATTAGATTGATTGCTGGATAGAGGAGGCTACATTGCTATTCAAGCTGCAGAGATAGTGATAACTTTGATTACGATCTTCCTGGTGGTTTCTCCGAATTTATCATAGCTGTGATATTGGGCTTTGCTTGAATGGCATTGTGCCATATGTAGACGTCAAACAATCTTGCATTGGATATGTCTCGCTCCCGTAACATATAGTGTCGGATATTATATAAAACACTTAGCTATGAAGAAATATTACCAAAAGCTCTTGATGAGAGTGCACATGTACAGGTACATAGCGCTGTTTGTGCATATATTTGTGTTGTAGTGGTCTTCGGCAACCCATGGCTTAATATGGAAAGAATGAGAGATTCATTAGATATGAACATTGATTCCCCCTATAGTTCTATTAATGAATGTCGCTTCTTGAGCACCCCTTTGTATCTCTCAACAGACTCACTGCTAGCCCAAGTCTACGACAATCGGAACCAAACACACCACGCAATGCAGACAACCTACCAGTAAGCTCAGTAAGCCCAAGACTGGCATTTCTGCAGACAACCGTACCCCCTGCAAGACAGCTCCCTGGCCGCAGATCCTCCTGCACGCTGATATAGAACCCTAGTCATTTCAATTCCGACTGGACCTAATCCACTGGTGTGCGCGGTTATTGGCATAACCGCAGTATGCCTCGTAGCAGTTAGTCTGGACTCCTCCGAGCGTAAAGCCAATGATGAACGATGATCCAGTCACGGACAGAACATCGTTTTGAGTTTCTTGCAGGTCTAGTAGGAAGCTACTGTCAGAGGTAAACAAGCTGATCGACGTATAACATTATAGTCCTGCGTCCGTTAGCTCTCGAGTCATTTGACTTTCGGACGCTAGGTGTCTAAGCGTTATGCTGAGTCTTTAGAGATATGATGGGTCAATTGACTCAAAGTACCGCGTCGCTTCCTGTAAGTATGTCTTCATGACTAGTCAGTCAGTGGTACGGAAGTGCATCCGAAGGCAACTGCCTGCTAACCAGATACCATACACATCATCCAAGTGGATGCCAAGGCAGAAGTGTAAATGCGAGAATAGCATAAAGAAGAGTGCAGTAATACTTATCAGGTATCATACCCGTTATCTATATCCCTGTGGCTTTTCTGGACACAGACCTCAAGCCCTGCATTTCCGCGGCGGTTGGTGAACAGGGGTTGCTTGGTTGGTTCTTCGAACAGTGCGAGCACATTGATAGAATGACAGGTATCTCTGGTATAGAGATAGACACTAGATAGCATACACGGGAAGTCGTCGTGTTATTCGTTTCTTAACGTCGTATATTGGTCCTAATATTGCTAGTCAAGCTTATGATCGCCAATGGTCTCAGCAAGCCATGACCGTTACAGATGCACTTGCAGCGCGACGCGAGTCAAGATACGTCTCCACCCGAAAACGGGGAAACGAAGACACTAATTAGAGAGAGAGAGAGAGCCTGGAAGTCTAAAAGTCTCTGATAGGTACTAAAAACGAGAGAGTGGGCTGGGGGATGGATAAGAAGGTTAATACCACGGTTTACCGGGACTGTGCTTCCCATCGTCTCTGGAGCGGAATTGGCAGCCGTGCGGGTTGGAAGTGTGGATTCGTTGAGAAGACGCGGTTTGAGCTCTCTCCCCTTCTTCTTTTCCCCCGATCCCAAAACTAATGAATTATTGACTCGCGGAGGAAAAGCATCTCTATTAAACCAATTAACTACTGGTGTGGTGGCTGGAATTATTCAGAAATTTACACACTTCATAATAACCAATGATCAGCTAATATATCACACACTCCCTCTTTGCTTCACCCCTGGCCCAGCCAATTTGTGACGGCAAGTTTCTGGTTTGGATCGAGTTACTACTTAACGGGTCACGGCCAAGTCCACCGTGCAATCCAGACAGACATCTTAAGTAATTAGGTTGGTTAACCCCAAAGAGCCCCATTAGGGTCTCGGAATGCGCACGTACTCGCGATGTGCTGCCAATGATGGATCTGGATGGTACGGAGCGCGTCGACGACATCCATGGTTCGGGGAAAGATGTTACCCAGTTACCTTGGCCGTCTTCCAATCGTAGGGATCGAGTCGGATGGAGTACATGGAGTACGGGTGCCATCCGAAGCCTCAGAAGGCTCGTGCTGTTGCTGTGCTTTGGCTTTCCCGTCGGTAAAGAAGCGGTAATCTGGCATACGCGCTGGTATTTATTATTTATTCCTTCACGGTGTGTTTCTGTTTGTTTATCCTATATTAACTGGTTTTGAGTGCGAGATTTTTTTATTTGTTTTACTTGATTTTTCTGATTTTTCTCGCAGTTCAAGGTAAGACACGAGGGCTAGGTCACTGTGTAGTGAGGGTAATGATAGGCTAAGACTGCTCTAGATTGATTGTTGGGTGGCGACGAGATAAAAAAAGAAAAGAGAGAAAGAGGAAGAAACTGCACATGCAAGTCGGACGGGAGCTTGACCACTGACGAGGTCTTTGTACCTAGTTTAGAGAGGAGGGTTTGAAGAATAATGGGGAGAATAATATGTGCATTGGGACTATTGTGTGGACTGTGGCAGGGTGCAGGAGTGAGTATCAGCATGCAATATTTTGCATACATACAATGAATGAAGAGACGGGTTAGAAGTCAAGATCCAATACTAGTGGGCTAAGAGATTCTAGAGTCAGTCAGTCAGTAACTAATAGTTATAGTAATAGTAATAGTAAGTACTAAGAGTGTAAAGTTGACAAGAATAATAATACTCAAGTCTGGACAGTATCTGGTAACGGGCTGGTATGGTACGGGGCGGTATTGTCACTCCACTTGGACTGACTTGGGATTCCCGACCGCCAGCCAGAAACCAATAATGCCAATCTGCCCACCTCCCCCAAAGGCAATCGTCGGAAACCTCCCTAAATCTCCCTCTCTCTCTCCTGGCGATTGCTGTCGCTTCGACTCTCCTTTTCTTTTGCTGCTCCTTTCTTTTTCTCTTCGTCGATGTCAGGTTGAACTCCCCTTGGGATTTTCGTGTCGAAGATAGATGGTGTTCTGACCTCAGATCTGACACCGTTACATACTTACTACTTACCTCCCCCCCCCTAACTCCAAGACCCCAAGTGTGTCTTAGTATCCCACTCACCTGCCACTTTCTGCCCCCCCGTATCTCACTCATCCTCTTCCCTGCCACCACCACCACCACCACCATTACCGCCGCTATCTGTCTATCACTTCCGCAGCCAATTTTGTAACCGCTTCGACTCTCTCCCCCGTCTACCGCCGCTCCGCCTCGCTCTCTCGTCTTTAGTCACCTTCTAGTCATGAACAACGCCTTTCGTTGAGCTCCTCCAGCCATCCGTTGCGGGGACGTTAGTGTGCCGATCTTCGTTTCCCTTTTGTTCGGACTATCAACCTGTTGTGATACCCGATGTTTGATTCCCGCGTGGCAGAGCCATTGGCCGTTGATACCGGATCTGCGCTGGCGACTAAGACCAACACCTATACGGCCGCTTTCGAGTACCCCGACGAACAAGTCACCACCCCCACCACTGGCACGCGGAGCCGTGCGAACAGTCTATCCTACCAACAATCCTCCCTCACCGCCGACCAATCGCCCACTCGGCGTATCTCCTCAATGAAGCTCACCACCGATGGGCGCTATACGCCCAGCCCCGAACCGCCTCCGGCGCTGTTCGTGCGGGCCATGTATGACTACGATGCCGACGATCACACCAGTCTCAGCTTCCGCCGGGGCGACATTATACAGGTATTGAACCAGCTCGAGACCGGTTGGTGGGACGGTGTCATCGACAATAGTGTGCGGGGCTGGTTCCCCAGTAACTACTGCACTGTGATAACAGACCTGGATGAGCTTGAAGACCAAGCGCCGCAGACCCATGAGAATGAGGAAGTTAGTGCGGAATCAGGTATTGGCGAGGAGTACGAGGAGGAGCAAGATGCCGATGAGGTTGACTCGGCGGGCAATCCGCGCGACTCGCAGCCTATTCTGCCCATCGAGGGCGTGGTGGCTCCCAAGGAGCAGGAAGAGGCAGCCTTCTGGATTCCACAGGCGACACCTGATGGCCGCCTCTTCTATTTCAACACCCTAACCGGCTATAGTACTATGGAGCTTCCGTTCGAAAACCCCGCTGCCAACGAGACTGGCCCTTATGACCGCAACAACTTCCTCGTGCCCGACCAAACGCGACCCCCACCGGAGTTGATGGCTCGTGGGTTCGAACGGGATGAAGATGATTACGACGGCTCAGCTTCGGAAGCGGAGGGCGAGTCCTTGATGCTTACATCTCGCGACTCCATGTCTCGGAGACGTCAGTCCTACTTGGACGGGGTTTCTCCCGCGACGTCCATGGATTCGCTGCACCCACCATCCGCGACAAAGTCCATCAACGACGGAAAAAGCTCGCATCAGTCCCTCCTGACTTCGCACAAGTTCTATGATTCTGCTACGAGCAGTAACAACTCCGTCTCCGATCATATCCATAGGCCTTCGATCTCCTCCGAAGTTCCGTCGCATTTCGTTGACGACGGGTTTTCTGTTCAGTTGACCTGGCCTCTGCTTGTTGACAATATGCGCCATGCCGTTGAGGTCTACCGGCAAACGCTGTTGAACGGCGACCGTTCTGAGTATGTGAGGAAAGCGGAAGATATCTCCGACCATCTGCGCATGCTGTTGGCGGCTGGCTCAGACACCACCGACAATCACTCCGGAAATCCATCAGTGATCTCCACCAATAAGGCGCTGTATCCCCACTTCAGGGATATGATGTCAAAGTTTTCAAAGCTCGTGCTCTCGTCCCACATTGCGGCCGCCGATTGGCCAGGACCGGATTCCATCAATAAATGCCTGCAAGAGGCAGATGGTGTGATGCAGGGCGTCTACGGCTACGTCGAGGTTGCAAGACAACAGCGTGGCGAGACCATCCATCGAATCGTTCCTGGATTCGTCGTGGGCAGCTATTCGGGTGGCTGCTGGCAGAATAACGGCGTCTCTCTGAGTGACTCGGGCCCGACCTCCTTTTTGGATCACGACGCAAATGATTCGCGGGCGGAGCCATCAGTGACCCTGGACGCGGCCCTCATAGACCACATCGATGTTCTCAGAAGATCCTTTGTTGGCAGCATCCGTCGGCTGGAAGAGCGACTAACACTCAACCAGAAGAAGATTGTTACCATTAGAGAGCACGAGGAGATTGCCAATGCTGTTTCACTTGCTGCGATCAAGGTCGTTGAGCAGTTTCGCCCGTGGATGTCTGCGGTTGAATCTATCAACCTAGCACCATTGGGGACAAGCTTCCAGAATCCACAGCTGGTTGATTTCAGCTTGCAAAAGCAGAGAACTTACGATGCCATTGCCGATTTCGTCCTCAGCTGTCAAGCCGTTGCGGCACCACTGGGCGATGAATGGGCGGAACTGCGCGGCGATTCGCTTGAAGACCGATTGAATGCCGTGCGTGGCGTTCACCGGCAGCTCGAGAACTATGTTTCCCAAATTGGCTTCTCCCTTTCACTGCTCCTCGAACAAGTGCCCGAGCCTTCTGCTTTCCGCGCGGAAAGTCGCCTGGGTGGGGAGAATGCGGGGCTGAAGGCCATTCACAGCAGGTCAGAGTCCCAAGCTGGAGTCGCCACCGAGTCCATCGGTATTCCCTCTTCTTACTCGGTTGAAGGCGCGTCAGAGAAGGTGCGACGCAACATGGACAAGGCGCAGCGATTCTTTGGACAGGCCCCTCCGGCTGCAATCCCACGGGAGCCTGCAATGCGAGAACCGGTCCGCGAGCCGGAAGAAACGCCCTGGTTCTTGAAAACAGATCACGAAGGTGAAGTGTTTTACGATACTAAGAATGACAACCTGAACTTGAAATGTGGAACACTGGCAGGCTTAGTGGAACAATTGACTCGCCATGACAAGCTTGATGCTTCCTTCAACAACACCTTCCTCTTGACCTACCGCTCATTCACATCTGCAGAGGAACTCTTCGCGATGGTTACCGAACGATTCAATATCCAACCCCCGCCCGGTCTCAACAACGACGAGATGCAAATGTGGATCGATAGAAAGCAGAAACCCATTCGTTTCCGCGTGGTTAATATCCTGAAGAGTTGGTTCGAGAATTTTTGGATGGAACCCAATGATGAACCGCACATGGCGCTCCTTCAACATGTTCATGCGTTTACCAAGGATTCTATCGCTACTACGAAGACTCCCGGATCACCACAGCTGTTGGCCGTCATAGAACAACGCCTTCGGGGACAAGACAACACCGTCAAGCGTCTCGTTCCCACGCAGGCTACTGCCGCACCAACGCCGATTATTCCGAAGAACATGAAAAAGCTGAAGTTCCTGGATATTGACGCTACAGAGTTCGCCCGACAGCTCACTATTATCGAATCACGTCTCTACTCGAAGATTCGGCCGACGGAGTGCTTGAACAAGACCTGGCAGAAGAAAGTCGGCCCCGACGAACCGGAGCCTGCTTCGAACGTGAAGGCACTGATTCTTCATTCCAACCAGTTGACGAACTGGGTCGCGGAGATGATTCTCAATCAGTCGGACGTTAAGAAGCGTGTAGTTGTCATCAAACACTTTGTTAACGTCGCAGATGTACGTGCCATTCCTTTGCCCCCTCTTGTTCCTCTACTCAGGGTAGATGCTGATGCTTACTAGAAATGCCGCGCTCTAAACAATTACTCCACACTGACATCGATCATCTCTGCACTTGGAACGGCTCCTATTCATCGACTGGGACGCACATGGGCTCAGGTCAGCGGGCGCACGTCCACCGTTCTCGAACAGATGCGCCGACTCATGGCCAGCACGAAGAACTTTGGTGAATATCGGGAGACTCTGCATCTGGCTAATCCGCCTTGTATCCCCTTCTTTGGTATGCACTCGTTGCAAGCCCCTGACCCTTGTAGGTATTATGCTATTGTTCGAGACTAACAGAGCTGCTTAGGCGTCTACTTGACGGATCTGACCTTCATCGAAGATGGTATTCCGTCTCTCACTCCGTCGGAGCTGATCAATTTCAACAAGCGCGCCAAAACCGCAGAAGTCATCCGCGATATTCAACAGTACCAGAACGTCCCATACCTTCTTCAGCCTGTCCCTGAATTGCAGGACTACATCCTCAGTAACCTTCAGAACGCAGGCGATGTGCACGACATGTACGATCGGAGTTTGGAAGTTGAACCCAGAGAGCGGGAAGACGAAAAAATTGCGAGGTATGCCAAAACCAGTAGAGACATGAGCGCCTTGACTCTCGCGAGCATGGTAGTGTCGACGCGCTGATCAGGTCGCTTGTTCTGCTTTTTTCTATCTATCCCCTTCCCCCTTCCTCTCCTGTTCCTGTCGTCCAGTGGTTGATCTCCCTAGGCGACACGGTCATTTGTCAAGAAATATTGAGCTCTGGAAGACGTCTTGATGCTTGAGTGAAGACTAACCTACTATCTCCCCCATACGTAGACTGTTGTCGGAATCGGGTTTCCTGTAGTGCTCGCCTCGCCTCGATTCTCGCTTCTCCGCCGGGGCTCCTTATCACCACCCCGGTCGACCTGCTATTCACTCGGCCAGATACCGAACGACCACCTATCACAATGCTTGAACGACGTCCGATGGCGCGATCGCAATTCACTCCAGCTACGCCATGCAACTTTATTTCTCAGGGGGCTGGTCCCACGAGCCGCCAAATCCATGATCCGAACCTCCCTTCCGACGGGTTTCTCCCTTATCTCTCTCTCTGTCTGCCCCCACCTGGCCAATCATGCAATTCGCCTGGACACTATGCGACATTCCCACTCTGATTCTTGGCTTCGCCTGGACGATCGCCATCTCCCTGATCGACTACTGTGGCAGCCGTTGCACAAGAAGCTCGGGCAAACCCTTCTGTCACCTTGAGTCCGAAAGAAGTTCCTGGATATCCTGTCACTTTCAGCGCTCGTCATCAGTCCAGTGGACATCTTATTCTTTTCCTTGAAGGAATGGTGCCCAAGAATGGCCCATTAGACTAAAGAAAAGCAGCGCAGGATCTCTATCAGTGCTGGCATAAACATGCAGGGATGTCTACAGCGACTCCTACGATATCGGCCTAGACTCCTGGTCAACCTCTTCCCCGTCGTTCCTTTTTCATCATTTCCTTTGATAGCCGGACACCATTTCCGCTCTATCTATTCCCGACCAACTCCAATCTCGTATCGATACGACTGCCATTTCTTTTGTCTTCTAGTCCACCTTGACGGTCACCATTTCTTTTCGGCTTCTTTTCCCGATACTTTACATATTGTGTCGAACATATCACCTCTGTACAATGGCTCGGGTCCCTTTACCCTTCTGTACAAATTCTCTTTGCTTTCGTGGTCTCTCACCTGGTGTTGATTGTGATCTTATAAAGAGGCTTGTTTACGGTTCGGATGATGAATTCTCACGACGCAGGCTACTATTGACGGATTGGTCTTTGCTTTGGGCATTTTCATTCATGATTACCCCCTCTTGTCGTTCCCTTGTGCTGACCTGTTCTTAATTGAACATATACACCTGCTGCAGTGTGTTAGTACATATTCAAGCACATATTACATATCTACCAATGGTAATTCAGTGTACAGGAATCGCAGTAACGAGACGCAATACGACCCATACAATGATAGATAGCTTGGAACGCTACTCAGTAAGCAACAAACAAAAGCAGTAAATGTATCCATTAAGTCATCTCGTCATTCATAGTAGAAATGTTCTCAAATGAACCTTCATGAGCCTCTCATAACAACAATACTTGAGCACGAGCTCATGATGTCTCCGATTTATGGCCTTCCCCAATATTTTGAAACAGCTTCATCTTCACCTCCGCCGCCAACAACCCTTTCACCTCCTCAGACACAATCCGCTGCCCATCTCTGGCCACCCTCTCCAGCTGCGGATCCTTGACCTGCGCTAGATTTCCCCGCGAAGCACTACTTTCCACGCCCCTCGTCGCCCGCTTAATCTTCTGACTCAAATCCACCATCTGCTTGCTCCCATAGTCCCTCGTCGTAAACAACGGACTCTGACTCAACGTCGCAACCCAATACTTATTCCACAGCAACGACAGGATCTCCGTATCCAATGCACTCTTAAACACCGACACCTCCAGCGAATAATAATGCGACGCATGCGCTCCGAAATCCTCCGCCTTGTTCAACGGCACCGTCTGATACTCATCCTCTCCACCTCCAGCACCACTTCCCTCCCCCTTCGGCGGGGTGTAATCCTTCGGAAACGTCCTGAACGCCCCAATGTCCACCTTCCCTGCCGAAATCGTCCTCTCCGGATCAACCACCACCGCCACAAACGGCCCTCCGAGCTGCTGCATATCCTGCGTCGTCACATCAATACCGGATAACCAGCATCCGTACCCGGGGTGGCTGTGGTACCAGCCCACTGCGTTCTCCATCCGTCCTGCGTCCCGGCAGGATTGTAGGTATGAGACCATGTATTCGTTGGCTTCGTCTTGCGCGTTGACTCGCGTTTCGGTTCCCTCGACGGGCAGGCGGAAGGCATCGGTTACCACGAAGGTTTCGGGGAGGATGTAGCCTTGCATTAGGCCCATTACTTCGAGGGAGCCGCCGGATCGCGCGTGCATTACCATCTTTAGCAGTGCGACGGCGGAGATTCGGATCGATTTGAAGTAGTGCGGGTCTTTGGACCACGGGCGCTGAGCGCTGAGTGCTTTGTGGGTTTCTTCATCGTATTGGTAGAGCGCGTCGCGGTGGGGGTCTATGAGGGTGACGGCATTTTCGAATTCTGTGGTGTTGGGGTTAGAGGGATGTGAGATGGAGTGGGGGTGGGGATGCGGATGGACGTACCCCAGGACTGCTGGGCAGCCTGCATGGTGGATGGTAGGGGAGAAGGTGAGATCGGGGGTAGTAAGGGGAAGATGTAAGTATTATCACGGGGTAATTTTGCTGAAAGCAGGAATAGAGATGATCTCTTGGGATGAAAGAGTGAAGTGGAGTAGATAGTTACTGAGATCTGGATAGTTAGTAGATAGATCGATGGAATGAGGTGACTCCGGGCGGTGAGGAACTCCCCGGCAGATCGCGGCGGAGATCGGCGCTGAGTCAGCGGTTACCGGGCCGACGAAGTAGCAGCTGAAAGCGGCAGGAAACAGAGCAACAAAGGCGGCGAGCAGATCGGGATTGCGGCTGCAGAATCCCCAAAGGGAGAAAGAAGCCCAGATTATTGTTATTGTCTTTCTTACTCCATCCACCGCTGCCTGTCTCCATCCCCTCCATCCCAGTCACCCTTGCATATTCCTGCATCCCCTGGAGCTGGTCATAAATCTGGCGGGTCGTCCCTTGTCCTCGCAGATGCCACTCATCTTCCCGTGAGGCGCTTCGCTGTCAATCGCAGTCTCGCGTTGTTCATCCTGCCTGTTTGGATAACTCGCAGCTCCTCCTTCTAATCTCTCCAGGCGCATCGCCGCCCCCCGAGCGTACATGACGCTGACCCCCGCCCTTTAAAGGCGAGTTTGACTTCGATCGCGCACTCAAACAATCTTATTCAGGCCAATCGGCTCCACAATACAACAACAACCCCCCTGGTTTGGGGAAACAAACATAACACCATGGCCGTCGATACAAGCTACTTGACCACTCAGGTCAATAACATCGTCACCCAATTGCATGGCATCTTTGATGACATCGGCGTTCCGAACCATGAGCGCGAGTCCAGAGAAGCAGAGGTCGGTTGTTTCTGATATTCTCAGCACCCCTCGCAACTAACTGTGAAGCAGCTTTTCAGCGCGTTGTCTGAAACGCTAAACAACCACCTCAAACTTGTGGATAGGTATGCGCCTCGCGTACATTGCAATGCTGTTACGTACTAGGGCTGATCTTGTACAGTGAGAAAAAAGATATGGAGGAAGAGGCACAGAACCTCATTGAGGCAATCCAGCATATGGAGAAGTCCCTAGTGGATGAAAAAGCAAACGGACAATACCAGCTTGACCACAACGAACTGCGCATCAGCTACCCACTGAATCGCTGCCTCAGCTTCCTCCGGGAAGAGCACAACGCTCTGAGCAAACTACACAAGGAGCGCTTCGAGCAAGTCAGGAGTAAGTTGATCCTGAGCGCCAGAAGGCGCGCAATTGCTGACTGGCCATAGAACTTGTCGAGGCTCTTGAGTCGTATGCGTCGCATCTGGAACCCACCTTTATCGCCATTGAGCTCCCGCCGACAGCTCCTGGTTCAACCATTTCACCCAGCTTCGATCTCTCGCCATCCTACGTCACTGCGCTAGACAGCGAATTCACCCGCGTTTACGAAGAGTACCATCGCCGTCTGGAGTTTGTTCAGTCCACATCGGAAGAGATCATCAAGCTCTGGGCTGAGCTCGGAACGCCTCAGGTCCAGACAGATACCAACATCGTCAAATATTATCGCGAATCGCCAGAACAGTTAGGTCTACACGAGTCGGATCTAGCCAACTTGATGGCCAAGCGCGAGAAGCTCCTGGGCGAGAAGAAAGGCCGTGAGCGCAAACTGACGGACCTCAAGAACGCCGTTGAAGCGCTGTGGGAACGTTTCGGAGTCGAAGACGCCGACAGAAAGGCTTTCATGAATGCGAACCGTGGCTGCGGACTTAGGACGATCAATGAGTTCGAGGACGAGTTGAGTCGCCTAAATGAGCTGAAGAGACAGAACCTGCACTTGTTCGTGGAAGATGCTCGGTGTCGACTTCAAGAGCTTTGGGATAGCCTTTACTTCTCGGAAGAAGAGATGCTTGACTTTACGCCTGCCTTTTCTGATGTTTGCAGCGATGCGCTGTTAGAGGCGCACGAAGCTGAAATCGCACGACTAGAGACCTTGAAGGAACAGCGCGCCCCGACTCTGCAACTAATCGAGAAGCATAAGAGCCTCCTATCAGAGCGTGAGGCACTGGCTGTTTCAAGTCAGGACGCATCCCGTCTTATGGCTCGTGGAAACAAGGGCGAGAGACGTGACCCCGGAAAGCTGCTAAGAGAAGAGAAGATGAGAAAGAGGATTGCCAAGGAGCTGCCCAAGGTGGAAGCTGACTTGCGCAAAGAGCTGGAGAGGTGGGAGGATGAGTATGGCCGGCCATTCCTCGTCCATGGAGAACGGTACCTCGACGAACTCACCCCAGTTGTTGCAAAGCCTCCTCCGCGCTCCAAGACTCCTGGACCCACCAGTGCAAAGCGTCCTACCCCAGCACAACCTCCTCGTCCGGCTAGTGTCATGAGTTCTCGGCCTGGCAGTGCCATGCGAGGACCTTTGCCGCCGCGCTCGGCTTCTAAGACACCCACTGCCCACCCAACAACAAAATACAACACCATTGGACCTGCTGCTGGTAGGGCAGGAGCCAAGTCGCCCTCGAAGATTCCAGCTCGTGTTCCCTTGGGCAATATGCCGCATGGAAATAACTCCCCGCGCCGGGGTGGACCAGGCACATATTCGTCTAGCACCGTGAACGGTAAAATGCCGGCGCCTCGTGCCCCACCGCCGAGGATGCGGGCATTGACCGGAGGTGAGTCGAGGGAAGATCGAGCGGCATACCTCTTTGAGCCACCCCGATCTGCCAGCGCCTTGTCGAATTCATTCGTGCGACCAGTTAGCCCGGAGGATGTGTATGATGATCGTAATCAACGCTCTTTTGTCAGCTCTTCCGCGTTCTCTCAACGCTCCACTGGATTTTCCCAATCATCACACTCTTCAGCTTCGTCCCTGTCCTTGAGCTCCTCTATGCAAGGCTACCCCAAGCCAAACCCATATTTGCAGCAAATGCCCCCACCGCCAGCGCCGAGACAAGTATCGAACTCCACGGTGCAGACCGCAGTATCCGGGTCAGAGAACTGGGAGACTTTCGATGACGGTTCGGAATCCGAAGCAGACGCTAGCGACGTGTACTATGCAAAGCTTCGTGCGGCACATGGGAAGCGATTGGCCGATCCTGAGGAGAACCAGAACCGCTCCCTTGCAGGCAAAAAAGCCAAAGGCATCCGAAGCGTAAGCCCAGATGAGCCAGGTCCCCAGATGGGGAACATGGTTCGAGTCAGCGACGCCGAGTGGACGGACGACCTGGAGCCGTATTGAAGCCTCCGAAAGCCTTTCGTTGATCTAATGACCCTACTCGAGACTTTCAGGGGTCTCTGAAAGAACGTGATTACGAGACGACTCGACGTTGACGATTTCACGAACGACCCTGAAGCCCTCTTTCTGTCACTATCCCCTATCCCAACACGCGCCATAATTGTTGAGCTTTTTACGGCGTCAACAACGGCTTGCGCAATTGCGCTCAGCTAACCATCTTAATTTCTTCTGTTAAAATTCGGAATTATACCACGTGCGTTATGTTCTGGCTTATCTGGACGCTCAACCTTGGATTCCTTTTGCGTCCCACTTCTACCACTCTGCCACTCACTGCGTGATAGGCAGGGCCCGACAACCCGCGACCGAATGCAGCATGTCGTTCCCTGATGTCAAAAAGAAACAAAGGACTGCGGAAAAACCAGGCGTCTTTTTGTATCATGCCTTTTTTTTGCTCTATGTTTGAATAATTTACCTCTACCCGGACTGGGATAGACGGGGGTTGGTGTTCTTCCTGCGACTCCTTCCTCTATTTTTTTTTTATGATAATTCGCTCCATTACTCGATCACCGACTTTGAATCTTCTCTTCTCTTGGTGTGGCTCTCTGAATCTTTTTCTTCTTTTTGTCTTCTATGGACGCGTGTATAAGTCCCTGGCATGCTTTTTATCTCTATCTCTGTTGTGATATCAGCGCGGTTTGTGTTATGCTTTAGCCGCTAAGTTTACTTTATGGTTTCATGTCCTAGCAATGGATAGTATTTATTTCTCTTTTCTACTTACTTTTGCCTACTCGAAGATAAGATCGAGTTGTAGGATAGTATGATAGATGAAATGTAAAGCTGTAACATGGTTCTAGCAGTAATCCTATTCTACACTTATTATACACTTCATACATACAAACACAACACCATCCATCCATCTCACACTTCTATAATCACCTCTAAGAAGACCCAGAAGAAGGAGCCAAAGACCCCATCCAAGACCGATCCTCACCCAAACTCTCCACCCCCTGCTTAACCCGTCTCGTCGGCCCGGGCACCAAATGCTTCGTCAGCTCCTTCGCCTCCTGCACTCTCCTCACCGTCTCCTCTCTCCCCAAGATAGCCATCGTCTCTGGGATTCCAGGACCCGGCGCACCAGCCGACAGTGCCCAGCGGAGATAGTGATACAGTTCCTTCTTGAATGCCTTGTCGGCGGCTTTCTGCGCCTTGGTGGATTCTTCGGGCGTGAGGGTTGCGCTTTCAGTGTCCGGGGTGGTGCCGTCGTAGGCGGTTATGTTTGCGCGGTGGGTTTCGAGCGTCCAGTGGGCTGGGGGGACGAGGGTGAGTGCGAAGCTGGCGGTGTGGAGGGAGGTTAAGGGGATTGTGGTTGTGGGGGATGAGGGGGGGTAGGGGGGTCGGGTGAGGGATTGGGTGAAGAAGGTTGAGTTGCGGGTTGTGAAGTCGGTGGCGTTGGTGTAGGATTTGGCGTCGGCGCGGAGGAGAGGGGCGATGTAGGTTTGTAGGGAGCGAGATTGAAGGAGGGGGGTGCTGTGAGGGGTCGGTGGTTAGTTGCTTTGTTATGGGTGTTGTGTGTAGGGGGATAGGTGGACGTACAGTTGCGCCGCTGGGTAGGTCTTCTCGACTTCTTCGGAGACCTTGGTCACCATCTCGGTGAACTCGGGACCGTCGGTGGCGGCGAAGCGTTGGGCGTGAGCTTTCTGGAGGAACCAGAGCTTTTCGAAGGCCACGACGGTGTTGCCGCGGGTAATTTTTAGGTTGAACTGCGTTGGTTGTGTTAGTGGGTTTGAGTGAGTGAGTGAAGGGAGAGGTAGAGGAACGAACGAGTTGCTCTAGCTCTTCAAGGTTGAAGATGTCCGACTTCTGCGTGTGCGACCAGCCCAAGAGAGCGGCGAAGTTCACAAGAGTTGCGGCAAAGACTCCCTGGGTATCCTTGAAGAAGCTGAGGTCGATATCCGCATTGCGCTTGCTGAGCTTCTGTCCTGACTTATCTACGAGCAGAGGTACGTGGCCGAACTGCGGAGGCGTCCATTTGAAGGCGTTGTAGAGCGCGACGTGCATGGGGGTCGAGGGCATCCATTCCTGAGCAGTGTGAGCTTGCGCATCTTCTCTAGTATCTCTTCCATCGCAGCTTACTGTTCCTCGGATGACATGGGTGATCTTCATGAGATGATCATCCACCACGTTCGCCAGATGATAGGTCGGGTGTCCGTCGGACTTGATCAAGATGGGATCATCATAAACACGCTCGATCAGATCTAACTTGTTCGGCGAGCGATTCTGGCCAGTCTTGCCGTATACCAGATCATTGAACATCGGGTATCCCTCCACCTTCAGTCGAACGACATGCGCTTCGCCCTTGGCCGCTCTCTCTTCCGACTCCTCCGCGGAGACCTCCCCGCATTTCCTATCGTAACCGGCCGGCAGTCCAGCTTGGCTGCGATGTCTGGCGAAAGCGTCCAATCGATCGGCGGAGCAGAAGCAGCGGTAGGCGTGGCCGTTCTCGATCAGCTCCTGCGCGTGGGAGCGGTAGATGGCGGTTCGTTCAGACTAGAGCCTCTCTCAGTAACTGGCCCTAATGAGCATGTGTCCTTCTATCATACCTGTCTGTAGGGGCCGTACGGACCACCGACGACCGGACCTGTAGAGAGCAATCATCCGTTAGCCATCTACTAGCCTCGCACGGTTCCACGCGAATTGTCTCCGCACCTTCATCCCAGTGCAATCCAGCCCACCGAAGGTCATCATAAAGCCTCTGCTCAGCATCCGGAATTGTACGTTTCTGTAGCCAATCCCTCAATTAGCCCTACCTCCTTCCAAGGTCGATCCACAGCTGTTTGACCAGCTAATCACCGCACCTGATCCGTATCCTCAATGCGCAGCAAGAACTGTCCCCCGGTGCGCTTCGCCAAAAGGTAATTAAACAGGGCCGTCCGCAGAGATCCCAAGTGAAGATAACCGGTCGGGGACGGTGCGAATCGAGTCCTCGCCGGTGAGTCAGGCAACTTGGTCTTCTTGTTGATCGTATTGTTATTGCCAGCGCGGAGATTCGATGCCGGCGCAACGGAGGAATACCGGGCTCGGCATTGAGTGCAGACCCAAGGACGACGGGTCCAGACGGTCGGGGTTGTTGGGCGCCTGAGCATCGCGAGTGACAGGACAGACATCAAAAATGCTGATGCTAATGCTATAGAAGTAACAAGTATGCGCTGAAGCTGGGGAAAATGAATGGCGGAGAAAGAAAGATAAATCCCGACAGAAAAGGCGGAAAGCGCAATTAAAGGTGATGTGATTGGTGGACACCGGGCGGCAATAAATAATTATCGGGCGCTGCTTTTATCGCGATTGCTTTGCCTTTTTACTTTTACAGCCTCAGCCGCTCTCTCTCTTTTCTCTCTCTCCCTCTATTTACTTGGTCGCCAGGAACACACGGTTTTGCTGGCTTTAGACTTTGCTCGTTTATAGTTTTGCTTGTTTTTATACTGTTATCTTAGATACCCTTTATTCGTCGCTCGTGCTCGTTGGGGATCTTACCCTCTACTTCCTACTATCAGTATGTGTTCCCGCTATCGCTTAAAAATCAGACATTACTAGCTTGAGGTTCCAGTGTGCTGACTGATTTGGCCTGGTTTAGTGTCGAAAGCGGACGTTGACCTTTACGGTATATATATTGCCTACTCTTATTCTTTGCTTGGAGAAAATGCGAAAAGCCTACACTAGCACCAGCGACTAATTATAATGTGATGGATTATAGAGGTCTTGGGCATTGACAAGAGTGCCAGCAAGGATGACGTCCGGAAGGCTTATCGCAAGGTATGCAGCTTCTCTATATCGGTCGCAGTGTCCAAGCACAGTCTAATATATCCTTTTATCTTATAGGCCGCCCTAGCAAACCACCCCGACAAAGTCCCCGAAGCCGAAAGAGAAGAAGCAGAGGTTCGATTCAAGGCCGTGCAGGAAGCCTACGACATCCTCTACGACGAAGAAAAGCGTGAAATCTATGATACCCACGGAATGGGCGCTTTCAACGGCTCCGGTGAACCGGGTATGGGCGCGGGCCCTGATCTGGATGATATTCTTGCGCAGATGTTTGGTGGTATGGGAGGTATGGGCGGCATGGGCGGCATGCCCGGTGGACCGCATGCGCGTAAGCCGCGCAAGAGCCCGGATGAGGAGCAGAAGTATGAGGTTCGCCTGGAGGATCTGTACAAGGGCAAGACAGTCAAGTTTGCTAGTACGAAGAACGTGATTTGCTCTCATTGTCAGGGCAAGGGTGGTAAGGAGAGGGCGACGGCCAGGAAGTGCTCCACTTGCGATGGTGAAGGTAGGTTTCTATACTTCGGAACTTGCTGTGCAGGATTTCAGGCTAATGTATTGCTCAGGTTACAAGCAAATTTTGCGCCCGATGGGTCAGTTCCTGTCTCCGGCTATGGTGCCCTGCCCTACCTGTAACGGAGCGGGTGACTACTTTGTCGACAAGGATAAGTGCAAGAAGTGCAAGGGCAAGAAGACCACCGAGGCCAAGAAGATGCTGGAGATCTACATCCCTCGCGGGGCGAGGTGAGTCTGCTATATGCGGCACTGTCTGAAGTGTGATAACTGACTCTGTGTTAGGGAAGGAGACAAGATCATCCTCGAGGGCGAGGCCGACCAGGTGCCGGGTCAGGAACCTGGAGATATCGTTTTCCACATCGTGGAAGAGGAGCATGAGACTTTCCGGAGGGCTGCTGCTGACCTGACAGCAACAATTGATGTTACGCTGGCCGAGGCCCTGACGGGCTTCTCCCGGGTGGTGGTCAAGCACCTTGACGGTCGCGGAATCGAAATCCAGCACCCCAAGACCCCCGGTGAGGTTCTCTACCCGGGCCAGGTCCTGAAGGTTCCTGGTGAGGGTATGCCCATTAAGCGCAGCGATGCTCGCGGCGACCTGTACCTGGTCGTCAACATCAAGTTCCCCGACGGGCAATGGAAGCCCAGCCCTGCTGTTCTGGAGCAGCTCAAGGAACTGTTGCCCAAGCCGGAACCCCCCATTCAGGCTGACACCGTGGACGAGGTCGAATTCGACCCCAAGGGCAACCTGGATGACTTTGGGGCGCATGACCCCGAAGGAGGTTCTGCCTGGGAGGATGACGATGAGGGTGAGACAACTGCTCAGTGTGCGACGCAGTAGACTCTTGGCATGCTTATGCTTTCTCTGTATCTGTTTTGCCTCTGCTCCTTTTTCTGTTTTTGTCCTTTTCAAGGACATTATACCTCTCTGCTTGTTCACCTCATGATGATAGACTCGTTGGCTGCTTCTGGATCAGCTCCCCTCTCGCATCGTGGGCGTTTCGGGTCAACTTTTATTGATTGATCGATGAGATAAATATAGTTTTATGATGGGAATGATGATTGTTGAGTGTGCAACTCTTTGTGTCCAATGTAGACAAATGACCTTGTGCAGAGAGCTTCTTAATCCGAGTCATGACTCCTATCAGCCAATGAACCACCGATGCGCCTACGATTATGTGACTACGGAGAAAGACATCGGTGGACATGCTGAGGCATACATATCCAGGAGCATGTCATGGCATGTCGAGGGACTGACTTTGTCGAAAGGAACTCACAAGGACTGCCAGTACCTGGATATAGTTCTTCCTACTCTGTCTTATCGACAAGGTATTGAATAGCCTAGTACTTTTTACATCTTACTGACTTGGCAGGATAGGTATATTGTTTTTTTTTTTTTTTTTGATGTTCTAGAATTATCGTAGGTGCTTTGGTGGGTATCATCAATACTC
Source organism: Aspergillus costaricaensis CBS 115574 (assembly GCF_003184835.1). NCBI lineage: Eukaryota > Fungi > Ascomycota > Eurotiomycetes > Eurotiales > Aspergillaceae > Aspergillus > Aspergillus costaricensis. The sequence goes on from NW_020291831.1 coordinate 56,521, forward strand.
CTTCTCTCTACACGGAACTGTCGACACATACCAAACATCCAACACGTACTCTTCGGATAACCGCAGCCCCCTAAATAACATGCGACTTTTAGCTTTATAAGGCTGTATAAGGGTTTTGTTGGCTACCTTGCCCGCATTGAATCAGCCGCTAAGCAGACAAAGCCGGCATTTATGACCGACTTTCTTGGCTTCTCGGTACTCCCATCGTCCAGAAGGACATCTGAGGTCCTCCTTTTTTGCGTGTTCAGGGCACTTCACATATTCGCTATTCAGGCTGTGGCCGCAAGAATAGCGAATTTGATACTGGGTACAAACGTCCCGTTGAGGAGGCATGGTCGTGGTATGGGAAAATAATAAATAGCGTTATAATAGAAGCGATTTCACGTATTGGATATGCCCAAGTAGAAGCCATCAATGGATGTTCGTAATTCAAGAGTAGATCGATGTCCAGAGTCGTTGATTAGGAAGACTGGGTTTCCTTTTAATAGTATGCGAGTGGAAAACGTCCAGGGCTATCAGTGACTTAACGTGTATATACCCTCATCATTGGCTGTACAAGGTGCTTAATTGAATGGTCTCAGCATTCATAAAGCTGAAGCCCTCCGAATGGAATAGGCCTGAGAACCAGCGAATAAACCGAGATGTCCGCAATAACATAGTCATTGTCCCATTCTCTGATTCTAGGCAAACAAGCTTTGAGGCAGTAACAGCTCGCTATTGGAATATGCCATTGGTGAGTGTGAATGGTGGCCAGCCTCACCAGTAGCATGAACTTGGTGTATTGGATAACATGTTTTGGCATGTTTAGGATTTGAGCCGACACAGGAATCCTCAAAGTCAATGAATTTTGCTCCATTGTCGGTGATGAATATGTTGTCCCCGTTGATATCTCAATGTAATATATCGAGGTTGTAAAGTTGTTGCAAAGCACTTTCACTTATCTCAAAGTCTAAAGCGTTTAGGTGATGTCCACTGAATTTGTCAATGATAAATAGGATGACACGATGTGGCGTCTCTTGAAAGACCGACCCAAGGACTTTTGGGACCAATGCTGAAACATCCTGCGTCAGTATATGGTAGATTGAATCATCTCCTGTGCAAGCCAGCCAATCTCAAAGTCGCCAAGTTTGTGCCGATTTTGTGAGGCATGAGGCCTAAATAAATCACATTTCGCTTCGGATGCCACTCTCATCCTTATGGACAGTCAGAGTTTCCCAAGTTTTATGCTGTTAGCTAAGCTTCGATAGTTCACATATCACTTCAGGGCGGTAAGTTCGCGATTGATCTGGAATTATATCCAAATCCTTAAGCGTAACATACACAACCCTTGTGCTGTATGTGAAGTTGGTAAAAGCACAGAACATGTGGATCACTGGGTATTTATCGCCTGTCTTTGTCACGTGGCAAAGGCGGTCTCACCCCAGATTGCATTCATTATTACTGCCTGTGATGTTACTATGATGTGGTGGTGACTGATGCATGCTTGAATACAACGTGTATTCACTAAAGACTCTCATTCCTGGAGAAGAGAAAGAGAGCTCTACATCAAGGGAATCAGGCTACTTCATATATTTCAGTAGCTAATTACAGTACCTACCCGCCAAGTTTCATTCAAAATTCCCTTCATCTAGTTCTGATTAGTACTAACTTCACCTCTACCAACTTAATCCGGTTCTTCCCTATATGCCCCTCGGCTTCTTCCTGCTGACCTTGTCGGTGGCTTCCGCTTTTTTGAATATCTCTGCTCTACCTGTTGCCATCCTTAGTTCTTAGTTGCAACATTTTCTCTATACTGAGTAGTATGTGAAAGTATGTATAGAATTAATTTTCAGTCCATAATAAGTTAACATGTAGAAATCCTCTACTCCAAATTACTCACTGTATAGCATGACCGCGGCATTGTTCCCAGTGTCCCTTCTGATTGGCTGTGGCCCAACTTCTGCAGAAATCTGGCTCTACCATTGGCCCGTCGCATTTCGGGGGTTGCCCACATTGACCACTTGCGCATCCCACCAAATCTGTACGTATGCGGCCGGTCAAGTTGATTCCGTCAACTGGCAAATCAGTAAATCCCTGTGTCACCCCCTCAAGGCGTTGTGTGCAGAGCATGTTAAAATTATGTGTGACATTATTGGATCACTGAGTCTGCCCGTCCAATAGTATTGCGTGTTATATCTATTTGTTTCTATTTATTTGATTACTTCATGTCATTAATCTACAAGGAAGCGGTAGATAACTAAGTGCCTGTAGCTCTAACAGATGCCACTACCGATCTTTTCGCAGTGTCAAAGTATTAGACAGCCATACAACTGGCAACTCTCATGCCAATGGTTTTTCACAGCTTAGAAATCCATCTTTATATGAATTGCATCAAATTAGTTTACGATATATCCGACTTATGAATGTGGGAAACTGAGTTTCCCGACCCGATCTAACACTACCTATGATGCTGTGCATTGCAGCTGCACAACGCCACAGGTGCTGGCATCGGACTTTTGACGGGGTTGCAAACCCGCGCTGGTTCAACACAAGTCGGGATGAGGGAATAAATAATGCATGGATACCAAAAGAAGAAATGTAACCCCCATGCTCTTTCTCCAGGCCCCTCCGTGCCCCCATGGATATAGCGTGGGGTACACACCTCCCACGGGCTCCATCTCCATCACCTCAACCAACCAACTAAACCAACCCGAGCCGAGAGCCACGCGATCCAAGGCTGATTTCCGAAACATTGGTACGGGGTCCCCATCACACCTCCAGCCTGTTTGCTGCTATTTAATTGTCAGCTTTCCCACTGTGCCCGACTTTCCATTCCAGATAGTTTCCGAGTGGTATTCTAACGTTTTTCGCTTTTTCTTCCGCTCTCTTTTGATGCCCCTTTCGGTACGCGGCTAATCTGACTCGGACATTCTCCGCCGATTAACTCGGCACCGGCGCACCGCATTCCTAATCCCGGGGTAACCTTCTCGGTGTCAAAGCGTCAAAGCAGCGGTCTTTATTTTGCGACCCTGCTTCCTCCATCATAGTAACCTTGAATAGCCATATAGCTAGTGAAGTGTTTGTCGACAGACAACGGACCATCCAACATGTCGTGCCAGTCGCAGGCTTCATGTGAGGGCTGCTCTTGCAGCGGCAGTGGCAGCAAAGGAGTGGTTAATATTGAAGATTGTGAAACCGAGCTGCTCGCCCTCCGGAAGAAAACCATAGAACTTGAAAAGACTCTTGCATCCATGAAGAGTTCGTCAAGCAGCACACCGAAAGTCGGACGCAAGCTGCGGTCCACCAAGTGGTTTCAGTGCGAAGGCGACCCAGGAATGATGGCCTTGTACATTGAAAGATACCTCAACTATGGTGTGACTCGGGAGGAACTGATGTCTGGCAAGCCAATTATTGGAATAGCTCAGACCGGATCCGATTTGGCACCGTGCAACCGTCATCACCTGGAGCTTGCCAAAAGGGTCCGAGAGGGTATCAGAACTGCTGGCGGAATCGCCTTCGAGTTCCCCACTCACCCCATTCAAGAGACTAGCCGACGGCCCACCGCTTGTATCGATCGGAACCTTTCTTATCTTGGCCTTGTTGAGATCCTTCATGGCTATTTTCTGGATGGGGTGGTCCTCCTCACCGGGTGCGACAAGACCACTCCGGCATGCCTGATGGCTGCTGCCACAGTCGTACGTTGTTCTGCAAGGCTTGCATCTTATTCTTTCACAGCTGCCCAACTGACTCGGATTTTCAGAACATCCCTGCTATATGTCTCAACGTCGGTCCCATGCTCAATGGCTATGTGAAGGATGAACTGGCTGGTTCGGGAATGGTGGTCTGGAAAGGCAGAGAGATGCATGCTGCAGGACAGATCACCACGGAGGAATTTGTAGATTACATCTCACGCGGGTACGTCACTTGATTTTGGACACGCTTTCCTGGCTTGGACTAACGCTTGGCATTAGTGCACCGTCAGCAGGACATTGCAACACGATGGGTACGGCATCTACTATGAACGCGCTTGCAGAAGCCCTTGGCATGGCCCTGCCTGGGTCAGCTGCCATTCCAGCTCCATACCGTGAACGAGCCCAATGTGCCTATGAGACCGGATTACAGATCGTAGAGATGGTGCACTCTGATCGCAAGCCAAGTGACATCATGACCAGAGAGGCTTTCGAGAATGTCATTGCTGCCAACACCGCGATTGGTGGTAGTACAAATGCTCCCATTCATATCAACGCCATCGCGAAGCATATTGGGGTGGATCTTTCGCTAGATGACTGGGACCGCATCGGGTTCCACATCCCGCTCTTGCTAAATATGCAGCCGGCGGGGGAGCTGCTAGGGGAGGAATATTACCGAGCCGGAGGGTTGCCGGCTATTATGGCGGAGCTGCTGGATGCGGGCAAGTTGAATGCAGATGCTGTGACGTGCAATGGCCACACAGTAGCACAAAACGTCCGTGGGAAACATACCTGGAATCGGCGGATGATCAGAGCTTATGACGATCCTCTTCTCAAGGATGCTGGCTTCCTTCACTTGACCGGCACCCTGTTTGACTCGGCCATTATGAAAACATGCGTCATCTCTGAGCCGTTCAGGCAAAAATTCTTAGAGAATCCCGCAGATCCAAATGCATTCGAGGGGTCTGTGGTAGTTTTTGATGGACCGGAGGATTACCATCGTCGGTTAGAGGACCCCTCCACCCCCATCACTGACACAAGTATCCTGGTGATGCGCGGGGCTGGTCCACTGGGCTATCCCGGTGCAGCTGAGGTGGTCAACATGCACCCTCCGGGAAGGCTGCTGCGAGAGGGGGTCAAGTCACTTCCATGCATTGGTGATGGACGGCAGTCGGGAACTTCAGGATCTCCATCTATCTTGAACGCTAGTCCTGAGGCAGCAGCGGGCGGTAACCTTGCAGTCCTTCGGGATGGAGACCGGCTCCGAGTGGACCTTAACCAGCGGCGGGTAGACATCCTTGTCTCTGCGGACGAATTAAAGAAGCGCAGGCAGGAGCTCGAAGCAAGTGGGGGTTACAATATGCCGGAAAGCCAGACCCCATGGCAAGAGTTATTCCGCAAGGAAACGTCCCAGCTGAACGAAGGAATGGTTCTCCGAGAGGCAGTCAAATACCAACGGCTGGCGCAGCGATACCCGGAGCCCAGGCACAATCACTGAATAATGACTATTTTGTTATGGATTAATCTGAATAATGAAAAACCATCACTTCTTTGACTCACCGGCCGCTTCATGGGGTGGCGCGTGCGCGCAACACAACACAGTTCATCACGCAGGCTTGTTGCTTGATGATATCATGTTGTGTAAACAGCTCAATACCCATTATAGGAAACGCTATTAGTAGGCATTCAGTACCCGATCAGACCTCAGTCCGGAGGATACACCACCGGGCCAATAGAGCTGTATGAGCTTAAAAACTAATGAGCTAGTGAAAGCTAATTTTGGGAAGAGAGTATATGCGAGATAGCATCTCCGCAAGGGTATTAGGTGAAATTCTGACGCGTGGGATGGCACATGGAGCACAGAGTATGGAGGAAGCTTTGAAGGAATGTGAAGCTAAGCTCCAGGCCATCTGGCCACTGCTCAATCACGGGATTACCAGCCCCTCCTCTGAACTGTTCCGTCTTCTTTTCGTGCCTGGGAAAGAGCGGAAGACGTGCGATCTGTGCGACATCCGTCCGTGAGCCTCTGTTGACTCACTCCCGTCTACCTCTCACCCCCCTAAACAGTGCCGGTCTTGACACCGCCATAATGTGCTTGATAGCACAGGGGCCTGAGCAACCATCAGAAACACTGGTTGTGGCCCAGTGGTGAATTGCAGAACTAGGAACCTTGGAATGACTGCACGCCTGCATGAACAACACGGCAAGGCCGTGATAATCCTGGCTTCTGTGATTCGATCCCAAGAATGTAGCTTGGCTCGGCCAAGCTAGCTAATGCGGTGATTATTTCTTTTTTGAACTTCAGTGTTGCTCATCTGCTAAAAGTTTTGATAGGAGAACGGCGCTAGTGATATCATGTTCTGGCGATCGCAGCTAGACTAGCTCGCTAAGGCATCTTAGCCACATGGTGTGCGACACCAACAATAACAACTATGCTACTACCCTCAGTACTGCAGCCGAAGAAAGGGATAGAAAGTCAAAACTCAACCGAGGAAGGATCGAGACCAGCCCGAAAATGAGAGCCAAGATCGGGTGATTTCGTGATAGAGGTCTCGAACCCCCAAGGTGAAGTGTTCACTACGCGATGCTCCGGGTGACCTGATAGGGGGTGGTGGTCGTGATGGAGGCCACCAAGCAAGGACTTGAGTCACCATGGAGTAGTGTGCGCCATAGGCACAGCCACCGCAGCCCGGAGGTGAAGTAATTTTAGGCAACTGAATCTAGTGGATGATGTGATCCGTGATGCTCACGTTCGTACTCGGATTCTCTTTTTGCTCTCTCTCAATTTTTCGACAGCTGATTGGAATGATACAGTCTATGCATCAAAGCAACACACCTCACAGCTCGGAAGCCACATATCCAGGATCGGGATATCAAAATACGGGCCTGGATGGCGGAAAAAGACACAGAAGGGAAAAGTTAAAATATCGCCCGAGGGTGGATCCCGTGGGGCTCGGGTTTCCCGCGTCAAAGTTTCCTGTTGCAGGGCAAAGATTCCATTGATTTAGGGCGGGATTAGGGTGATTAGGGTGATTAAAGCCACGGAACGGATCCAGTTGCAAGTTCAGTTGCCCACGCTACCGTTTGGGATGACGGGCGCCTTCTCAGTGTGGTCTAGCCCGTGACATCAAGAAAAATTTTCCACACTTTTCCAGTTTCCACACCCACAATTCTTAGGTCCGTCTGACTGACTTACTCTGACCTCAGACCGCCCCAGAGGCGCGCACCATCTCGAATTTCCTGCCTCTTTTTAAACCAATCCGGTGCTCGTCATTTGTCCAGTTGCTCTCTCGCTCTCTCCCTCCTTCCAATTCCTGCATACGTCTCCCTTTGACGGACATTCATGCTCCTTGTTCCCTTCTGTCCAGTCAGATGCGAGCTTGCCACCATGCGGTTCTAAGAAGCAATCTTAAAGAAAGAGCTGTCCACACCGTCCCGCTGCTTCTACTGCTGCGCCTGTTGCTTTAGCTGTCTCGCGGCCCCTCTTCCCAGCTTCCCTGGTCTCCTGGTCCTGTCGATCAGTCCCAATTCCAATAAATAAAGCCCGTCTCAATCCATATTTTTCTTCCTTCAGGCTTCGCGAAGAAAAAGAAATCTGACCCTCCATTCAACCTTGGGCCGGGCCTAGACTTGTCGCCAGGCACGTCTACATATACATACAATCGCACACACCGCATCGTTACAGCGTGTCGTGCATCTCGCTCTTGCCTTCCCCTGGACTTGAGCCATCTTATCGGAGGCAGTCTCGACGAATCCTACTTCTTAATCAAAGCACTTGGGGGCACAATCAGCCTTTATTGATTGTTGCCTAACATCCTCTTTTCCTCCTTCATCTTCTACTTTCAGGTTATACTACTTGTTTGTTTAAGATGTACGTCGACTTATAACCCGTCGTTGCAACTCGCAACCCGTTGTTTCTTTGATATTCTGTTCATCAGCAAGCGAGCGTTTTCTCGATCTTCTTTCTACACATTTGAAGTTTTCAAAATCTCTCTCGACATCGTGTCATCCTGAAAAAAGCCTACTCAATTCTCATTACCATGGCTCCCAACCTCTTTCTCTGCTTGCGGAACGTGTTCTGCCCGACCTACTGGTTCCAGCGTGGAGAACGCATCCAAGGTTCTATCCACAAAGAGGAACATTGGGATAGTCCCGTTCCTGGCATCTACAAGTACATCCCGGGTCGAGGATGGCATCTTGTCTACAAAGACGGCAATGACAGCGACGAGAAAGTGCCTGTCCCGCTTGTCTATTGCCGGATCCTTCACCGGTACATCTTTGAACACGAAATGGAGGAGCGCTGCCGCTGGCACACCGTGGAAATCCACGAAGGCGCCAAGCCAGAAAAATTCATGTTCTTCCTCCTTGATGATGGATACACCTGGGTGGCCGGATGGGATGCCAAGGGCAAATTCATTCCCGGTCCTTACCAGAAATGGCACTACGATGCAGAGTCGAGGACCCTGCGCCGGGTGCTGTTCCCCGAAAGCTCGAATGTGTCACGGGCTAGCATTTTGCCGAACAAGATGACTTAGCCCTTCTCGAGTGGGAACAAACCGAAAACTTCTTTTGCTGTCAACACATTTGCTTAACCATTGCGATGCTATCTGCAGCTGGATTCTACAGAACATGCGGTGGTCGAATGCGCGTGCACACGACTGATTGATTGCTATATGGGATAGCGTTTAAGCGAGGTGTCTTTTTTATTTGCTTCCTTTTTTTTCCTTGTTTGCCTTTGCTACTTTTTTATGATGATATTCACACATGAGCCTGTAATGCTGGGATGAATCTGCTTTTCTGCAGTGACCTTGTTTACAAAGCGACAATGGCGTTCGGGTCAAGGTCATAGAAAATCGGATAGACATTGCGATAGAGCGCATGGGGGTTTGGCTTGTCGTATTCTTGTTCATTTCACATTTTCTGTATTTGTTATATTTCGGGTGACTGATCATTCAGCGAACCGCACAATGGAGCAAAAGGACAGTCTATTTACATAATATCTTAGTATGAACGTATTTGTCATGGGTCACTTGAAGCTCAAAATTGAGAGATGTACTCGGGTAGACATTGTGGGAAAGTTTAGCGCATGCAAGTCCGGGTATGGATGGGATCGACATGACAGCTGCATGAGATGTATCGTCGCAGGATTCTTCTTCCTTTACTTACTGTAAGTACTCTACTGCACTTTTCACATGTGAGCCGGGATGTAAATCGGGATTGCCGTGGTCCTATGGATGACGAAGTAAACCGGAATCCTTTCCCTGCTCTTCCAGTATTTTCAATCTATCTCTACACCAGCCATCGGGTACATAAGACTTCCACACCATTGAATAGCCAATAAATGCCACCAGGACACATAATATAATACTCAGTATAACCGCGCCCCCTTCTATCAACTATATACAACCCCCCCCCCCCGATCAAATATCCATCCCATTCACCAGGAACAGAACAGGCCTCACCACCATTCCCCCAAACCCTACTCACAACTTCGCCCCCTTTCCACCACCAACAGCAGTATCATCACTCACAATCAACCTCTCCAACCCCCTCCTAACACCGATCTCCATCCCCTCCCTCGTCGGCCTCATCGTCTCCCTCGCCACAAACACATGCGTATATCCCCCAACAACCTTGACCTCTTCCTCCCCTTCCTTAAACACCCCGACTTCATACATCACGCTGCTATTCCCCAGCTTCGTGACCCGCAGCCCCAGGTCTAGTATATCCGGGAATGAGACCGAGGAGAAGTAGTCGCAGTAGGAGGAGACCATTATGCCTACTTGGCTGCTTTTGAATTTGGATGGTGTGGAAGAGTTGGTGGAGGAGGAAGAGGAGGGGTCAGGTGTAGTAAGCGTAGGGTTGTTGTGCGTGAAGGGATCCATTCCGCAGTGCGTGATTAAGTAAGTGTTTATTATGCTGTCGAAGAGCATGGCGTATACGGTGTTGTTGAGGTGGGCGTACATGTCGTTGTCGAACCTGTGTTTTTTATCTGTTAGAGGTGATGGATTGGGTGGGGAGGGGGAGGGTGGTGGTGGCTTACCATCTTGTTCGGTGGGTTTGGTGGTAGATGTAGTCGCTTCGGAGACGGCGCTTTTTGTGTGCTATGGAGGTGGACATTGTGGATTAGATTTGTGTGTGTATTGGTGTGAGTGGTTGTTGGTGTTGAGGGATTGTTGGTGAAGGTTATGTTGTCTATATGGTAGATTGAGGGGATGGGATGGGTAGGTTGGAGCTACCGAGTTGAGCCGAGGCATAAGTCCTCCGCCCTGAGCTTGTTCCCACGGGGCGGGAGGGTCATCCGACGGCCGTTTGTTGGGCGGTCGCCCCTGGCGGGATTCAGCTTAAGTTCAAGCAGTGTTTGGTGCAAGAATTCTAACTTCAGGGATTTTCAAGCATTGCTTGTTACTTTATACAGAGTTTTTACATTGTTTATTATATTGTATATTCAAGCTACTGTATATTATTTTCCCTGATATTAATACAGTTTACTAAGGACTTGTCAACCACGGATCTGTCAATAGTTCGCGGGCGCTCTGTCTCTCTTCTGGATCCCATAGAAGCATCTTCCTCATAAAGTTCATGAACATCTGCTTGCTCTCGCCTTCTAGATACTCTTCTGAGTCAGCCAATGAGATGGACGGGATTTCCTTAGAAGCCTTCCATTGACCTACAGTTGATTAGCTAGTGGATAGAAATGTTCTAACGATGGAGCTATACCTGACGAGTCCCATTCTTTTAGGCTGCGAGGTGATTTACGAAGCCATTCCACTGATGGAGGCCCCAGCATCGCTACCATTTCGGCCAGAAGTTGCACATCTGAATGGCAACCGTCTGGTCCTCTGCCATCAAATAGGTGGTGGTCTTCGAAGAGATCCCAGATCTTGAGTCTCATATTAGCCGATGCCATGATGAAAAAGTATAGTAGAGGGCCATGTTCATGCTCACCATGACTCCGACATTCCATATGTCAACCTTCGCTGTCCAACTCATCCCAAGAATGACTTCAGGCGCGCAATAAAGATCCGGCTGGATCAATCCTTCGTGCACTTCACCAAGACGGACTTCTCCGAAATCCGTGAGCAGCGGCATCCCGAAGCCACTCCAGCCCTTCTTGCGACGGAAAGGGCGTGATTGATAGACAGTGTACTCATTATCAACCTTGCGAGGACTCGGTTCATTAGTCTCGCCATCATCCCATTCCCGGAAGACCGATTCGTCTTTTGCAGCAATGATGATATTCTTCGCTTGGATATCTAAAGAGGTCATTAGCCATTTATAGATGATAGCCCGCGACGGGTTACAGACCAGTATGTATTACATGCGCCTCTGAGTGTAGATTATCAAGGGCCAGTAATAGCTGCTGCAGTGCCCCTTTTAGTAGGTCCTCGGGAAGGCTCATTGGGTCCAATGTTGCCTGGAAATGCAGAAGGCTTGTTAACAGAGGTTCGTAAACAATGCGCTGATGTATGCCTTTGGGACTCGTAAGCTCAAATTTCTCTATCATTTGGCGGACGGAGCTGCTGCCGGGATGCTGTGACTTTATCCGCGAAAGGTGCTCCAATACGCGCACCTCTTGATTGTCCCTCGAGCTGCTGATGTAGATTTTTAGCGCTATATACCGGTGGTGTCTACCTAAGAAGTTAGCTACACATACGAGATCCGAGAAGAGTAGACTGATACTCACTGCAAGTCACGACCGAACCACACCGTCGAGTTTGCTCCAAACCCCAATTTGCTGATAACTTGGTACCTAGAATGAAATACATCACCAGGCTTCACTGAACAGTAGAGACCACGCTCATACGCAGGCATTTGTTCTTCCTCTAATTTCTTTGTTGAGTCCAGAATGGGACAGCTAGATGACATGGCCCTTCTTGGGAGAACTGGCAGTCGAGAGAATCGACTGAACTGAAGAAGGATCTTCATCGCAGAAAGGTAGAGTTGTATGTTAAAAGCTATTGATCATGAGGATGTTCATAGTATCACAATATTCCTACAACCTAACTCATTATTCTTATTGCCAGGACTTTCCTCGAAAGGGAGCCGCCGAGGTTCTGTTGCTTGCATTATATTACCTCTTTCGGTAGTGATCTGCATAGTAAGTCATCGACACCTTGTGGATTAGGTGTCGATCTCTTGTGACTAATCTATTTCTGGGCTAGTGTCATGTTTTTCCATACTCAATATCGATGAAGGTGGTTCTCTTCTTTGAGATTGTCTGATATTCTTAAGCTTGCATTGGTCACATACATGAGCTATGTGGAATGTATTATTTTCACATGTCTTTCGGTTGAATCTTGAACATCCTTGTACTATCTTGCACGTGACATTGGAAACTCACCAGACATAGCACCTATGAACCACTGTAGTCTATTTTCGACTGAATTTCCCATTTCCTCTTTTAAACTGGTTACCAGGTCCCTTACCAGTGATTTCTGGAAATACGTACGATCTGGCGACCTGCCGACCTATACCACTGTCCAAACCCACTCCTAGTGCGCTTTGGATGCGTGACTACTCGACCACCTAGTTAAAGGCTAGAAGAAATCTGAGCCAACAGCTACAAAACGCGTAATAGTTATAAGTGTCACTCGGGCAATTTACTCGGTCGTTGATGGTGAAACCTTCATGAATGAGTGGAAGCTTGCACTACTAACCGAAGCAATCCTATATTCTCTGTCCAATCCCTGCTAAGCTCGAGAGCGCCTCAAATAGGAAAATTGTTTACCCGAGCGGACATCTCGCCCCTAATCGCTACATCTACATGACCCAAGATCGGTCTAGATCCACTCTTTGTTGGCTGAGTTCATCCATCTCGATCACTACCCTCCAACAAAGGTGCCTATTTCAAAGAATGGCCCAGGACCATGGCTCACATAATGTCTTGAAACGTCGTCTACTTCGCGGGGAGATCACATACGCCGCCGCAAAGGAGCAAGACTCTAATATCCTCCACGAATTGGGATACAGGGATCAGAAGATCCGATATTTTACTCACTTGTATCGAAATCGCAAGCTAATCGAATCAATCGTGGCCCACCATCTCAACCTCCCTTCTGCAGACACGTGTCATGCAGTCGATGTTGAGGAATGGATACATGGCAGCTTCAATGTTTGCATACGAGTTGAGGTTGATAGTCAAGGGCGGGATCCTAGGAAACAACTGATGATCAGATTTCCATTGCCGTACCGAATAGGGGAGAACTCTTGCCCAGGTAATGCGGATGAGAAGGTTCGTTGCGAAGCTGGGACCTACTCATGGCTTCAAGAGAACTGTCCAACTATCCCTATACCACAGCTGTATGGGTTTGGACTGTCTACTGGCCAAGCTGTATGTCCGCGCTTTGCCTGTCTTCTAAGAATTATTGCTTACAATCCCAGTTCACACTTATCGATAATCTGCCTTTCGTAAACCGCATTGTTGAGCGTCTGCGCCGTCGACTATTAGCTTGGCTAAATTATCCAACCCCATCCCTCTATGTTCAACATCGAGCCAATGGTCAAACTATGTTGGGCACCCCTTATCTTCTAATTGAGTACATCGATCCGTCGAGAGGTAAAATGCTTTCTGAAACGTGGGAGGAAGGGCGCCACAATCTCAAACTACGCACAAACCTTTTCCATGGGCTTTCCCGTATTATGTTGGGTTTGGCACGTATTCCGCTACCAAGAATCGGGTCCTTCCTTCTGGATGAGAAAGGATACTTGACTTTAACTAACCGACCTCTTACCCTTGAAATCCATCAACTGGAAAATGAACACATTCCAGTCGACATGCCGCAAAATATCACTTATACCACTGTTGACGCCTATGTCAATGACATCCTTGCATTTCATGAAAGCCGGCTTCGCCACCAGCCTAATGCAGTCAACAATATTGAAGATGGCTTCTATCAAACATCCGCATTGATGGTCATGAGAAGTGTCTGGACCTGCTTTTTTCGCCGTGATCTCCTCCGAGGTCCCTTTTTTCTTAATCTCACCGATCTTAACCAGAGTAACATCTTTGTTGACGACGATTGGAACATCAAATGTCTAATAGATCTCGAGTGGGCATGCTCTCAACCAATGGAAATGATACATCCGCCGTACTGGTTGACAAATCAGGCTATTGACTTGATCAGCATGGCGGACTATGAAGTTTCTCACAGGGAGTTCATGGAAGCCTTCGCAGACGAAGAGAAGAAACTCGAGCTACCAGTCCGTCTCTATCCTATCTTGCAGCATGGATGGGAGAGAGGGACATTTTGGTGTTCTCTTGCGCTCAGTAGCCCTACGGCTTTATTCAAGATCTTTTATGACTTCATTCAACCGAGGTTTTCTAAGGCTCACGACGATCCAGCTTTCTGGCAAATCACTATGCCCTACTGGACATTCGACACCTTTAAGTTTATAGAACAAAAGGTGAAGGACAAAGAGCAATATGATATTTCTTTGCGTGAAGCTTTTGAATCCGGAAGCTCTCATGACTAGAGCGTACAAAACCTGATCATCCTCGCTCACTGCCCTTGACCTGCACGCCTGCTTCCCTCACCACTTTGCTCCTCCTTCCGTTTAAAGTCTTCTACTGCATTCTGGAGGCTCAAAATAGACTTCTTCCCCCTGTTCTGCTGTGCAGCTTTGCCGGAAGAAGAGAGTTGATTGATTGATTTAGCGTCCATCTTCATAGCCACGTGTGCTTCTTCAATTTTACCATCGTAACTTGAATCCGAGTGTCGGTCCGCCATTTCAGTTTCGGGTCTGGAATCTCTTGTGCATAATCAGGGAAAACTCCCAGCTACCATTCAAGTTTAATGCTACTGTCTTTAACTGGGTTCGAGGTGACTACCTTGGAAGCCTATGCAGAGATATTGTCGGGTAGGTGATATGAACAGAGAACAAATGTGAGCTCTCAAACTCCTGGGTTCATGAAAGCTGGAAACAGGAATACTAAGAGGGTAACCACTCAGTTGAAATGCTAAACACTTATGCAAATGTGCTGGAGTGGGGGGGGGAGGGAAAATGTCGCTTTTATATATATACCAGTATGCCATTCGGGAGGGGGTTGCTAACTTCAGCATGAATCTTTGATTGGCGACCGGCATATTCCCGAAGTCCCGTAGGTCTAATAAGCAAACCGAGATACCAGGTACTTATTTACTACCCATGTTCGCGCCCAATATTCGTGGACCAACAGGAATGGGCGCCGTGTTGGCGCAGCGATGCTTGACATGAGACCTAACTGGCGATCAAATAGGCCCCAGCGGAGAGTATCTAAGTACTACTAGTAGTAGACCAGTCAAAACAGCCTATATACATACATTAAACTCCTGGTACTACTGGATATGACTGAAGTATATGGTTGAGTCGAAAGTTGGCTTGCTTATTGAACAATTGCGGGATCTACTATAGTATATATAGTAGTAAGTAGTAGTACTCTAGTAGACGGGGAATTTCCCCGCATCGCCAAAATTTTCTTTTCTTTCGCCGCCACGGAACCAACTCAGGAACGGATCCCTTTCTCTTGTCCCCTGTCCTTTCAGCGTAGTACTTTCGCTTTCTATACTGCCATTCTTCTCACCTTCGCTATCCCTCCTGGCTCCCTCTCCTCGCATTACCGCGTACCTATTGCGACGCGGCCGGATTCCTCCGCCCATCATGTCTCTCGTGCCCGTCGACACCACTCTGCAAGTCCCACCTCCTGACCCGGTTCAGGAGCCCCCTGAGGTGGCCATCACGCCCTGCGACCCATGGCCTGCACCATACTATCTTGAAGGCGGCCTGCGTCGGGTGAAGCCATACCACTACACCTACAACACTTTCTGCAAGGAGCGCTGGCGGGGTCGTGAATTGGTGGACATTTTCCTGTCGGAGTTTCGCGATCGTCCTGCAGAGTACTACGTACGCTCCCATCTCTTGGCTATTCTTTGAGGAACAATATACTGACCTGATTTTCTGGACTGCAGAGGAAAGCCCTACAAGATGGCCTTGTCGCCGTCAACGGCACGCCTGCTGGTCCCAACACCGTCGTCAAGAACGGCCAGATCATCTCGCATACCCTGCACCGTCACGAACCCCCCGTCACCGGGAAAGAGATTGGTATCATCCACGAGGATGATGATTTGATTGTCATTGATAAGCCTGCCGGTGTGCCCGTCCACTCCGCCGGTCGCTACCACTATAACTCTGTGCTCGAAATCATGCGCTCTCAACGCCATCCGGAATGGGTCCCACGACCCTGCAACCGTCTGGACCGACTCACCTCCGGAGTCATGTTCCTCGGAAAGACCCCGAAAGCTGCAGAAAACATGACTGGCAAGCTCAAGGCCCGCACCCTCCAGAAGGAGTATGTGGCGCGCGTCAAGGGAAAGTTCCCCGACGGTGTCATTGTCTGCGACCAGCCCATCATGTCCGTGAGCCCGAAGGTAGGCTTGAACCGCGTTCGAGCCACTGGCAAGGAGGCAAAGACCAAGTTCCGTCGTTTGGCGTATATCCCGCCTCAAGCCCCGGAGCCTCAGAGCGCCCCCGACGCAGAGGGACGTGTGGCGACTCCGCCTCCAGTCTACACAAACGAAGACGAAGGATACAGTATCGTCCACTGTTTGCCCTTGACCGGCCGCACGCATCAGATCCGCGTGCACCTTCAGTTCCTCGGACACCCGATCTCGAACGATCCCATCTACTCCAACCGCAAAGTCTTTGGACCGGATCTCGGCAAGAACGAAACCAGCGACGAGCGCGACAACGAGCTCATCGATAAGCTATGTAACATTGGCAAGACCGAAGTCCCCGACACCGTAAGCTACCGGACGCACCTTACCACTGTGCCTATGGTACCGCCAGGCACGGACAACTCCGTCGTGGAGGAGATCATGTCGCGCGAGCACGAAGCCGCCGTGGAGAGATACCACAAGCGCAAAGGCGAGATGTTGTCCGGCGAGAGGTGCAAGATCTGCGACACAGAGCTCTACTCGGACCCTAGACCCGAGGATCTAGGTATTTTCCTCCACGCCGCGGCATACTCTGACAAAGAGGAGGGCTGGAAATATACTAGCAAGATGCCTAGTTGGGCCCTGCCGCCTGATGGCGTGGAGGGACCGCGCGAGATGCCCGACTGGGTGTTTGGTCCTGAGGAAGAGGAGATCATTATCGGACATGCTGTTTTGCCTGGCGCGGAGGACGGCTCGGAGACGAATATTCCTGCTCTTGTGCAGGGTGTTGGCCTCGTCGATATTTCGTCTGGTAGGAAGGCAGATGCTGCTGCGCAGGCGGCTGCATGATAAACACGTTGGTTACATGGTGCATGATTTGGCGTTACTTGCATTTGCAGTTAGAGATTTTAGACATGTTGAGATGATGAACGACGGACTAACATTTTGTCACATAGTTGGATTCGTTTACTTGATACCACCATAGACAAAGTTTCATCTGCCACTTCAAATTGAACATATCATAGAACAAGCGTCATAGACAAACATAGTTCTATCTGCGGGGTAATACTACACATATATTAATACAGCTTGCTTGGCTTGTCAAGAACAAACAATTGAAAAGGCCATCTACGTAGTTGATAAAATCTGTACGGTAGGTAGGATACAACACCAAATGGGACCAACTACGAAGCTACAAAATACAACCCTCGGTCATCAAAAAAGTCTTCATAAGATTTAGATTTTTATTCCCAGACTGGCAGCACCAGCCACGATCACAAGCGCCCCCATAACAAATGGAAACGCTTGCAATCCAGCACATACGTCGTCAACGTCAGACACACACAAAGCCAAAGCCCACATTAGAGAGAAGATGCGATGATTCAAGGCTCCGCAAGTCCCCAAGATCACAAATTAACAAACAACCACCACGTAGTAGTAGTAGTTGTCTGTTGTTTGCTTTTTAATTGTCCCCCGAAAGTGGTTGGTTTTCCCATTTGGTTGGTATAAAGTGGAAAAAGAGTTTTAATGAAAAATGAAAATGAAAATGATGAAATTTCTTGGGCTTTCTTTACATTCATTCCATATCCATTTAAGCCTCGGTGGTGACGCGGCCCTTGGGGTTGGTGACCTTGACGCCGAGAGCCTTGGCCTTGGCGATGATGTCGACGCGCTTGCGGGAGGAGACGGCGCTGGCGATCCTATTCGATTTATTAGTATTTGGGTTTGTGGTAGAAAGTGGATTATGCAGTGGGTGGACGTACTCAGCGGCGTAGGTGCGGTTGTGCATCAACAGGAGCTCAACGTCCTTGGGGTTGTGGACGAGGAAAGCCTTGTGGCCGGAGGGCATCATGTGCTTGGTCTTCTTGTTGGATCCGTAGCCGATGGAGGGCATGGGGATGTTGCCACGGAAGCGTCTACGGACGCGGTTGTCGATACCCTTGGGCTTGCGCCATGACTCCGGCACGCACTTGAAGCGGTCGGACTGGTGGCGCCAGAAACGCTTGGTGCCTGGAAGGAGTTTGATGTTAGTCGGGTCGTTCGTCCTGACGACGTGTATATGTGTGATTTAGTTCAATCCGGCTGTATGTCCGTGGTCCAGCAAGCACTTGTCAATTCATGTTGTTGGTGTGTAAATATCTTCGTCCAGATCGAATCGAAATTTCGGTCGCTTGTGATAATTTCTTCGCCGATCAAGTTCGTCGTTCGCCATCGTTCTTTCGCAATAAGAAATATAGAAAAATTGATTCGTTCGCTCCGATCGTCTGATTTCTCATTCCATCGCATCGTATATATTCCTCATGCTTGCTGGACGACTGACAACTGACGGATCGTACTCTGGCTGGGAACTGGACTGGGCTGGGACTAGCAGGGAGAAAAGAAAGGACATACGCTTCTTGACGATGGGGACGTGCTTCTTTGCGAGGACCATCTGTTCTCAATTAGCATGCAACAGGCAAGCAGCTGGCAACAATATCACATACCTTGTCGTCGTCTCGCGGGCTGGCGCTGGGAGTTGTCGTACGGGTCGAAATCGATCTCGAAAATTCGCGCTCAGGTTTGGCCGCCCGAGAGAGTCGAGCTAGTGGCTCGCTTAGCGAGTCTAACTGCTCTCGGTGCGTTAGGGCTCATTACGCTTGCCCTGCATTTTGCCGGTACTGCTGACTCAGCCAGCTTAGTGCGGTGGATAAGCTTGCCTTGTGCCATTCCATATCAGGAATAGCGTATATATGCTGTGATCTACTATGACCTCCGCCTCCGCAGCACAGCAGCAGCACCGGCCCGTCGTATTCGCGATGCTTGTGTTCCATCTGTGCAATTGAGCAACTTAATTACAAGTTCAATGCCTACAGTCATACATGGAACAGGCAGCTGACACTTATAGCTTTGCCTTGTTCAACCGTGATGGTTTCGGGGGACTGTCCCCCTCTTTCCGCGAGGCTGCAATCCGTAGTACACAATGCCGGCGCTTGCCATCGGGCAGCGTTATCCATATAAGGGATGACTCCTCTTCCATGATTTTGGTGAGCAACGCAAGGCGATTAACATAGAAGTAACTGCATTGAAATTCTGTTATTCCTTCTTCTGTCAAATCAGCGGTTGCTCCCTTCAAACTGCACCATGAGCCTCGGATATGGTGTCGGGGACTTCCTCGCTGTAGTGAATCTCGCCAAGGCCATCAGGGTGCGCTTTGTTAGGGCACCAGACCAATTCAGACATATATCAGAAGCGTAGGTTTCAATACTATGCGCGTCTGTTACGATACTCACATGTCGCCAGTTCAAAGACCTTGTGCAATGTCCTCCGCGATATCAAAGACATCTACGAGCAAGCGGAGCTTGATACCCAGCAGGAGAAACACCTAGACGAAATCTCTCGCTCTTGCCGTAGTGGACTGAACGAATTACTCGGCAAATTAGACAAATACCAGGAGTTGGACCATCGCACTAATAGCCTAGGGGGCACCTGTCGTCGCGTCTGGAAAAGACTCAAATGGGACCAAGCTGAGATGGATGAGATTTGTCAGAGGATACAGTCCAATGTTCAAATCTTTAATCTCTTCAGTACTAGTCTGACTAGGTATGGGATCATAATAGCCCAGGAAGGCGAGTGCTCACAATTTCCGAAAATAGTCAAGTAGCCTTTGCTACAAACGAGCTCGTTCACCGAGTTAACAATACCATGGAAGACAAAGCTCAGCATGAACTCCTTGAATGGCTCACGATCGTCAACTATGCAACTCAGCAATATGAATATTTCAAACGTCGGCAGGAGGGTACCGGTAAGTGGCTACTAGGCACAGACAAGTTTCAGCAGTGGATTAACAACGAAAATAAAAATATCCTTTGCACGGGCATCCCTGGAGCTGGAAAGACAATACTCACTGCTATTGTCATCAAGCATCTTGAAGAGAAGTGTGAGCACGACCAAAGTGTTGGTCTCGCCTACATATACTGCAACTTTCGGCGCCATCATGAGCAAAATGTGGACGATATACTTGCGAGCCTGATAAAGCAATTGTGTCAAAGAATGTCGTCCCTTCCTGAGGATATAAAGACGCTATATGCGCAACACAAGAAACGTCAGACACGGCCGAAACTCGACGAACTTTCCGAGAGCCTTTCCGTTCTGCTTGGTCACTTCTCGAGGATCTTCATAGTGGTGGATGCCCTTGATGAATATTCATCAAGAGATGAAGCGCTACGCAGGCTGTTATCCGAGTTATTTCGTCTGCAGAGCAACAGCACAGTTAGCATATTCGCTACGTCACGGTATAACCCGGTCATCCAGTCGGCATTCGATGGTTGCTTACAGCAAGAAATTTCTGCTGCCGCTGAAGATGTAGAGACGTATCTGCGAGGTCACATGTCCGATCTGTCAAGGGTCGTGCTACGCAACAATAAGCTACAGAAGGAAATAGTTAAAGCAATTACGAAAACAGTGGATGGAATGTATGTTCCATCATATGTCTCACTGAGAAAATCCGCTCTTGCACTGACATTCATAGGTTTCTTCTTGCTCAACTCCACCTTGACTCATTGAGAGGAAAACTCTCGGTAACGGCGGTTAGGAAAACACTAGAGAAATTGCCATCTGGAACTGACGCCTATAATATTGCATATGAGGAAGCCATGGAGCGAATAAATGGGAAGACGGCGGGAGAAAAGGAGTTGGCAATACAAATTATTGCATGGATCACCTGCGCTGGAAGACCCCTGACAATCACAGAGCTCCAATATGGCCTTGCTGTTGACATCAAAGAGAACGAATTCGATACAGAAAACCTTCCCGATGTGCAAGACATGGAAGCTGTCTGTGCTGGCTTGGTAACTGTGGACGAAAAGAGTCATATCATTCGCTTGGTCCATCATACCGCACAAGAGTATTTTGAGAGAACCCAGACCAAGTGGTTTCCCCGAGCGCACTATGACATGGCAAAAGTCTGCATAGCATACTTATTTTACTGCCTCCAGTCAGGAGCAGGCTTACGCACAGCCGATTATCCGTTTGCCTGCTACACTCGTCGCCATTTGGTGTATCATCTTGTGCACGCTCTTGCACTACCAGGACTGGCACGCGGCGTTCTGCTGGACAAGAAGAAGGTCGTGCTTTGCCTTCAAAAGATCTTTGCTTATAACAAATGTCTGAGAACATTTCAACGGACTGCGCAAGTGCCAGAATTAGTGACAGAAGCCCATCTGGCGGCATTCTTTGGATCGGAAGATGCGTTGAGGGAGCTGCTAGAAGCCGGGTATGCCTTGAATGCCCTTGATGATATAGATAGAACTCCATTATCGTGGGCGGCAGAAAATGGGCATGAGGAAGCCACCAGGTTTCTGATCGAACAAGGACTCGTTATAGATCATAAAGATCAGTGGGGGCTTACTCCACTCGCGTTAGCAGTAATGAATGGCCAATTCAAGGTTGTGAGGTTACTCTTGGACAATGGAGCCAGTCCGGACTCGAAGAGCAACGATGGCCGAACCCCTTTGATGCTAGGTTGTGAAAACGGCCATAACTATGGCAGCGCTCGCGATTCATTACCATGGAACGTCATTGATTGTCAAAGAAGAATAGTCGAACTTTTGCTCAAGGCAGATTGTGACCCTAATATAAAAGATGAACGTGGCTGGACCGCGCTCCACTGCGCCGCTTTTAGCAACCGCAGGCGAGTTATTCAACTATTACTCGCCAAGGGAGCTGATCCTCTAAGCAAGGATAATGCAGGTAAGATACCGCTCTTCAACGCAATCAGATGCGGGGATCGGATGGCTGTCTTCTCATTGCTCAAAGAAGTGTTTTGTCCAAGACGCGTGGATGTATCAGTCTGGAGGAATGAATCTCTTATCAATGATAACGCAGGTCAAACAGCGCTTTTCAACGCAGCCAAATATGGGGGTGCGGTTGTTGTCCTACCGTTGCTCGCCCATGGGTTCGATCCAAACCACATGGATGATTCCGGCGCGACTCTGTTGTTGTACGCTTCCTACCACAAGCTTTATGATGTTGTTAGGGTACTATTAGGCAATGGAGTTTGTCCGAATGTGACGAATGAACATCGGGGCATGACACCATTGCTCTATGCAATTCAGGGAGAACATCACTCTATGTTCATGTTGCTGTTAGACCATGGCGCTGATCCTGACCTCGCTGATCAAAAACTCGGTCGACCTCCTTTGGTATGGGCAGCGCAGAGAGGTCTTGCTTCGATGGTGGAAGCATTGTTGAGCAGAGGGGTTGACGCAGACAGCCAGGACCGTAACGGTTGGACGGCTCTGTGGTTTGCGACTTCTGCACCGTTGTATCCCGGCATAAAAGCAGGAGACGAAGTCCTAGTTAAACAAATCCTTGAGTCTGGGAGTAATTCAAAGGCTCACAGCTCCCACAACAAGAGCTCCTTGGCGGCGACCACACGCCGTGATTACGAGGGCGTTGTGGAACTACTTTTGCAGTATAAGGCGAACCCAGACGCGGTTTACGTTAATTGGGGAGGATGGACACCATTGATGGTCGCAGCAGCAACAGGATGCCCGAATACAGTTCGATTACTGCTTGATACGGGAAATGTAAGCCCCAAGCGCCAGGATGAGTATGGCCACGATGCGGCCCACTACGCACGACTTCTCTTCGAGTCCTATAATGGAGACCAACGTGACCATTAATGGAGCTGTCTGCACCGCAGACCAGCTGGAGAACGCTCCTCTCATTGCTTCTCGTGCAACAGAACCACAAGAATAGTGAGAGTCACCTGTCAATTTGTAGAAATTACCTCACATATCTGAGAGGATGCCCTATATCATTGGTGCCGTTATTTGGATGGACCAATCGGCCAGGACATCAAATTATGGGTTTCCGAGTTTATGTTTATGGGACAGTTAAATTGAAGTTTTGAGTATACTATTCAAAGAATTTACTACCCTCCTAGGCCAACCCATCACTGCAAATCCAACAGCACCTTCCCACCCTCACTCACAAACATCCCCTCCATAACCTCCAAATCAGCCAAAGCCTCCTCCGGCCGCAGCCTCTCCTCCAACTGTCCCTTCAATATCGACTCCCCAAACGCAGCCACCTCATAATTCACTCCCCGTCCCTCATACGGCACCTCAAACGACTCCCCACCACTAACCGTCACCGTATCCCGATCCAACTTAACCACACCCCGCTCACAACTAAACTCAAAGACCGTCTCATTGACAGCAGCCCCATACGACAACGACACCACTCCATTTGCCCCAGACTTAGTCTTAACCACCGCATCGAGCGTATCCACCGGCGCCAGATGCTCCCTCTGCAATCCCATCATAGCCGACACAGCCGCCATGGCATCCTCCTTACCAAGAATGAGCCTCAATCCAGCAATGGCGTGGACTCCTCCATCGAGGACAAAACCACCCTTGTATGTGGGTTTGCGACGCCATTCGGTTTCTGCGATAATATTAGCTTACCCACACCCTCCTTAATGAAGAAGAAGAAAGTAGAAGGAAAGAATAAATAACGTACGATGATACTTCGACCCCTCCCCAATCAACGTCCTCACACTAACCCTAAAAGCCTTCACACTCCCCAACTTCCGAACCTCCTCAGCCACCCGCGTGAACTTCCCCAAGAAGCGCCAGTTCTCCGCTACGCCCCAGAGCGGCTTCGTCTCGAGAGCCTGGTACTCTGTGAGGAGAGCCCGGGCGGTGCTGAGATCACCTGCGATAGGCTTCTCGCTTAGGACGTGCTTGCCAGCTTGTAGAGCTGCGCGGATGTAGCTTGGTTGGGCGGGGATGGGGAGACTTGTTTTCATTTAGTATAAGTTTCTCATCATGTTAAATACAATCTTATACATCTCCAATAATGACATTTGTAATATGAGGATTGGGGGAGGGGACAACTCACGCAATAACAACAGCCCGCACATCCTCCCTAGCAAGGAGATCCTGAAACCGTCTACCAGCTTCGGAATCCTCGGAATATAAGTCCACGTTCTTCACCACGACATCTTCTCCCTTGCTCCCTGAGATGAGGGACTCTGCGGATTTGAGGCTCCGGGAGTAGATGGCTTTGAGGGTGAAGAGGGGGGAGGTGGATAGGATGGGCTTGTATTCCCTGTTAGTACTTGGTATATGGGGATAAAGGGAGAAGGGTGGGTGGGTATTACCAGGTGTTCTTCTTTGGCGAAGATACCTATTTTATTTTGATTAGTTTGTTAGATTCATGTGAAATGGGGTTTGATACTGGGGATAGGTGAGGGAGGAGTGGGTACCGCTGCCGATGATGGCTACGCCG
Organism: Aspergillus costaricaensis CBS 115574; assembly: GCF_003184835.1. Taxonomy (NCBI): domain Eukaryota; kingdom Fungi; phylum Ascomycota; class Eurotiomycetes; order Eurotiales; family Aspergillaceae; genus Aspergillus; species Aspergillus costaricensis. The sequence goes on from NW_020291831.1 coordinate 80,876, forward strand.
ATGGGGGAGGACATTTTGATAGTGTGCGTGACAAAGATCAATGATAATAGTAGTAATAATGACAGGGGAGAAGGAATTATTTGTATAGGAGTAGATAGCTGGGGATTGGGAGGCGAAAGGGTCTATCGATGCTATTAATATAATTTGCTATAGGAAATAAAATGTGGGGACGTGCGAGGCACTCAGACTAATGGCGTTTAGTCCCGGAGTGTGGATGGCGGGGTTCGGTGGATATTCATTTTATTTCCTTCATTACTGTGTACTGTGTAGACGAATATTTCAGCAAATATTATAGTAGAAAAGTCAAATGTGTACCATGCTATATTAATATCCTCCATTAATGCAATAATTCAAACGCTGCGCCGTAAATGCTATCGTCACTCTCATAAGTACGCCTCATCCCGTCAGGTCATGCATCTCATGCCAACCATAACATGGCTTTCGCCAAACCAAAACACCGGGGTATATGATAAAAAGCAAGCGATAATGAAGAGCGAGGAAAAGCAACCGAAACTGATACCTCCTGTCTATCCGACCATCGCTCGGATCCGCTCCACGCGTGCCATCGCTTTCTCTAAGCGCTCCAGTCGAGCGCGCTTCTCGACATCTCGACGTTCCAGCACCGCGACACGCTCTTCGAGCCGAGCTCGTGCCTTGCGTTCCTGCGCGACCATCTCGTTCGCCTGGCTGAACAGCTGCGCTGTCAGTTCCTCCAGTTCCGTGCTCGCCTGCGACAGCTGGCTCTCTGCGGCTTTACGTAGACTCTGCTCCCGATTCAACGCATTTTGTAACTCCACTGTCTCCTCCTGGGTGGTTGTCGGCTGTACGGGCTCCGGTGGTGGAGGCGAAGCAACAGGCTGAGCCTGGGTGGTACTGGTAGCGCTCGGTCGACGGGAGGGAAGGAAAGAGGCAAGAGTGGAAAGTCGGCCCGGTTGCGATTTCGGGGACGTTTGGAGGTGAGTAGGTGATTGGGACCGGTCGATTTGCGTCGATGCGGTGGATGACACGGATGTGTTGTTTCGGGAGGACGGTTGCGCACGCAGTCGTCGGATCTCTTCTTCATATGCGGCCAGTTTCTCGGCTGTTGAAGAATGGCTTCCATTAGTGCACTATCAAAGTATAGTTTGGGGTTTGTGTATCTCACCCATTTGCATTGCTTGCAGGTTCAGAGCGTTGACCTGGCCTTCAAGGTCCTTCGCTCGACGTCGGGTATCATTTGTGGACTGTCCAGCCGCGAGAAATCCGTCCTGGCCGCAAGTTGGACAGGCCTTTCCGGAGACGAGAGCGGCAGCGCCCGCCATAGAGGGCAGCGTGCCGATGAGAGTGGTGGACGTTAGAGCGGTGGTAGTGGTGGTGGTCGACATTGTTTGTGCCGCATGAGGTGAAGGTGAGGATCAAGTTCGATCGTGTACAATGCACAATCAATTGTAGGGAAGGCAACGTCAGCGGATCGGAGGTGAAACTGAGCGGCGGGAGGCTGAAATGAAAGGATGCCGGACCAGTGTCGCAGAAAGCGGCAGAGAGACAATAAATAGGAGGCCAAGCTGCTTAAGGGACGGTCATGCAGTGGTGTAGTGAGGCAAGGCAAGGTGGTTGGAGGAGTGGATGTCGGTAGCCAGCTTGCTCAAACAAGAAAGCGAGAGAGCGTGCAGAGGCAGATGGGGATGAGGCCGGTGAGAGGAAAGAAGTCAGCACAGGCAGTTAAGTCAGTAAGTAGTAAGACGGGGAAGATTAATTGATTAAACTGGGAATTGAATGCATTAATTAATTGTCCCTGCGGCGGGAAGCGGTGGGGAGCCGCCGGTCTTTCCCTCTCCAGAACAGCAGAAGGAATGCATCTTCTCCTTCCTCTGCTGCGCTGGCAGTCACCCAAGTACTACTACGTACTATCGTTGGGGGGACTGTGTAACTGCCAATGGATGTGATCATCATATCACTGGCATTGAACTGCCTATCACCAACAATGTTGCTCCTTCTGTGAACCCTTGGAGACGCCGTGGAATCTTGTTGGATCCGCGCGCGAGGCAACACGTGTGGACCGCGCCGTTGAGACCCGCTGGCTAGTGAGTTGCTGTTAGTGACTCGTCATTTGCCTGTCTGGTTGATCTGCCAGTTGCATCTCATGCCCGTGACAGTTCCTAAAGCTGACTTGCTTGGTCTGTCTCGTACAAAGGTCCGACAGACAGGCGCTTGATACACCGACTGGGAGGCGTGCTGCGAAAGGCATCGACTCCATTCCAGCCTCCTGGCCAACCGCCCTGGATGCCATCGCGTCTCTTATCGCTAGGGTAACACCAGCCATGAGATAATTGATAAACCCTGCAGCCTTGATAAAGATCGGGTCCCTTGCTGGTCCGGGAGATCTTCAACCTTAACCTATCTAGAAAGGAGATGTGCGCTGAGGAATCACCGATCTTGTCTCCCTTGCAGACCTCCCGGCTTCATTGTACCCTCCCGACCGGAAGATCTTATATCAACATTTTGATTTCGAATCCACATCTCATCTCCACCCCTTTTAATCCATCAATCGTTACCTATCGTTCATACTCATCATCACAGCCTTAGCATCGTAACTCATCAATCTACGTCTAACGTTACTTCTTCTCCCTCCCCGGCAGAACCCTTCGATCCGAGAGCGCGATAACCACGGAAATGCCACCGCTGACTGCCCCCAACACCGTCACCATTGTCGTCCAGCCGGCTCGTTCGACTAGCAGACCCGCTACCAAGGGCCCCAGTACCTGCCCGCCCGACCAGGCCACATTGAAAAGCCCGTACGCCTGCGCAGTTCCTCCTTGATGTCCGAAGATACCGGGGAATTCCCGCTCGTACCGCTCCGTGACGTTGTTGACCTCCGTCATCAGAGACACCATCTGCAGGGTAGAGGCGACACCTGCGAGGAAGAGGAATACATAGAGAAGAACTTGGTCCTGGGTCGTGTTGCGTGCGACAAGCTGGAAGAGCAACAATGTTGGAAAATCGAGCAGGAAGCCGACAAAGGCTACTCGAGGTGCTCCCCAACGGTCCACTGCATCGCCTGCAATCATTGGTTAGCAGAGCCAGAGGGCATAGAGATCGTCTGATACATACCAATCCATGGGGAGAGGAAAGAAGGTGCAAAGAGCGGTAGGAAACACAGCCCGATTTCGAATGATCCCCAGCCGAACGTTTTCATGACATACAGTGGAAGCACCTGACCTCGTTAACTTCATCTTTGAAAATATGGGATGTGCACATACCGTATCAAAAGCGGACCAGATGATGGCATCCACTACCGTCGCTAAAAGAACGACGAGTAACTTGCCGGAAAATATCAAGCGGACAATTCCAGGTACAGAGGTCGACCTCCCGCTGGTCAGCGGCTCGCCGCTGCCCTCGGTTGGACACTCATCAGCGATGCCAGATGTCTGGCCTGCGCTAACGTTCGCCGTAATTGCATTGTATCCAGCGCTGTGCGCACCCTCTTCGTTCAGCAGACCTTGTGTCTCTCCATCACTGCTCGACTGAATCCATTGCGCAGCATTCTTCGGTTCGACCATCACAAGCCGAAGACAGATATCCAGCACTATCAACCCAATTGCCAATACGAACACTGCATGATAGCCCACTCGCGACAGCCTGAATCATTAGTAAATCGCCTTTCAAGCTTCCAATGCGACTAACAACGAACTCACATGATCCCTCCGATAAATGGGCCAAACACCGTCCCCACGGTCAGTGCCATCGAGACATATCCCATTGCAGCTCCCACCTGATCCTTGCCCACTGTGTCGACGACCAGAGCCAAACCAACAGTCCAGACCACAGCAGCTGACAACCCTTGGAGACTGCGCGCAATGACCAAGGACGACACTGTTTCTGCGAACCAGAACACGATAGTCGTCCCGGCGAGCGCGAGTAGTCCAATGAGGAAAGGTAGCTGGCGCGATGAGCTTCTGTCCGCGAAGTAACCGAATATTGCTAGCAACGTCGTGTTAATTGCGCTCATTTCGTTAAGTAAGGAAATGACACCTACGGGATCCGAAGAATATACCACCGCCAAAGGCAGCCAGCATGATTGACATCCATTTTTGCACTGTGGATGATTAGCCTGTTGTCTTACAATCTCTGATACAGAGACATCCTACACTCATCTTCCGGTACGATCACGCGTGTTTTGAGCACAATTGGCAAGATGGGTACAATCTATACTGGTTAGACGAAGCTCCGAGCCGATCCGAGGTTGGTGTGCAGTTACCATGCCATATATGAAGACGTCCTATGTTCGATCACGACATCAGCACCAAAATCGATTCATCATAACAAGGATTAAATACCGTGAAGACCGCAATAGCCACGACAGAAATCACAAATGCTCTGGAGGAGCGAAAAGCAAGCTTCCAGGGCGCAGAGCCCGTAGAAGGCGGATCGGAAAGGAATTCAGCTGGATACATCTTGACACCGACACACAGAGAGGGGTGTTACTGAGAGAAGGATCGTGAGGGGAAGAGGAGGGATATGTGCGAAAGAAAAAAGAAAAACCAGAGCCCGTCAGTCGGTCGGTCAAGAGCTCTAGTTTAGATACAGACAGTAGTATGATATGTGGGGTAGGGTAGCGGGATAGTAATCAGATGGTAGCAATCGTAGTCTAGTTAGTCGCAGTCTCGTCGCGTCCAAATGCGATAGATAAAAATAAAACCAGATAGATAGACAAGACAGATTAGCAGATAGATAAAGACCAACTTACGTAGTAATCTAGCTCTAGCTCAAGAAACTACGGGAATACTTGCCTTTATTTCCTCTCCTCTCACCCCCATCATAATCACTCCCTCTCTGACAGACAGACAGACCAGCGGATCGTAATCCGCGGGGACCCGACTTCCTATTCGGGATGGGGGCTGGGAGCGAAGAACTCACTCACCAATGAATCAAATTGATGGATGGTCTGACTGAACTAAGTTTCTTACTCACTCACTCACGTTCTTCAGCTGCTGCTAGGAACTGCTACTAGTTGGGTCGCCATGCATCCCGTCGATCCTCTCGATCGAATTAGGTTTGGTTTTCCCTTCAGCTTCTTCTCCGCGCGTGCTTGCTGCCTTGATGGAGGGAGGAAGGGAGAAAACGATTGGTTGTGCATTTATTTGCTTTTGATGAGTTCTTTCTTTTCTTGGGAGAATTGTCAAGGATGGGGGAGGGGTTTAACAGGTTTTTATAGTATTCATCGCTTATGTGTCTATTACTGGGTTCGGTTTGGTTTATATATAGCCGCATAGCTTCGTTCCTGGTCTTGAGGGAACCTGGATTCTCAACTACTATCTTGAAGATAGTGAATACGAGGTAAAGAAACTACTGAGAAATGCTGATGCACACAACTACTAAGGCCTTATAAACTGCTAATCGTTATCTTATTCGTATGGGGGAACTGCCTCGTGTCAACTAGTAGTAGGGACATGCATGGGGGCTCTCCGGTTAGTTTGAACAAGAAGGGAACAAGACTCCACACGCCATCCCCGGATCCAGAAGCAAGACAGAGTTTAGAAAGGAAAGAGAGTTTGGAGAGTGGAGTAAGAATAGCAACTGTCTGGCAGCAAAAAAGGGGTTTGGGCAAATTAATTTCGGAGGCGAATGGAGGGTTGGTTGGGGCTTCGATCAGCAAGTTCAGAAAGCATAAGATAACAAGTGAAAAGAAACGTATACTCTTCTTCCTTCGCATCAGCCATAAGGGTCATTGCTGTATAACACTTCATCCACGTACATGGGAATAACTAGCTCAGAGAAACGTGAAGAACACACACTAGGAAATTTGGAGAAAAGAACAAACTTTTCGACATGCTTGACGGAAGAAACAAGGGGACTAGACCTGAATCCTAGATCTAGACGGAGGCGGCAACCCGTAGGAAGAGAGAAAGGAGAAAGCGAAAGAAGTTGAGGACGACTCTGAACAACATCAAAACAAACGGACATCGACGTTAACCAAAATCCACCTGGCCATCCCCACGAGTGTTGCGCGGCAATTCGGCGACCCAACATGGGCTAGAAGCAAAGTCTGGTCGCTTTATGACACGCACTTCGGGGACCATGGCGCACGATTTTCGGTCAAGCGATGACGAGCTTGGGGGGTATCCATTGATCTATGCAAACGTGCGGCCGCCACGGCGGTTGTTGCGCTGCTTCGAGCTCACGGTGCTCCAGCCCTCGTCGTCGGCTCCAGCCTCGGCAGGCCCAGCCCTCCAGTTGCCGTTCGCCTTGCTGGCGGGAGCGTCGGTCGAGGCTTCAGCCTTCTTGGCAGCAGCCTCCTCGCTCTGATCCTGATCGGCAGCCATACCGCTCTCGTCCTCACCGGCCCGCCGGAGGATCTCGAAGTTCGTGCCACCCTGGGCGTGCTCGGCGACATCGCGGCCGTTGGGATCAGCCGGCGCACCGGTCTTCTCAGCCTTGGGCTGCTCCTTGGCAGGACGCTGCTTTTCGGTCTTCTCAGACTTCTCAGGCTTCTCGGCCTTGGCCTTCTCGTCCGCTTCCTTCTTTTGGCGGATGGCAATCTGGCGACGTTCCTCAACCTCCTTCTCGCGAGCGGCAGTGTCAATCGGGCGAGCACCTCCGAACGGGCTAGCCTTGGACTCGGTGTTGGCGGTGGGGCTGGAGACGGCCTCAGTCACAGTCCGTTTTTGGAGGTTCAAGCGAGGGCGAGTAGCGGGGGCGGCAGGAGCGGCAGCAGGAGAGGGAGGGTTGCTGGCCTCCTTGGCGGGCTGATCGGGGCGCATCTTGGATCTCCATGCGTTATCGAGTTCAGCAGCGGTGGGGGTGCGTTCTTGGAATTCGCGTCTCGGGGGGCGGGAGCCATCCTGGGAGCGTCCCTCACCCCAGGCGGGGGAGCTTCTTCTGAAACCAGGTGCTTCGTTGCTGCGGGGACGGCCACCTTCGCGGACAGGTGCAGGCGGGGGAGAGAGAGGGCCCTTGCGTTCCCAGTTGCTGAAATCACGGAACTTTCCATCACTCTCAAAGTTGCTGCGGCGGCCACTACCGCGGTCGCTGCCGGCATCAGACATGTTGTCGAGGTTGCGTCCGAAAGAGGAGCGATCGGGCACACGGCGCTGAGGAATATCGGGCAGAGGACCTCTGCGGGTCCAGTCAAACTCCTTGACATCACGTTCCTTGGCTATAGGTACCGTCAGCTGGCGCAAATCATCATACCTGAGAAGGGACACCTACGAGGTTCGGCAATGCTGGTGCGGATGGAACGTCCCTGGAGGGTAGCGCCGGAAAGATCAAGAGCCTTCTTCAGACCATCAACAGTCTCAAATTCGACATATCCGAAGCCCTTGGGGGCCTTGGTCAACTTGTCCTCCACGATACGGACGTTGGTAACACCACAGTCGGCAAAGAGGTCGGAGATATCGGCGGCAGTCGCATCGAAGGACAGATTTCCAACATGGGCAGTGTAGGGGGGCTGGGTCGGAAGAGGAAGGGGCTCTCTCACGGCGTAGCCACCACGCTCACGGTCTGGTACATCCATCAGCATCAAACACATATATCGGAGCAAAAATGCAGCAATAACACAGGGGCGAGTTCCGTACCACCACCAAAGCTGCTTCCGAAGCCAGAAGAAGGCGCAGCAGAGCGACCGAAGCTGGACGGAGCGGGAGCTGATATAAGTTTAGCATCAATCGGATCGAAGGAAGAAAAATCATGTACAACGTACCGGCTAGAAAGGCATCAATATTAGCAGGGAGCGATAAACCAAAGGCAAGGAATCCGTCACTTACAAGGCAAAGGCATGTCTTCCATCTCGTCGGCCCAAGAACCGAAGTCTGTTCTTGTTAGCCACCGTTCATCCCCGCGACGATATGGATGCACAGGGACATACTCTCATCGGCCAAGAAGTTGCCCAGAGACATCTTCTGGGCTTTCTGCTTAGAGGGCGCTGTACGTAAAATAAAGCCATTAGTATCCAGGACGATTCAGAGGATGCGAAATTGACGTAAATTGGGACAGTGCGCCGGACGAGGAGGGGTTAAACGTACCCATGATTGCGGTTGTTCAGAAGTGGGAAACGCGCCAAGGGGATTCCTGTGCGCGTCTCAGAATAAATGTTCTTCTAAAGGATTTAAAGGGGGGGGCTTCCGACGGGGAAGAAATCACGAGAGTGATAGTGGACGTCCAAAGGGGCGTTGAGTGATGGGGGGGAATGCAGGACAGCTCCGCAGTGAAAGACAGAGGGGGAAAGTAGGTTAATCCGTGAGGATAAATTTTAGTGATGACGCTAGAAAAGTCAGCCTCAAAAAAGTGTTGGTGCGGCTTTGGGTCGGCCGCCTCGACCCAACCCGAGGGCTTTTTTCCACCTTTTTTCCCTCGCCTTTTTGCGGAGAAAGTGTGTCTCTCTCCTTCCGCCCCTCTTTCTCCTCTCCACCCGGTGTCTTTTTTCGGTCGGATTCGATGAGATAATGAGTATAAGTGACTGTGGACTGTCAAACTCGTCTCCCTTTTCTGGTCCCTTGTCACTACTACTATTGTTATGGTGGTGAATATTGTTTGTTCATCGGTTCTCCGCTTGAATAGGGCCCATTCCGCATTGGGCCAGACATTCTTGTCTTCATTGTCTGCACGGGTTGGTTCCATTCTAGGAAGGGCACTTAACCGACACGCAGACATCACTTGCAATCACTACCTTTCTCTCACCTGCATTTTCCAGGTTGCTAATTTATTAAACTAACTTCATCGTGAACTGCTATGATACACAGCAGTGATTCATTTCCTGTCTGCGACTGTCTTCCTGGCAGTTCCTCACCCAGACTCACAACCGTCCAGCAAAAAGGCATTGCTACTAATGGAGCTAGTTACCATTCACCTCCGAAGCCTGTGACCCCCACGCCATCCCAAAATACATCTCCACGTCAAGGTGGCGACTGGGAAATCGGAAGACAATATACACAGACTGAAAGTACAGTACAAAATTAGATTGCTCAGCGCTGTTCAGGTACTATTCTGTACGTTCGGGTGTGTCGGTGATTGTCGATTTCCCAACAGTCGTTCGTGTCCACAATGAAACAAAGTACGACTGAAGACAACTAATTTTCGAGAAACGCTGTCGGCTTCAACTCAAACACTACCCATCAGTCCATCCGAAGGAAGCGTCTTCGGTGATATTCTACACTTGTTGAAGACACACCAATGCCAACTCCCACTCGAAGGACTTGCCCACTTGCAAGTTCCTTCAACCCTTGGATATTCCTAGGTTGTCACGGTTCTATACGACGGTACCGGCAGCGGCTACGTATTCAGACATATGGATCTAGTCACATGGTTGGGATTGTGCGCCTAGTGTACAGCGAGGATAACATGGAGTTTGAGAACGTATACAGTTGGCAAGTGAAGGGTGATGAGCAACTGTTCATCTGAAGTGGCTCTTACGCCATTCTCGGGGCTAAGGACATATCTTGCTCTTCATCAGCCCGGTTGATGCACGTCTTTGGCATCCTCACGCTGCACATGGACGTTACTGTAGGTCTCAAATGTAGACAAGCGTCCGAGAGAAGATGCAAACCAGGCTGCGCGCAGTAAATACAATCTTAGAACTATCTAAGAAGGGCGCAATATTCCGTGGCTCTGCTCAAGAGACTTCCCGTGTGGCTTGTTCATGAAGCCTCGCGAAGCCTGCATTAGTCCAACCAGCCAAATCTTCTATTTGTTGTAAATGCAAAGGTCAACGCACAGCCCCCGCTGCTCTTCAGAGGAACTGCAAGGGCCTCTTTACATCTTTGATCCAGTCAACACGCCAGCTACTTGTACAACCTGAGCGACCCGCACTCCACTCACTCCCCATGCGTCCCGCAGCGGGGAGTCAGGATCTGCGGGCCGTCAAATACCCTGTCAGTCTATGCAAACATGGCGGAAGTCGATCTCATGCCCTATCAGTTTAAGCAGAGTGAATGCCATAGCATGATTAAGTACTGCTGTAATACTAGTATAATGTGACAACGATAAGTAGTAACATATATATCATAGTAGTTGTTGTCGAAGATTCAATCATGGGCACTATCTCCAGAGACTGTAGTACTGTATTGAATGGAGTAATCTACTCCGGGTGGTCTTCAAAAGACGTTGGCTTCATGTAAACTTGACAACAGGCGAATCCTAATAAATTGCTACAGATGGAATGAGAATATCGAAGCCATAGGGGTATAAATGGAGTGGTCACAAATTGTTGATTGCATTTACTCGGTGGACCCGCTTTGATGGCGGGAAGATCAAGGCACCGACCCGCTGCCGTCAGGCACACAATCACACCACCGTCTGTCGTTGACATCATTCGGGGTCTCGGATTTTGTCGGGGTTTGGAATCTGATGTTGCTCGGTCTTTGGGACTGCACTTTGTATATCATTGCAGTCCTCCTCTCTACCATATCCCCGATCTGGTCTCCCTAGTTCGGGGTCGATAGTCTATCGACTGATCTCGTCCAACGAATCATGCTCCTCTGAGGCAATTGCTTTGTCCCTGGGTCCACAGTGATCTTTCGCCTTATGCGAGATGGAGTACACTCCTGATTTCTCGGCCTATTTAAGGCGTGAAGCCCCAATGTACTTCCTGAGTGCTTCTCGCCCATTTTTGCTTTCTTCGTTTCCATCTTGACAAAGGAGTGGTTCTTTGTTAAAAGGATGACTATCATCCAGCGCACAATCCCCAAGGCGATCAAGGTTGCTGGAGTGGCTGGCTTTGCAGGCCTGGGCATATATTGCACGAAGCAATTCTCAACAGCGTTTGCGGAATCGAACGAGCCAAAACCAGTCTTCTCTGGGCTGGGTTTCACCACTTTGCGCTTGCAGAGCACCAAAACCGTCAATCACAATACGAAGCGACTAGTCTTCGAATACCCTAACGAATCCGCCCGCAGCGGCCTGACATTGACTTGTAAGACTTGCCCCTTGAAGGACGGTCTCTATCGTCAGGATAACCCGCTAACATTCAACAGCCGCGCTCCTAGCCATCACCCATCCGGAAGGGAGCTGGCTTCCTACGATTCGACCATATACTCCTATAAGTGACTTGGGTGAGCTCATACCGTGTCCGACTCAACACGCCCTGAACGACTAGACACGGTCCATCTATCATAGAGATGGGACATGCGTGTGGTCAGGGATAGGCCTATCATGGACCATGTTTGCTAAGTAACATCAAATACACAGATGAACCAGGACGTATAGAACTTATGGTCAAGAAATACCCGGACGGGAAGGCTAGTGGCTACTTGCACTCCTTGAAACCAGGAGACTCACTTAGGTTTGCGACTTCACTGAAAGGCTATCAATGGAAGCAGAATGAGTTCTCCCACGCCTACCTCTTGGCTGGCGGGGCTGGAATCACGCCTATCTATCAGCTTATCAAAGGCATCCTGAAGAATCCCCAGGACAGAACGAAACTGACTTTGGTCTTTGGGGTCAACTCCGAGGAAGATCTACTGTTGAAGGAGGAACTTGATCGTTATGCCACAGAGTTTCCTGACCGTTTCAACTACATATACACTGTTAGCCGTCCGAAAGAGGAGAACTCCCCTTACAGAACAGGGTACATCGACGAGGAGCTTCTAAGGAGCACATTCAAAGAGTCGACGCAAAATACGAAGGTCTTCATTTGCGGTCCTCCAGCGATGGAAGATTCTCTGGTTGGAACAAGAAGATCGCCTGAAGGAATCTTGAGCCGATTGGGCTTCTCGAAGGATCAGGTTCATAAATTCTAGAGATATCTTACTTGCGAGAGTCTTGTATATAGTATGTGTGTATTTAAGGCATTCAGATGTCCCACAAGAGTCTTAACACAGGATATTGTCTGCATCAGATAGATAAAAAGCAGGCCATTGTATCAATTATACTCCTGCTTGGCATCAGGAGGGAGATGGATTAGATAAGCATCCCGAGCCTGCGTGAATCACGTGCACGCTTGTGGATTTGCATGAGCGAAGATGCTGATTGAAACTGTTAACCAGGATATGCCTCTGACCTGAAGTCGCAGACTACAGTGCCAGGAACCGCAAAAATGAGCGGACAGACCAAATCGTTATATCCGGAGCCTAATGTATTGACCTCTTCTCTGAAGGTGGGAGCCGTGACTGGTTAGTTACCAATCCCATCCCGGTGACTGGTCGGCCGGCTTGTATTGCCTCAACTCAGGCAACATAAGCCGGAGACTCATTGCAGCAGTCCTACTTACTTACTCTCTTTCTCTCACAGGATCTGCTGGCCTCATATACGGGGGAATATCAGGAGTTATCCGGTCTCCCCACCCCGTCATTCATTCTATCTCTTGCGGAATCCACTGGTTTGCATGTGGAGCCTCCTTTTGGTGTGAGTCTTCCTCTCCTCTGTCCCTTATAGATCTGGAAATGATACCAAGCTTGCTACTACAGGGTTGAGAAGCAACATTCTAAAGCTTCACTATGAAGACAAGGCGACCCCTAAGCAACGGGCTTATGTCAGCGCCCTCTCCGGAGGAGTTGCCGGAGGGGCTGTTACGAGGCTAATGGGTGAGTTTGGTAGCATCCTTTCATTTTCCCGGTTGAGAGAGAAAGGTGGTGGTGGTTGGTTTACTGATGGTCGGAGCTAGGCGGGCGACTTGTCCCTGGGCTAGTTGTTTTCTCGTTACTAGGCTATGTTGGGCAAAGCTCTTATAATGCGATCGACACCTGGCAAATGGAGAACGCGAATACGACGTCTAAGCCGTTCCTGCAGCGGATGGCCGACTCCAAATGGATCCCGCTCAAGTCACTCTCGGATGACGATTACAGGGGTATCTTGAACGAGAAAGTGTTGAGTATCGAGGCTGAGATCGCACTTATTGACGACAAGATCGGGGAGCTTGAAAAGCTCAAGACTAGTGGTCTCGAATCGGGAAATTCGGATCCTGCAGCTAAGTAGTCGGTTTCTAGACGGCCACTAGCAACTTGGCTATGGGTGAGAAAGAGAAAAGTTACGGCCATTCTCGAATGGTTGGGGGCCGATCTTACATGTCCGATCTAAGTATGTTAAGGAGAGGACTGTGTGATCGGGGGGTGGACGTAGATCGTTCACTTTTCCGCTAGGATGGAAACCCCGGCAGCATTGTGTGTTGCACTTGCACCCAGCTTTGCAATGATGTTGTGCTGCTCACTCAGGAGGTTTTGAGGTTGCGACTTTAGCCTTCGACCAACAACACGATGGTCGGATCTGCTGTACCTTTTAGTTGGCTACGGATGCCGGTGCCACCGCTTCCATGAAGCCTCCAGAAGGAGTTTTACCTTTTGTCATGTATCATATTGTTCCCAAACCCATGTATTTTAATTTGAAACAAGACCCTGTATGATCATGAAGCAGACCCTAACTACATGGAACACTACGGAGGATTCGCGACTGACAAGTGTTTCTTCTCCGCTCCACACGCCAAGAAGCATTCTGGATATTGTTGGGAAAGTTTAGTGAGGAATCCCCAATCAAGCGATACTTGGTGAGAATGTTGCGCTAAATTCAAGGAGGGAAGATGCCAACTCCCGTGTTCGTAGGTGAATAGATACCTGAATCCAACAGAGTCCAAACAAGAACGACCACGCTGCTAAGCTTTGTGTGAGACCGGGTCCCATCGAGCAAGGGGAAAGGGAAAAATGCTTCCCGATCGACTGCAGCAGCCCTCTGAGGCTCGGAAGATGCGTCGAATTGCTTTGCTTGCATTTTACTTTTTCATTTTCTATGCAGCGGGCAAACCCACATCTTTTGCCAGTTTAAGTAAATTGCTAAGCAGCAATGCCGAGCCAGCCGGACGGTCCAGCCAGAGAATAACCCCCTCGTTGGTCCATTGCCGGCCTGGAAAAAAAAAAAGTGGGCGGCTTTCCGCTTCCAGTCTTGAGCGCGACGGGTTCGACCTTTCCGCCGCTGACAGGTTGCCGCTCCAGTGGTTTGGCATCTATGGCTCGCCCTCCCGATCGTCCTCACCTTTCATCATAACGCACTGGGTTTCACGGTGGTGGTGAAGGACGAATAACAAATCAATATTTACATTCAGGGGAGAAAAGGGACGAAGAAGCATGACTGACTTACGCCTGTTTCGTTACTCTCACAACGTTTCTTCAACCCCTCTGCAGCTCTACCCTTAAACGGAGACCTGTTCTCTTTCCCGGATCCGCCGAAGTACAACCCCCCCCCCATCCCCTCTCTTCAGGAGGGTTGCGCTGGATCTACTCGGGGGAGCTCGTGTGGTTGCATAGGCATACCATTGCTCCCTCCAGTCATTTTTCACTCACCTCTTCCGTCTAGAATCACTCCGCGGTCTCCGAAACGCCTCTCCATGATCTCTTGTTGGACGGTTGCCCATTTTGTGCAACGGATCGGTCCTACTGACCGCGAACTACGATGACGCTCTTTAGCCCGACCACGGTCCTCGTGGGCTTCCTCCTCCTCTACCTCTCCTCCTTTCTCATATTCGCTATCGTTCGGATTGCGACCGGAATCTCGATTCAACGAATAGGATATTTTTCTCTCCGCCGCATCGCATATGTTCCCCGAGATGGCCTCCAGATCGAACTCCGTGGCCTCGGCCTCTCTCTACACCCGCCCTCGTTCGCGCAACCGACATGGCTCAGCATTCGCCTGACTGAACTAAAATTGACTCTGGACCCTTCAGCTTTGACAAAGGGGAAGAAGTCCGCCGCAAAGCCCGATGCATCGGTTTCGGAAGCCCCGTCGGAGAAAGAGTCGTCCACCGCGCCGGATAATCGGGAAGACAGCTCTTCTTCCATACCCAAGAGGAGCAAGACATGGCGGAAGCTGACCCGCATGAAGGAGCAAGTGAAACGACTGCATCGGCAAATACATTGGTTAAAATTGGTGGATGTGGTAGCCGTCAATACGACCATCAATCTCGTGGAAGCTGGTCAGATCCAGGTTGGATCGCTATCCTTGGGTGTCGATACGAGGCGCAAGATGGTGGATCGAGGGAAACTCTTCTTTCGACGCAAGAACCAGGGCCCTGACGAGCATCGACCGGCGGAGTGGGTCATGAATGTACAGAACGTGCTACTCGGGATAGACGGAGCGGAGCCAACCGAAGTGCTGGACAATGTTCGGGTCAACATACATGGGCTTCTTCACAAGGATCTCGAGGGCCTAAGAGATGCGTCCATCGCTTTCAAAATTGGGCGCATGCATATCCCGTACGACGATGTGATGACTCTGATGCAGCGCGTCAAACAGTCTCGGCAGTCGTCGGTGGAGCCTACCAGTATTGAGACCGATGACGAGGTCTCCTTTTCAGACTTTGTGGAGGAGCTGGATCAGCCCGGAAGTCGAGACGACACCATTGTGCAGGCAGTCGCTGACTCCAAGGAGTTTGCCGGGTCAATCCTTCGGGGTATACAAGGAATACAGGTTGCCCTGAGCTTCTTTAGGTTAACTCGAGCTTTCGAGCCGCCTTCGTCAAAACAAAATCCCGTGTATCTGAACGTGGTGTCGCATGAGTTAGGCATTGATCTTCACCGGATGGACCAAAAGAGTCCTGCTCATCGCATGTATTTCCAACGCGATGATGTCGCCCATCAAGCTCTCCTGGCGGCCATCTCTTTGTCGGTCACTTTGGATGATTGCTCAGGCGAGACGGACAACATACTTTATATCCCAATGGCGACCACAACCATCAAGACCACGCTCCCTTCAAAGACGATTAGCTCCTTCGATGACCACAACCCGGAGGAGCGCAATACCAACATACTATTTGCTAATTTGGTGGTGACGTCCCCATCACTCGATCTAGAGCCAAAGCAGGTCTCTCGGCTCTTAGGGTTGACTCAGGCGAAGAAGGCGTCTCCTCGTGGAAAGAAGAGGGATAACCATCGTTTGATTTCCAGGCTTCTTCCCAAGGCCAGTATCAAAGTATCTGTTCACGAACCCGTGGTTCGATTCGTGCTCCCCATTTCCAAGCCTTCCGACACCCCCGACGACGATTATAATCTACTAATTTCCTCTATCTCCTCTATTTCTCTTGACATTGAATCTTCACATTCGTCCGAAGGCGGGGTTCACTATTCGCTCTCTTCCATTTACCGGGTGGCATCGCACCAGCTGTACTATCAAACCCCGTCAGGTGTGAAACATAATCTTCTGACGACCGAGAGCTTGGAATTCAAGGTGCTACTTAGTGCTTCGCCAGAAGTACGCGTGATTGCATCTGGGAGTCTGAATACCTGTTCTGCGCACATGGTCAACGATGAAGTGAACCGTGGCATTCATCAGGTGCTTGAGCAGTTCCGGGCTCAGACGCGACACAGAAGGAAGGCCTCTATGTCATTTGAGGAGCGGAAACCTAGTGTGCTCAGGCGAATTCCTCCGTGGCTGCTTCGTTTTCAATTCGAAGCCACTGGCCTCAGCTTGGAGATTGCTGGTGTTGACACGAGTGTCTCTGAGGTGTCACGTGGTGTCTCATTCCAGCTACAGTCGTGGACCGCAGACTACAGAGCCCAGAAGTCAGAACCAACGACAGTCAGTTTTGCGAGAAGACGAACCCCAAGTCACTCTTACATTGGAGATGAGTCGTCCTTCCGGTTTCCCCCTACGTCGCCTCCCAGACAGAAACAGGTGGGCGCTACAGATGGAAGACGGCTAGCCCTCCATGTCCGCGGCTTCGAGGGGTTTGTCATTGAATCCGAAGACTATTTGGAAGCCGAGCCCTTTTTCTCACTACCGAGATTCGAGGTGGCCCTAAGCACGATGAGTGATCGTCTTGGTCCGATTAGTAACCTCAATTCGGTGTTCAAGGGCGTTTACCTACAATACTCCCTGTACCGCTACTATTGCCTCGGTGTTGCGATGTCTGTGGTTCAGGACGCTTTCATGCGAAAGTCACCGGATATTCCTGAAACGCCCATGTCCCCTATTCAAAAGGAATTCGCCTACCCCCCATCACCACGTCCGTCAGCGAGGGGCGAGCTCATGACGTATGATGTCCGAGCAACTGTCATACAGCTCAAGACCTTTATGCCTGCTGATCCTCCAATGTTGGTTCAAATCTACGGGTTGACCGCTGGCTCGCATCGTCTCTCCGCTCCATTTGCGAAAGCACATCTTATCCGGTTACACGCAGAAGCGCCAAAGCTCAAGGGTGTGTGGGCCAGAATCATAAGCATGAACAACGTTCGCATTGATTTACGTAAGATGAAACTCAAACATGGCACCAATCTTGTCGAGCAAAGGAGTATAGATGTCTGGGCTGATTTCATTCGATTGGGTGTACCGCATCACATGGTAATGCATCGCATTTTTGACAACGTGATCAATACCTCAAAAGCACTCAAGCAGCTTCATGAACGCTTCAAGGGTCACTCAGCTGAATTTGGATCAGTCAGAGAACCGGAAGAGCCTAAGAAGATTCCCAGGGTGTCGTTGCGCAGCAAGGCTCTGCTATTTGAATTGGAAGATGATGCTTTCGAGTGGAAACTTGGTTGCATTTATCGCACTGGTCTTATAGAGCAGCGCCAGCGCTTGGCACGCGAGGAGGCATTCGAGCTGAAATTACAAAAGATCAAGGAATCGGATCGCCGCTCTTCGTCGAGACTTCGGGCTCGATCAAGCCACCGGACACTTCGTAGTGAACGTGTTAGCGGAGAATCCAGGAGGAGCAAGAGTGCCGACCCTAAACCGCGGAAGAGCCTGCAGGATGACAAGCGTGGCCGAGGAAAGAAGTTCCGCTATGATACCGAGGGAGCTGCCTGCCTGTCTTGCGAAGCCAAGGTTTCAGCCGAGAATGCCTGGTTCCGTCTCCAAGAACACAATTCTCGGTCCTGGAAGGACAAGATCGATTCTGCCCTACGATTCCAGGGCACGTCGATCAAGGAAGTGCGAAACCTTTTCTCCGGTGCTGATGAGGCCCCTGAAGATGTTCAAGAAACGGAAACTGTACTCTCGATTCCGAACAGACCTGCTCTCTTGGCCGCTTTGATAAGTGACATTAACCTCGTCATTGATAAACCTTTCTTCCCCTTGGAAGATTACCCCAAATTCCTCAACACAATCGGCAAAGGCATGCCGATGTCCATGAAGTATGCGCTGCTTGTTCCCATGAGTATACAGCTGGAAATGGGAGAGGCGCGCGTCAACCTGAGGGACTATCCCTTGGATTTGCTGCACATACCAGCTTTACGTCCCGGGCAGTCTCCAAGGCTTCCTAGCTGGTCTCTTCGAACAAACTTTGTCATTGCCGAAGAGTATCGTGACTATAAGTCGGCGAGGCAAGTTAAACTTGAACTGGTACCCTCTACGGAGCTGCCAGATGGGACCACGAGCCCTCCTTTTGCGATTGAAGTCTGGCGATCTGTCTCTCCTGTGAAAACTTACTCCGACCCTACAATTGAGATCAACACGAGTCTACCAACGAGCATATCATGGGGCATGTCTTATCAGCCTGTGATACAAGATATGATGAAGATCATCGAAGGGTTCACCAAGACAGAAATCGACCCCTCTGATAGGGTTGGATTCTGGGATAAGATCAGACTTAGCTTCCACTCTCGAATCAAGGTTGCATGGAAAGAGGATGGAGATGTTCATCTACGTCTGAAGGGTTCGCGTGATCCATATGTGGTAACAGGGTTCGGAGGCGGATTCGTCATGTGCTGGCGCAAAGATGTCAGATGGGAAGTTCATACTAGTGACGATCCCAAGGAATTCATGAGCGTCAGAAGTGGAGAGTATGTGCTGGCGATACCGGACTACAGTCATGAGGCTCGGTATATGGCCGAAGCCACAGCTCAGGACTTGGAAAGCACATCCACGTCGAGCGACCTGAAGAACGCCGCTCACTTCAAGAAGGTTGTCATGAAGCTTTCTGGTGACGTGAAATGGGCTGCCGGTTTGGTATTCGAGCGTAACGTGGATGAAGGTCAACGGTCATTTGACTTCAAACCGCACTATGAAGTTGTGCTCCAGAACCCCGTTCATGTCGACCCTGCGCAGCGAGAGGTAGGCCAACATCCCGTAACAAGACGATTCAAGCAGCTAACCTCGGGCAGACTTATGATGCCTACCGCGGGTTCCGCAGTAATCACATTCACTTGTCAATATCCGTTGTAGCCCCTGAAAGCAGGAATTGGTCCGTCGACTCTGTTCAGCCGTCTGCAAGCTACAATACTGTTCACTTAACCCCTCGGTTCTTCACACACTTCTTCAACTGGTGGTCTCTCTTCTCGGGTGTCATGTCACTCCCTGTCCGGCAAGGACCACTGTGGCCTGGTATCACCAAGACAAGCAAGAAATTCAACCGTCATCTGGCCACAGTCAAGTATCAACTGCTTTTCGCTCCTTTGTTTGTGGCTCACATCTACAAGCACAAGGACCGAGAAGACTATGCTGAGGATGTGGTGACAGCAACTGGCATCAAGGTTCGGTTGGATAGCTTGAAGCTTGATGTACATCAAAGACGGGAGGAAGTCAAGACGCTGGCAAAGGGTCGCCTGAAGCAAACGAAGGCAAGCGCGATGCGTATCAACCAAGCGGAATTGGATCTGCAGTCGGCGGATTTCAGGGCTGTCTCGGCCAGTATTGAGGGCACCAACCTTGACGACATTGAGCAAAACAAAGACGACATCATATCGTCCTTCCAACAACCTGTGGCTTCTGTTGACCTGTCTCGGTTTACTATACCCGACCAGAATCTTGATTGGATAGACATGGATGATTTCGTGGAGTTGGATTGGATATTGCCCCAAGAATCAAACCCGCGCACACAGATCCTGCCTTTGGCGTTTACACCACGGTTTACCTATTTCCGGCAAACAGACCACGGCCAAACCGCGCCTGACGAGACAGGGTATAGCACCTTCGGTGATGAGCCCACCCATGAATGCGTCATGTCGGAGAACAATGAACCTCGTCGGGTACAAATGGAGCTCATCCGAGACCGACTTGCTGCAGTCGAGGCGCAGACTCGCGACTGTAGTCGTACTATCGGCGAGCAGGAACTCCGTCTTGCCAAAGAGATCGATCCCGACCCCGCACTCAGGAGTCAGCATAACGACTACCTTAAACAGGCAGAAACGTTGAACCGAAGACGGACTTTCCTCACTGCCGGGCTCCAGCGAATTGAGCGGCAGCTTGCGCGGGAAGAAAAACTCCCCACGGAAAGGAACCCCGAAGCTTTCGTCCAAGACAGCGCTTCCCGGATGGGAACAGACTCCGACTCGACGAATGATGGCAAGGAGGCTGACATGGATGGCTTGTACTCCACTCCTGACGATGATCTGGCAAGTGACTTCAACAACAGATTCATCATCCACAATATCCAGTTGAAATGGAACAATTCTTTGAGAAACATCATCCTGCGCTATATCCATCAAGTCAGCCAGCGCCGGGGATTCGTGTACTACATGTCTCGGAGAGCTGTCAAATTCATCCTCGATATTGTCGATGAACAAAACAAGAACAAGCAAAAGCATTCTAAACTGTTTCGCACTGCCTCAAGACGCCCATCGGATGCTGGCGGACTTGTCGACAGCGAGGATGATGATAGTATCGAGGATCGGATCGAACAATTGTTGAGTGATGCAAAGCGCTACGTGAATGCAGAAGAGCAAGAGCATCAATCCGACCAAAGGAGACATAGCGCCCCCAAGTCTGATGGCTTCAGCGAAAACATCGCACCGGAGTTTACACCTCAGAACAGCTACCATCTGCGACTCATTGCTCCGCAGATCCAATTGCAGAGTGAGAAGAACCAAAAGTCTGTGTTGGTAGTCGCCGCGAAAGGCATGCAGCTTCAAGTTGTGTCGATTATGGACAAGGAGCGGGTGTCCGACGACGTCAGTGGTCTTGTGCAGCGTCGCTTCTCTCTTTGCATGGATGGAGCCCAGTTCTTCGTGGCTACGCAAAAGAGCCTGATGAATCATATAGCATTTTATGCTGGCAACAAATATGGAAATCCTCCGGGCTCCGCATGGCCACCTTGGCTGAACCTTGAGGCACTGTTCGATTTCGAACTGAACCCGTTCGGCTTTTCAAGGATCATACAGAAGACTTCGGCTAGTCTGCGGTACGACAAGTACAACAACCTCCGCCTGAAGTACAATGAGGAGGTGGCGAAAGGCCAGTCAGACCAACAGTATAGTGTGCATGATACGGAACCGAGGATGGACCATATTAGCGTCGACTTTCCTCACTTCCGTGCCATTTGCGACTCCGCCGAGTACTACTCTATGTACATCATCATTCTTGATCTTCTCCTTTATAGCGAGCCTCTTGAGAAGGTCCGCAACGAGCGCTTGGAGAGGATCATGCTCACATCCGATTTCAGTGATCTGAGAGGTGCACCGGAGATGGTTTTCAAGCTCCAGTCTCGCATCCGACAGCTGGAAGAGATCAAGGAGCATTTCCAGATCCATGCCAAGTACTTAGATAAGCAAGGCTGGGAAGACCGGCTGGTGCTGGAGAAAGATCTGACTCAATGTGAGGATGAGCTGTTCTTCTTGATGAAAGCTATTACCTCCTCTCAGAGGAAGATCGACCCGAATATGTCGAAGACACAAGGGGTCCTTCGCTGGAATATTTCTGCCAGCGAGGTGGTTTGGCATCTGATGAAGGACCAGACGGAGCCGCTGGTTGAGTTCCAACTCAGGAATGCTGAATATGACCGCACGGACAACAGCGATGGCTCGAACCATAACCTAGTTGCAGTTGAACGATTGTATGGTCTGAACCTCCTTCCAGATGCCATCTATCCTCAGATCATCGTGCCTTATCTCGACCAGGCCCGTGGCCTCAACGGCCCTGATGATTGCATGATCAAGGTGAAGTGGCATATGTTGGAGGCAGTTGCCGGTATCCCTGTCTTGGATGATTTTGAGGTGTCCCTCTTCCCTCTCAAGGTTCAGTTGGAGCGGGAACTTGGCCAAAAGGTATTCGAGTACATGTTCCCCAACGTCGGCTCTACTGCATTCGAGAATGGTGGATTTTCGCCCTTCATGATCAAAAACATGAAGCCACTTGATGATTCATCTGATTCTGATGAGGAGGAAAGCCCGACGGCTCGTGCACACCATGATAACAGTGATCTTTCAACCGACGATCTGCAGCTGAAGGGTCCAGGAGCAATTGAGCTGAGGCTGCAACCAACGCTGTCACTATCGGAAGAAGCCAGACCGAAGTCTCAACACCGGCAGCTCAGAGGTCTTGCCATGACCCCTCTCCACAAGGATACTAAGGACAACAACCACATCCGACCTTCAACGAGTGGCGGGTTGACAAAGAAAAGATCAGTGGACAGTCTACGCATATTGTCTAGGCAGCCCACCGAGAAATCCGTCGCTAACACATCGGGCGGTTCAGGAAACAATGAAGAGAAAAAGAAGTTTGCACTTGGAAGGCTACCAAACAAGGGCAAGAAGGAGACTCCTGATGATCTGTCCCAGATGATGTCCCGTGCGTCAAACTACATGACGCTTGCCCACGTTAAGGTGCATGATGTGGTGCTGTGTCTGAGCTACAAAGGCAAGGGAGAGCACAACATAGAGGATCTCCACGACTTTGTTTTCCGGTTGCCAGTCCTAGAGTACCGTAACAAAACCTGGTCGAACCTTGATTTGGCCTTGCGGCTGAAGAAGGATGTTATCAAGGCTCTAATCTCGCATGCGCCCGCCATCCTTGGGAACAAGTTCTCACACCACCGGCCCTCGAAGCAGCAGCAGAAACGATACCGGGAGCTGGCCAGCTCAACCCAGCTCGTACACTATTCCGATACCGCGGTGAATGCGTCCGATCACGCTCATAGCATGGCCAGCGCAGATTCGAACAGCGAATATTCAGAGTCTCAACGCTCTGGGAAGTCTGGCACAGGCACTTCTCCACTTGTGCGATCCAACTCTCTCGGGTCGAGTATGCTCCACGAGCCAAGCGGGGTGATACCGGACTCTCGCTCTGCGAGCGAAGTTGACGTGGATGCCCGTTGGGAGGTATGTTGAGGAAGACAAATGGTAATGGACGCCGCTAATCAGCTTTTAGCAATCACGACGAATCGTCAACCCTCCCACTCGACCCATGACTTCAGGCAATGCCATGCCCAGGTCACAGACAATCAAGACCTGGGACGAGCCGGAAGAAACGTCAGTAATGCCTGAGCTGGCCCTATGGTATCCAAGCTAATGTTCAATAGGACTAGTCACAAGACATCAATCCGCAATTTTGGCCGGAAATTGATACCTTCTCGAAAATGAGCCCGCGTCGCTCTACTTAGCTGGCTGCCTCACCGCTGGCTTTTTGCATCATACATTTCTATTATAATCCGTCATTTGTTATCTGCACATTACTGGCCTCGCATTTGCCGTGTGATACCCCCAGCGCAGTGGGTCGTATATAGGCGTCAACGCTTTTGGTTTCCTGTTTCCATCGACGAATTGTCCGATGTCTCCAGGTGTTCCAGGGGTATAGTGTGATTTACTTCACTTCTTGTGTAAAGTTGATTATATTTGGTTTTTGTGTGGAATACATTAATTTTAGTAGCGAGTGGCGCTGTCCGACACTTGCTTTTCCTCTTGATCTGTGTTGCTGGTGTATAGTGTACGAAGGAAGATTACGGAATAAAGGAGCTCTCGTTGTTATTTTGGCACGCGCAGTGGACATACCATATATGAACCGTGTATGATAGGACAGGACAAGACACAATTTTGCCAGCCACTACTTATGCTTACAGTGTAGAGGTAGCACTAGCACTCCGACCAAATTTATAGACGAAAGAACATAGATCAATCACCTTGATAACGTCGAATCCGACAGAGTAATCTTCAAACAAGCATGGCATCTCCCCGGCCGAGCGCCAGCATGGCGACTATCCCAATTTGTCCGCGGACAACTCTGATTCCTTTGCGTAGCTTCCCAACACCGGTCGAGGCCATCACTGCCCAGATGGCCACATTCCATGTAGGTGTATACTTTGTGAAGGCACATGTTGTTCCTGAGAGGATGGAGATAGTAGTGCTGATGTCAATAGATGTTGTTAGTATGTGTAGTAGTAGTAGGCACCAAGGTAAATGTGTGGGAATGGAATGGGGACAGAGGGAAGTATAAGTAGGAGGCGGTGGGTGGGTCGAGGGGGATGTTCCAAGGTTTTGTTAGTGTATGGGTTTTAGTAATTGGGATGTTGCGTGATGATGTTGGGGATTGCCATTCATGTAGGTTAGATGTAGGCTCATGTTGTTTTGATCATTGGGATAGGCTGTTTAGTTAGTATGGTAGGGCGAGGAAAGTGTCCTCGACGAAGCAGATAGAGTAACTACTATATCTCTATGCAGGCGGATTTCTCCAGAAGTTGGTCTAGTATCGATTCTCGTTTATTTTCGTGTCGATCCGAGGCACTGGTATCGTGCGTAGTCTATGTTCCGTTCTGTATGCTTACTAGGGATCGATTGTTTATTATAAACAGTAGTATTAAGTGGATTTGATCGGTTTGGGACTGAACAGACTGTGTAACACAAGATACTAGATACTATAGCGTCGCTGGCTGGAGGACATGAACTGAAAGCACAGAATCAGTAAGGATTCAGTGATGCAAATATCGATATGATCGATTTCTTTTCTTCTTCAAGTGTATGTAAGAGTGCAATGCAGAGTATATCATGGTGTTAGTAATTTGACAAAGACTTTGCCAATGCAGCTGTAATATGCAGATTATTCCAGTTCTTCAAGAACGTCCTCGCATATCCGTCTGATCTGTCCCCATCTATCCAGCAACATTTGTAATTTCTCTCTTTCCCATGCTTTTGATCCAATTTCCTTATCGCTATCTCCGATCTCTTCTCCTAGATCTCGAAGCAGATTCGCAATAATGTCCATCGTCCCGATGCACTCTTTCAGATATACCTCCACCCAGCCTCGTATTACGCTTGCGGTCTTCTGCGCGTCCACGCCCCGCTCTGAGCGTCCGTTTACGTAGGCGCGCCACTCCCGGAGATTCATGTATTTTAGGCATGCGGCGTAGTGGAGGGGGGTTTCTTGGGTGAGGGGGTGGGAGAGGGTGTAATTTCTTTTGATATGCTAAGTTAGTATTGCGTATCCAGCTTTGTGATCGTGTTTCATGACCCAGGGTTAAGGGACATCGAAGGATAGGGTATGTATGCTCACCCAAAAATCTCCTGCTTCGCTAATTCCTGTTTCTGGGATATGCTTAGATCTTGGAAGATTATGTCGTCGAGGTAGATGCTGTCGGATGGGTTGGTGGAGAGGGTGAAGCCATCTTTAGTCAATTGTTAGTTGTTGGTCCATTCTTAGGTGGAACTGTTGTTTTGACCAGAGTAATGGTAATATACTGACATTCAACTAAAAGAAAGTCGTTCGAGTGGTTGCCATAGCTCATGTAGACTTCTTCGCCCTTCTCTGGATGATGTTATTCTTGCACGTATAGACGTTAGGAGGGGGAAGGGGGTTGGGTACCATATCGCCGCGTTGCTCGGAAAGTATACTTCTTTCCGTCAAAGTTGACATCGCATGCCTGTACATTGTCAATACATACACTCTTATACAGATGGTACATCAACATAAGGATAAACCCACCGCATCATCAACATGATTAAAATAATCTGCAAACGGCACCATTCCAATCGCATCATTCCAGTCCTCTGGCTCATCTTTCCCAGGAGAGACATAATAAAAGCTCCTCGAATTGATAATGCACCAGTAATAAGCGAACGTCTTCCACTCAGTCTCCGGGTACACTTTCAAGACATTTGCCCAGGCATCTTTCAGGCGCGTTTCTTGTTGGCTGAGTAGGTTTTGATATCGTGTGTCGTAGTCTACGCCTACCGGAACTTTGGAGAAGGTGTTCCATTCTCCAGAGATGGAGGGTGGGAGGAGGACTTTCCCCTTATCTTGATCTTGATCTTGTTTCTCTGCTGAGGAAGGGTTGGCGTTGGCTTCGTAGCTCGAATTCGATACCCGAAGATGCGCGGGCCAAAGGACCGGCATGCTATCTTCAAACTCATCAAACGAGGGCCATACTCTCCGCCAAGCATCTAAATTCTTCAGAAGAGCTGGATCGCCGTGTGTGAGAAAAGCAGCCATTATCCCATGTATTGATGTCCCAGCAGGAAATTGCGATGTGAATGATGATGGGATAGAGTCGATAGTCAGCATTAAATCCACAGGAATGGTGAGCATGATCTCATTGTTCTATATAAATTAGCAATGCACCATAGTATCTCATCCCTAGGTCTAGGAGTACAGGATTCAGCAGCCTACTTTTATTGTTCGCGTCGCCTTCATCCCCAACCGTCGGCCGGGGAATCGTGCCGGGGTGACGCCCTTTATTTTGATCCCCGACGCCTCAGCCCATTGCATGAACGCAATATGCTCATCGCCAGGTGAATCATCCATCTTCTATCTTGAATTCTGCGCTACTGGACCACGCCGTTGAGATCTGTTGACGCTTGACTCCGATAGGAATCGTGGATGATCGATTGGTGTAGTTCTGCACCGATTAGATAAGCCGATCGATAAGGGAAATTTTATCCCGCATCAACAACATCACATCGGGTGGGATACATCCCTTGCAGGAGTTCTCTCACTCGCTTACTTACTTGAAGCTTGCTTATAGAGCTGCACCGCGCTGCGCTGTGCTACACTACTGCTGACAGCAGCCACGCACACCATGTCCACCCCCAGCGACGCCCCTCCCGACTCGCACATCGACCATGCCGCTTCCCTCCGCTACTGGAACTCCGTCGCCGCCAACACAAAGACCATGCTGGGCATGCTAGGCTCGTACCCATGGTACACGCGAATCGATCTCCGAGGCTCCAAGACCTTCCTTGGCAAGGTCCGTCGCATGATTCCCAATTGCCCGACGGAGGGGAAGCTCCCACTGGGCGTGGACTGCGGCGCAGGCGTGGGTCGCGTCACCGAGGGTCTCCTCAGCCAGGTCTGCGAGCGCGTTGATGCCGTCGAGCCCATTGAGAAGTTCACCGAGGTGATTCGGAACTCGGAGCTGAAGCGCACGGGTGTTGTCGGCGATATCTATACAATGGGTCTGGAGAATTGGTATCCTGAGAAGAACAAGTACGATTTGATCTGGACGCAGTTCTGCGTGGGACATCTTACGGATGTGCAATTGAGGGAGTACTTTGTTCGATGTCGGGAGGCGTTGACGGAGACGGGGATAATGATCGTGAAGGAGAATCAGTCCACCGATCCGAATGGGTTGGATATGTTTGATGAGGAGGATAGCAGTGTGACCAGGACGGATGAGAAGCTTCGGACACTGTTTAAGGAGGCTGGGTTGGTGCTTGTTGCGTCGGAGTTGCAGTTGGGATTCCCGAAGAACTTTAAGCTCTTGCCTGTGAGGTTTTATGCGTTGAGACCGTCGACTTGAGGGTCTTTGGGAGATTATTCAGTGATGTGATACGGCGGTGCTGTGTACCTGGTTTGTCGGAGGTTCTGGGTAGCGTCTGCCGTTGGGACTTCTGAGTCAATGCGGATTCTAATGCCTTTGGAGCCGAGGTTCGCGTCCGACTATCAGTGCGGACGCTGGCAGTGCGCAGCCCCCCTTTGAGGGACGCAAAGTGTGCGCAGCGGACAATATACCCAGACGGTGCCGTGCATACTCCTAAGGAGGAACATTGCAAAACCCGTCGCAGACTAGCGGCTTTGCATACTTACTGTGAACGGATTGAGATGCAGAGTGCTTAGTTGAATGGTACGAAGTACCATATCTATCTATGCTAGCTGCAGAAGTGATGCCAATGCGAAATCAACAACCCTGGGAGACATGTTGTTATCGACAGGATCAAGGAGTGTGTGATGACTATGCAGTCTTCAAACACAGGCCAGAAAGCATAACCAGATCATGTATGAAAGTAGGAACAAGCAGGGTATCGGTGTATATAGTACAGTGGCTCAAGCCGTCATAAACATTCCATCATCAAGATTTTCTTCAAAATTCCTTATCTCGTCACTCAGCGTGGTAGTGTCACGGCTGGTAAGGCTCTGCGGCCATTTGGCATACCTCAATGATCACTCGGTGTAGACGGGGGAGCCTGCTTCTCTCGGAACCAAGGCACGAAACTTGGCAGATGATCCTGCATCGCCTCAAGCCTGGTCCGACCACCACTGGGCGCATCAGGGTCGTCGGTGTACGGGATACCTCCCTGGCCCCGGTTTTCTGCCCAAGCCTTTTTCTCGCGCCGAAGATCGCTTTGGACCCAAGGTATCGTGACCAACGTCCAGAGGCCAGCCCACGCGAACGGCAACGACCATCCTAGCTACACACCACTTAGTACCATGTGCTGTAGTTGCTTGAAGTTCACTCACAGTGTATGCAACTGGCTCTGAAACAGTAAATATAATTGCCGTAATGGCGGCAGCGACAACGATAGAACCCCCAGCCCAGAAACAGTTCATCTGGAACAGCATACGCCGGAAGTACGGGCTAGAGAGGTATCGAGTGCGAAGCGCATATCGGTAGATCTGACCACCACCCCCATCAACGGCCACTACATCCTCGATCAAAACATATAGGGCGGTCGGCATTGTCGAGCCTTTGGGCGTTGATGAAATCCGAAAAGGCGCCTTAACACCACAAACACGAAGGATGTCGAGTGCCAGGTACATGCTGCCGAAGTAAAACATCACCGTCGGAAGGACCATGGCGACTAATCGGACTATTGACCACACAGGTTAGCGGAGACACAAAGGAGACGAAGAGAGGTTTTACCATATGGTTCTTCTGGAACGGTTCCTCTGTGGTGGTGTTAGTCTAGTCGTGGACAAATGGATGGCAATGGCAACACGTACACAATTAGCTCAATCGCCAGTATCAACCAGACGATGGTGAAATTGATATGGAAGAAATCCAGCTACATCCGGTCAGAGCCCACTTCTATACAAGTTATAGCCACGGAAAGCGTACCCATCCCTTCCTAGCGTTCAATGGCCGGGCTCGCGAGTCTTTCCGGAACAAGTTGTATAGACGATAGAAGTATTCGAAAACCGATACACCTCCTAACGAAGCCGTCACAATACTGAATACTATAGGACAGTGAATGAGTAGCTGATTTATGAATAAGGTAAAGAGGCAGATATCCACGTACCCAGGTTGTGCGAAAGATCAGTGGCGTACCAGAGCGCCCAGTAGAGGACGAGCGGTTGGGCCAGAGTATCAATCACGAAGATTGTCCAGAAGATGGCGATGGACTTCTTCCTCGAGCGCAAGGAGTATGGGAGCGGTGGAGGCTCAGGACACGCAGCAGGCCTCGATTCCTCGTCCATCGAGTTGGCAGTCGTGGTGCGGGTGGGCGAAGTTTAATTTGTCAATCTCACGCAATCTGCAATGGCCGGGTCTAGGGTAATAGTATTCGAGAGACAAGGGAAGGCATGACGGGAGAGGACGGAGATGGGAATGGGAGGAACAGGAAGGAGAAATCCCAGAAATCCCAGATGAAGTCAATCTGACTGACGAGAGATAAGCCAGAAAGGCCGGAAACGACGGCAGGGACGCCTCGTAAACGAGCCCAAGGCTTTCAGTGGAAGTGTTTTTGCCATCGGCGGCATCGGTTGGTTTTTTGGCCGTGATGCCTGACGTAACCGGGCCGTGATGTCATGCTGCTAGTTGTCGATCCCGCGCTCCAGACCGGTTCTGCACAGGATTTGTGAGACATCGTGGTTTCTTTGTTTATTCACCCTCGGATATTGCAAGGAGTGAGGGCACCATTATACTTCCTGTACTTCCTGTACATACAGGACGTTCTGGAGTATGCATCTCTCTCTCTCGCAGATGTGTGAACCAGGCGGTTGCAGGGAATGGAACAGGCATCCAAGCGACGGAAGGAAAATAGTATCATCCAGACATTTCGTACATTAAAATAACTTCCACAGTAGCAGTGGATGAGAACATTATAAGGGAGCTTTGATATGAATTTGACTTGAGTTGATTTGGGTATGCCCTTGGTGGATGCACATACCATTGCAGAATAATCCTAGAACTACAAAGTGGGCGAATCAGCTGACCCATTCCATTTCCCTCTTTGAGGCGGTACAGACCGAATCTGGCAGGAAAGAGGAAAGACTCGGACTCGGGAATGTGCCGGGGTTACTCCAAACAGAATAGCCGGTGATCATCAATCCTAGCAGTTGCAGTTTGCTTTGCATATCAAATACTTATGGAGTGTCTATCTAAGGGTCTCTTGATCCACTCCCGACTGTGTCTCCACTTGCTCCCCGTCCCGATTTCAGGGTAGCTCGGGCCGTACCACTGGATGATGCAGGTTGCACGGCATCTTTGCTGTAATGCTTCTCTCAGTTATTGGCTATAATTTCACTCACTAATTACCTGACGCTAATTACCTGTCTCTCCATACGCTACTTTGGTCATGAAGGCAGGTGCATATCGAATTATTGTCGTTATAAGTGACGTTAACTGCACTGCATATCCTCGATATTCCAGTATCCAACTTGCATCAGCTCTTCGATCTATTCCCATCTATCCGGCTTCTATGATCAATCGAGCCATTGGAGGATGATCTTCTCGTGAGATCAACCGTTATCTAGTTGCGAGATTGTTGTGCCAATCTATTGATTGCAGCAAGCTTTCCCCTCCAATTGAGCGATCTGTTTCAGAACCGTGCCAGCATGTATACCAATTGGGCTCAAAGAATATGTGCAAGAAGTCCATAGATGGAGTTCCTAAGATAGCTGTTGCTAGCTGGAGAGAGAGTAATGGGCAGTACTATCTGCCGAATCTACTAATGCCAACTCCCTAGAGAAGACAGCTAACGGGCTCATATACCAGGCAGGTCTCTCATGCGCCCCCTGGGAGATTGGGTCTCAGGCAATCTAATCTGTAAGGTCATCGGACGATTCCCGTTACGACTGGACTGATCTTCTCAAATTGAAGCTCTCCAACGTAGGATTTCAACTTGACGACAACCATGTTGCGTGGCAGAAGTCTTTAGATTTGACCCATCTTGATGTTCATGAGCTTAGTGATGCCTTGTGATACATACACCCCTTCATGTCTGCCCACTCCTAGTCCGTTTAGGCCCGGCTGACGTGTTACTGACTAAGAAAGTGCGGTAACACTGATAGATACTAATCATATGAATAGGATCCCTTTTTGACATCGGAAGTCTCACTTGTGAATCGTTATCTTCAGTCACTTGGAGAGCATAATCTAACTATGCATCAGATGTTGTAGTCAATTACATAATATGTGTTGCATCTGATTCACGTGACGGCTGTCCGCCACCCCCGCGGTGTTGTTCGGGCTTCACCTCGCATTTCCTCCGCGACGCTGGTTCGAATCGCGTCTCTGCCTCTGCATCTTCCTCCATTTTCTGCTCCCCAATCCGTTGTCTAGGAGATGGATTGACGTCAATTCGTGTTGGTCGAAATTTGCATGAGACAGTCTGGACGCTGACATGGCCAAAGATGGCCCCGAGTCTACGGGATTTGATTGATTTTCTCCTTGCGGAGATTGCCCTCTGCGGTGATCAAGGTCAGTTGCTCGCTCGTCTTTTTCTTTTTCCTCCGGTCGTGACGGTCTCGAAAAATCCCCACCGACATGGCCAAACCCCTGCATGCGCCATCCGTCTGATTGGACCATGAAGTAACATTCAGCTCGGGTCTTTTCAACGGCGAACCTTGCCTTTGGATACCTGCATAAACTTTACCGCCTATGATTGCATTGGTTTTAGTACTATTATGACTAGTCAACTAACCACTTTCAGGCGCTTCTCCTGCTGATATACTAACATTTATCGATACTTTCTATGCCAAGGCGGCGCAAGATGCAGCTGGCCGCGCGCACACCGTGGACCGCCGGTTTCAGGAGAAGGTGTGGTCCTGGCTAATGAAGAACCCAGAAGTATCCGTTGGCAAAGACAGAGAAGGCAATCATCTCAGCCTCCGGGATGCCGAGCGTGGTCAAACCGGTGCGGAGACAGACCAAGCCGCCAACGGAGCATCAGACTCGGCCCGGGTGTTTGTGTCCAAAGAGCGAACCTGGCTCGCAGTGGCTGGTCACGGACCGGATGAAACCAAGGTGTTCCCCACGGAATTCGCTCTTCTCTCTATTATTGCATCGCGCAAGCACAACGGCATCGCGCAGACAGAACTAGTCAGAGTCAGTGGCCAGGACAAACGTTCCGTGCCGAAGCGTACGGATGTTCTGCAGCAAAAGGGCTACATCGAGAAACGCGCCATTCAAGTCAAGTCTACTCGTACCAGTCTTTGTACCTTGCGCAAGTTCTTGACACCAGAGCATGCCCCTGTAGACAGAGAGACTGGGCAGGATGCAGATGCGACCAAGCAGGAAAACATGATCGATTT
The DNA here is from genome assembly GCF_003184835.1 of Aspergillus costaricaensis CBS 115574. Taxonomy (NCBI): domain Eukaryota; kingdom Fungi; phylum Ascomycota; class Eurotiomycetes; order Eurotiales; family Aspergillaceae; genus Aspergillus; species Aspergillus costaricensis. Next base: position 113,159 of record NW_020291831.1, read on the forward strand.
CAAAGAGTTTCTTGATGAGCTTTTCCAAATCCTCCAGGAATATCAGATTATTTCTCGCAATGACTTGAAGCAGAAGCTTGGGTTTCAAGATCACTGGCGCTGGAGGATCCTATCCCGTGCGCTTCGGAAGTTTGAACGTATTGGCGTCCTTAAACGTGTTCGAGCTTTGTCTCAGTATGCCGACACTCTGAAGAAGTTCCACCCTTGCGTCATGCTTATAAGAGAACCAACGGAGAGAGACTTCGAACTATTTAACGAATTCAGTCGCGGCATACTTTCCAATCTAGAACAGGAAGATAATCTCGACATTGAGGATGATATGGAGCAAGATGGCACATCACAGAGCCCCTTACTGCCAAACAGTAACGGCACGGTCGGTCTAGTGAAGCGTGAAGCAGTAGAAGAGGCTGGTCGGATTCTCCCTTCTTGGTCCCCAGATAGGAGCATTCACAATCAGATCTTTGAGATTGTTGATCGAACAGGGACTGATGGTATCACCAATCAGGTAAGCACCTGACATACTACTGTGACAGCCAACGTTTACTGAAGCTATCAGGGAATCCTGAGAGCCTGTTTTGGCAGCTACTTCAGACGACCTTTGGAGAACGCAGTGAGTCGTCTCGTAGAATGTTGGCAGCTATCGCAACCTCTGCACCTGCGCCATCTGGCTATTGTGAGAGACACGGCACTTCAGCGCACTATCACTCACTATGTGCATTATACTGCAATGAACTTCAAGCAGCTGGTCGATTCAGGGGAGGCGCTGTGGGAGGCGGTTGAGTTCGCTCCGAAAAAAGCGAAGTCAATAAGCGCACACATTCATCCTGTTGATGCTGTTCCTCAACTTGATGCTCATGGGCTCACCCTCGCTGTGCCAAAGAAGGAATTATGCAAGGATGGGAACGTTACACTGCTGGAGTGTATCTCGGTAGTTAAACCGGCAAACTACGTATTTTCAGGCAGCGATGCCGTAGCGGCACGCCGGGAGGATGGAACATACACGGTCCATCAACGTATTCGGGGTTCTGGTGACTCAACTGCGCAGCCTTATGCCACGCCGGTTAGGGTGAAGATAGAAGGTCAGGAGGGCTCTGATACAGAGATGGCTGATGTGCCTTCTGTGAAACCGGTCAAAAGCCGCCCAAGGAAGTCGCAACTTGATCCCGAAGTATTCCGGGGCATGTCTGAAAAGGAGAAGCTTGAGGCTCTTGGATTGGATGAGACTTGGACGGAGTACAGCGTCTTGCTCATAGAACGCACCGGGCCGGGTGTGTACGTTACTACTCGTGGACGTCGGCGACCGGCAGGCAAGAGGCAAGGGCGGCCAAAAATCAGTCGCATCGCCGTGTTCAAGACACCAAAGCTGGAAACTTTGCCTTGGTTCCAGAAAGACACGGCCGAGCCAGATGACGAGTCTGTGATTGTATCCAGGAAGACTCGTTTGCAGGCCAGCGGACGGACTCAGTCCTCTCCTGCAGTTGATGATGGTCTCCCCCCCCAATCCACTTCTCCAGCTCTTTCTGTTAGAGGCTCGAAGAGATTGCGTCAGGATGGGTTAGATACCGAATATGGATTGGAGGGTGAACATGCGCCAAAGCATCGGCGTGTTGAGGAAGTCAATGGGGATTCGCAAGATGGTTCACCGACTGCAGAACCGTCTGGGCGTGAACCTGAAGCGACGCAGACGTCGCCCTTGAGGCGAACAAAAAGAAAAAGAGCAGTGTCGCCTATGCTCACACAAGAAGGTTCCTCGCAGACAGACGACGGCTCTATATTGGATAACGTTTCATCTCGGAAACTCCCGCGGAGCAGCGGCCGACCCGCCACTCGCAATGGGAATATAGAAACCTTTTTCAAACGGGTTCGCTCTGGACAAGCCTTACGGGACAGGAAAGGTACAACCACCGAGTCGACCGCTGAAACCGGAGAAGGCAATGATGCCGTTGAAGATGAGCCTGAGGCTTCAGCGGCGGAAAGGCCATCGGAGAGAGGTACCGTTACCAACGACTCTTCAGAAATCGCTACGACAAACGACATGACTCAACAAAGCTTGGCTGAACCAGCTGCGCCCAAAGCGACAGAACAGAAGAAGAGTGCCCCAGAAGCACCTGAGCCATCTGGTAGAAAGCGGAGAATATTTGCAGAGAAAGGTGGTTCCGTCGCTGTCCTTCGGAGGTCGATTGTCATGGATATCCTTGAACAAGCTGGCGGCGCGTATCCTATGGGCACAGAAATCTGGTATCCATTCATGACAGCCTGGCAAAAGAAGAGACATAAGGAAATACCAGATCTGCGCACAATCAGATCGGTCGTCAAAACCATGGTTGATGCCGGCAAGGTCCGGCAGTTGACTTTCAGTGGGCGAGACCGGAAGGGTGTCATGGTAACAAAGAAGATCATCTATAAGGCGGACATGAAGCCCGACGACCCCCTGATTCTGGATATGCAAAAGGAAATGCTGGCCACAGATCGGTATTATTTCCCTCCTAATGTTGAGATTGACCCAGAGATCTCAAAGAATGGCAATCGGGGTACGCCACGCAGAGATGAGAAACTACTCTCCCAGCTCCCGGTGGAACGGGGCATTACCGTGCAGCTGCACCAAAAGCCGGCAATGGTTCGCGCCGTGGAAAAGCGCCGACGCCATATGCTGCGTAGCGAACTGTTGCAACATTTGAGTATGGGAGAGGAGTATGAGACAGCAGACGGTGCAGAGATCGTGCGACTCATGACTCTGAGTCGTCGCGGTGACCAAGATGATCCACGCGCATTGACATCTATCTCCCGACCGGGGCGTGCGGGCGATGGGCCCAGACGAGGTCAAAGACAGCAGGTGGAGGCAGGGCTGGCTTCACTGCGCAAGATGAGGCGACTGTGGTCTACTATAGCACCCCACGCGATGCTCATGAATACGAAGCCGACGTTCCATGCCACCACTGGAACTTTTGGTACAGAAGCTGGAATTCCGGCTATACAAGCTGCAAGAGACCGCGCGAAAGCGGCTGGAAGAAAGAAAACCCACGACCTACCGCATTCCCTTGATGATCTGTTCAGCCAGACGCGGAGACGAGTCATGGACGACACTGGAGACGCTGACCCACGATCACGCCAGTTCTTCCGGGATAACAATACTATTCTCAAGTGGGAGCTCAGCCACGAGGATTTGCTCCGTCGAAAGAGCGCGGATCTGTTCTACATCAACCAGACTGTTCAAAACATGGAGACTCCTGGTATCGAAGGCGATATCCGGTTCGATGTCGACGAGCAGACTGGAGACGCAGCTACAGAAGTGACACCCATGATTACTCGACATAAGGCGCGTCTGGAACGTCAAACTTCACAATCGCGGCGAAGACGGTCCGAGACTGCTACCGAGCCTGGGCATCGTCGTCTTACCAAGTTGAATGAGAGCATTGCTTCTGACGGAAATAAGCCTGCTACGGCTCAACCCGTCTCGCGCCAGCCATTACGCCGGAGCCGTCTTGTCTCGCAGATGCCACGGACACTAGTCCAGCAGTTCATAGCCGCAATTGTTGCTGTGCGCAGTTTAGCTGGAGGTTCCGATGCTCGTCTGGTTGATTGGTCACTTCTTTGCTGCTGCTTTCCGGACTTGGATCCAGCCTTTGTTATTCACCGAGCTAGAGGAATACTTGGGAAATATCGCCTGCAGATCGCCAAGTTGCAAGGCGATTTCCAAGAAAGGTTCATCGAGGCGTATGCTAATAACGAGGTTCCTCCCATTGACTACGACAACCTAGAAGGGTATGACTGGAAGGGAGTTATTGAGTGGGCGAACACGAAATTAGATGCCCCCAAGTCCGAGAAGCTCCCCGATCTACCTGCAACGCGAGAACAGTTTGACAGTGTCTTTGAACTAAGGGAGGAGGCGCTCGTACCAATCGATGAACTGTACCAAACCAACCAGTCGATAACCGTGGGCCGCAAGCGCGCCCTGATCGCTGGTGTCCCATTCGCTGCTCCTCTGCCGGAGAAATCCAACCGGCCTCAGCCGCGGAGAGCGGAGCTGTCCCGCTTGGAAGTGGTCAAGACCTGGGTGCGAGCCAACGTGGTGACACCAGAGGAAAAGTACCGCCCAGCCGAGGCGCGACAGGCGCTGGAGATGTTCGGAGAGCATGTGGTGCAGCAGGCATTGCAGTCTCTCGTAACAGAACGAGCACTCTCCATGGGCAACAGAGGCCGCATTACCCCAGGCCGAAATTACGACGTGACAGAATACTTCCTATTGGCACTGGGCCGGCGACGCGTCATCGAAAGTACGGAGCTGCGGCGAGCGCAGCGATTCAAGACCGAGATCCTGGATCCGACATTGCGCAAGCAAGGATACATGGACATCGACTACAACGCCGAAGACGGCGACATGCTTGTAGTGATCAACCTGTTTGCCACGGGTCGTGTGGTGCTTCACCCGCGCGATGTGCCGCGCGAGAAGTACGGACTAACGGACGGGGGCTACCTGACGCGACAAATCGACAAGGACAAGCTGCGATTCTCGATGGAGGTGCGACCGGCCAAGTCGTACGTCTATGGCAACCCTATCCAAGAGAAGATGCGAAGCCTTGTAGCACCGCGTCCACAGGGCGTCGACGCGGCCACGCAGCTGCCAGCGAAGATACCCCTGTGGTACGACATCCACGGGTCGTTTGTCCGGGTGCTGTGGGACATGGCGTTGGCGGCGGTCGTGGGATGCGTGGCGACGCGGCCGGGGATTAATGCCAGTGTGATAGCGGGGATGTTGAAGCCGACGATGGGCGAGTGGGAGGTGCAGTTGCTGTTGGAGTGGTTGGAGGGGGTGGGTGTGGCGACGCAGGAATCGGGGTGGGTAGTACGAGAATGGTGGTGGATGGTATTGGGTGATATTTAATATGTACATTGCGCAGATACAGATTGGATGAGTGTTTAGTAGCTCGAACTTGATGTATGTAAATGACCAATTAATGCCAGACACTGAATTTTGATGTCAGTTCTACCTTAGCAATATCCCATACAAAACCTGCCTGCCTACCTACTACAGATAAACCTAACATAATCTGACTTCTCTCCATCACACAATCATCTTTGAATTACAAACACTAACCCCCATCCCAAACATACCATACTACCACACCCACTTACCCACATCCTACATCCTACATCTCGAACATTCAACCACAAACTCACATTGAAATTACCAGAAACACAACCTGTGGCAAGCCTAACACAAAACACCTAATATACAAAACCATAACCATTATACCTAATAACCCAGGGTGCTTATAGATACCATCCAACGCCAAATAAACACCATTGCTTCATGTAGAACACAAATATAAGTAAGGTAAAGAAGAATCAGGATCAGTCCATGTCCATGTCGCGCGTCAGCCGTCGCAGGATCATGGCTACTAGGGCGATGATAACCCCGATAATGGCTCGGTCGAGCCAGGGGGTATCTTGAGATGTTGCAGCAGCAGCAGCAGCAGGCACTGGTGGTGGAGGTCTTGTTGCTGGGGGAGTATGTTGTAATTGCTGTTGTTGGGGCTGCTGTGCCTGTGCCTGTACCTCTGCTTGAGGGATCTGAGACGTATCCACACCTGCAGATATACCTGCATCCGCAGCTGCAGCCTCATCCCCCTCCTTCTCCTCCTCCTTCCTCTCCTTATCCTCACTTTCATCCCCCCCAATATCCTCCCCCTCAACCACCACCCCCCTCTCCCTACAAACCCCCCACCACTCCCTCATAACAACCTCATTCCCCCTCCCTTTACTCCCCTCACACCCCTCACACCTCCACGTCCTACTCTCCCTCGCATACCTCCTCCTCACCTCATCCGCCACATCCAACCCGCCCACCTGGCCCTTCGCATCCCCATCCATGAAACTCCGCAGGGCAATCAACGCCGTCCGGATCCCCCACGCTGGCTGCCACGTCTCCTCATGATGGCCTGAAATACTGAGACAGATCTCGCGGTTGACTTCGAATCGTCCCGAGGGGGTTAGGAATCGGAAGCTGGGCGGGCGGAGTGGGTATGTGGGTGGGAGGGTGATGCGGCCGTGGTAGATGCCGCCGGCGTAGGGGGAGGGTGGTGGTGGGCCGAGGAGGGTGAAGTGCCAGTCGAAGAGGTTGGTGTCGGATACGGGGGCGGCGTGGAAGTAGGGTGATGGGTTGGTTTGGAGGTCGGTGGATTCTTTGAGGAGGCGGCGGGTTGAGGGGGACATTGTCTGCTTTTTATATTGGGTTGGGTTGGGTTGGTGGTGTCACACCGGCGTTGGTTGGTGGTGTGGGTGTTGTGTGAGCGATGGTGGATGGTGAGGTGAGGTATAGGTGATGATGGATGGATACTCGGAGATATAGATAAGGTGGAGATCCGGATAGGCCAGTTGGCCTGACGTTTATATGCCTTAATAATCAGGTGTCATCCACATTCCATTAACTCCGTAGTATGATATTCATAATAGTTCTAGCGTGTTAAGCATTATCATCCTAGTATATACTGGTACACATCAATCCCAGCTCCGCCATTCATCCTCTCGTCCGTGCATCTCCTCTTCGCTCATCTCTCCCTCGCTGTCCTGTCCCCGCAGCCGTGGTGACATCGGCGCCAGTGTCTTCATCGACACGCCCGTGTTCGGCCGCTCCGGGTCACGCACCACATCCAGTGGTTGGTTCGGCGTCCAGTTGGCTGCGGCAGATGCACCCCATGCATGGCTGTTGTTCATGTTCCGCTGGTACAGGTCCCGCTGATATTGCTGTTGCTCCGCCGCCTCCCGCTCCCGTCGCTGCCGCACGCGATCGCGCGCCTCCATGAACTTGGAGCTCGGCTCCCAGTGCCAGCCATCGCCTGTCGTCGTACACACCGGCACTGGCCACAGCAGCGGACGGTCACCGAACAAGTGCCGCAGATTGCGTCGCCATCCCAGGTCGAATGCGTGTGGCATTTTCTCGCTGTCCTCCTCGTCCAGGTAGTTCTGGTACCGGTCGTGCTCACGCTGGCGCTCCATCTCGGCGTACGATCGCGACAATGCCTGTTGTGCGGGTGACATCCGCATCCCGGACGGTGATACACTGGGCGGAGGAGTCGGTTCCTCGCCCTCTTCGGCCCGCGTCACTCCCGGGATCGCATTCGCGTGGGCGTCGAGGATCTGTCCTCCGTAGTCCTGCAGCCGGTGACCAAAGCCTTCTCGGTCGCCCCCTTCGCTGCCCAGCACATTCTCGTAGCGGTGGCGATCCAGCGCTTTCCGCAACGGAGACACATACCGGGTCTTCTCCAGACACTCAATCGTCGTGATACCCCGCAACGCCAGGCTGATATGCCAGACGGTAAAACCTGACAGCACCAGGCCGATAATACCACCCAGCACCGCCAGCAACACCACGTTGATCGGCAGCATCTTATCCACATCGATATATTTACTGTCGTCCAGCATTTCCGTCCATATCCACAGCGCCGCGACGATGAAATCCACCCAGCAGAAGATCGACGTATATATCAAGAACAGCAGGAACGCTTTGTAGTTGTACAGTCCGACACATGTCGCCAGCCACGGACAGTGGTGATCCATCTTCAGCACGCAGCGCTTGCATGTTGAGCAGTGGTGCGCCCGGTCCGGTTTGGGGCACTGGCATTTCTTGCAGAATCGGGATCCACCGGTCGAACTCACGGTGTAGGCGGTATACTGTGGTAATTCGGTCACCGGAAGTGCACTATATTCATGTCGACCGCGGCCGCTAGGAGTGAGAGGGGATCCGGGATCGGTGAAGACGGCGACCGTGTAGCATGCGTTGAGGCAGATGTAGAGGATGATTCCGAGGAAAGAGCTTGGGATACCTAGTTTGCAGGTCTGTAAGCAGATGAGTGAAACAATGAGAAACCACGGTTACACACCGATCCAAGCACTCTCAGACGGCTTGAAGCCGACACTGGCCTCGACCCAGACAGCCCATGTCGTTAGGCTGTAGACGAATGCCAGAGGGAAGAATGATGCTGCCGTGCAGCAGTAGCGTTCAATGCGGAGAGCCCAGGCCCGCGGACGTCGTTTCGGCCACGAAGGCGAGGATGGAGGTGAGGCTGCCAGTGTTGCCATGGTCATATGGAGTATGGAGTATCAGCGAGATGACATCCACGTTGCGAGCGTCAATTCAAATCATGGCGATAACCGAATATACAAGGGTGTGGTGTCAGCAGCGCAGCGGTGACAACTCGAATGTACAGCAGTTGGAGAATACACTCTACTATGAACGAGTCTAGAAAGGAGTAAAGTGGGAATGAGAGATGACGGGGAGAGCGGAAGTGGAGGGAAGGAATGGAACTGATGGATCTGGCGATCTGAGGCACCACATTATTCTTACGTTACATGTACCGTACCGCACAGCCACGGTTTGCCGATCACATGCGCCTATATTTAGATTGTGGCTCGGCACCTGTTGGTTATTTACCAAACCGCTGCCTAGTATTATTTACTACTCTTAACTACCGCTTAATCATAATCATTTATCATTGGGATTTCCACCCCATACTATGGTATAAACATGAGTCGCTGGTGCAACTACAGCACCAGATACAAGTATCCCAAACGCCGCTGATACTGCCTCGATATATGATAACCGCAGATGCGACAGGATATCCTAAGAACCAGACCAAACATATACCAGAGAGTATAACACAGTGAAGAAAGAAAATTTCGGAATGTAGTCGCTCAGGAGGTCTTCGTTGTCGTTGTCGTCGTCAATTGGCCTTCTTTGCACCATCCATTGACAGGCTGTGACACGGTTAGCATGAGCGTATTCCACCAGCATTGCGTTACTTACCAGACAACTCAACCGGTAGCACCAGGAACAGTTAGACTTGGGATACTTGTAGAAATCGACAATCAGAAGGATAAATCCGACGAGCACCGCGACCAAGGCACCCGCGCGAACCAACCACCATGCCCACCACAGTGGCTTCCGACCCCGGAAGAAGTTCATTGGGTTCAACTTGTTGTTGCTGGCGCCTGCCCCGGTGCGAGTCCGACGTCCCTTGAGGAAATCAACCAAGCTGGGCCCAGTATTCACCTTCTGGCTGTCATCGGGCGTGGGAGTGCCCGCCCCGCCGCTCATGGCAACATACGGGTTGCGCGCCAGGCCAATCCTCTCGCGCAGCGCGTTAGGCGACCGAAGAAGACACAAGCCCAGAGCCAGCCCCATGATGAAGCCTCCAATGTGAGCAAAGTTATCCAATCCTGGCAAAAGCCCCAACACGAAAGACACCGCAATACCCAGGATCATAATGATCAACTCCACCCAAGGAGAAGCGCGGTCCTTCCATGTATAGAGGAGGTCCAAGATGAATAAAGCGAGAATACCGAACAGTGCACCAGAGCAGCCGCACGACGCCTCGCCCTGCCCAGCATAGTTGCCGCCCAAAACAAAGCCCCAAATTCCACTAGCCACATAAACCAGGAAATATCGCCACCAGCCGATCATCCGCTCCATGTCAACTCCCATGGTCAACTGCACGATCAGGTTGAAGCCGATGTGGATGAATCCGGTGTGGATAAACATGGGGATAATAAACCGGAACCACTGATTGGGCGCCGGTTTGTCGTCAAGCGATCCGTGTGGATGAGGATTCGGTACACCGCTGAAACCGCACGCTTCGGACAGTGTGCACTCAGTCGCCGACGTGGTGGCATTCGGGCAAGAAAAGAGGATTGTTTCGTTGGCGTTCTGAATGCCAGGTACGTTCTTCATGCATGGTGTGTACCGCGATCCCATGTAGATTTGCATGTACGAGGATGGTCCGATCATCACGTTGAAGGATGGTTTCGTCTCGATAGGAGAGCCTGTAAATTGAGCTGCAGGATTGTTAGATAGATTGCAAGGGACCTCTTTGCCAGCCGGACATACCATTCTTCACCAATTCCACGATGAACACAATGATCTGAACCAAGGTAAACGCATATGTTACCCACGGAATCTTCTTCTGAAAGAATCCCTTCTTCCTATTCCTGTTCCTCCGCGCTGTCGGAGCGACCGGTGGTTCAATATCTTCAGGGGTGGGCGAATAATGAGTCGGCTGGTGCATCCAGTTCGGCGGCGGAGATCCATTTGCATACTGATTACTCTTCAGCGGAATATTCTCAGAATAGGGCTCGTCATTCAGCCTTCCACCGGCCGCATATGCTTGGTCGGAACCGAGAGATTGTTGACTGTGGTGAAGTTGAGGGTCGGCTGCCGTGGGCTCGTAAGGATGTGTGTGGAAGTCAGGATGGCCTGGGGTCGGAATGTTATCGAAGTGAGGATTAGCTTGTTCATAGGAAGGCGGGTTGTTGCTGTAACCGCCATGGTAGTAGCTGTTGGCTGCCATATTGAATGGACAGCCGGGCGGGCGAAAAGCGCAGACAAGGAGGTCGTGTGTCAATCAGGTCAGTGTGATGGCTGAGTGCAAGCGAATGTCCGGTAAGCTTCTGGCTGGCCGATCGTGTGGTTGCGTAGTAAACAGTAAAAATTTATTTTTTCTTCTGCGAACGAGAGGATGGGTTTGTTGACAGGGGTCGTCTCGCAGAGATGACGACGGCACGTTTGGGCGGGCAACAAGCAGGGCTGAAACAATCAATCAGAGAATGCCCCTGACCCGGAACCGACTTTCAACTGCGGCAAATGGCCCCCCAACGATCCAACGAAACGAAGGGTCTATCTATCTCCAGCGGAATTCAAGGAAAAAAAAGTAACGAGAGATTCTTCCACCCAAAATACACAGACAAGGACGGGGAATAACACGGTCAAGCTGTCAAGAGAAGGGACAAATGAACGAAAAGCCGGTGAGATAATAAAAAGATGGGTAAGAAAGAACGCAGAACGAAGTGTTTAGGCAGGCGGTTTTCAGTCTGGGCGGGCGACTATTTTTGGGCGCGCTGCTGATCTCCAAGAAACTTCGTCGTCAGCCGCCAGTCCAAATGGAAAACACTCCCCGATGACTGAGCAACGCGGATCCAGTCATTGTGAAGCGTCAGTTTGGTTGTGTTCCCGCAGGCCACGCAACATCCCGCGACCGTGAATGGCTTTGAGGCTATGGCACAGCAGTACTTAGTGAGTACTAACTACTAGTGACCCGTTGCCTCATGGCGGTGTTCCCCCCCCCACCACGATTTAAAGACAGGGCTGGGCATGTTGTGGCTGGTTATCGTTGGCGTATGCCTCTCTCCACTTCATTAGCAAAGAGTTATTGTGTGCAGCAGCGTGTCTGCTCTTGACCGACCATCCCCTTCCAGCCTTGTCATCATCATCATGTCCCCGGTTTATCAACCCGATCGGATGCTCGTGTCCACGCATGCTTCCGTACACAGTTAGTACTTCAGTAGTACTTACGAACAACACTAAGTAATGAGGGAAATCACATCCCTTGCGGCAGACCAATCATACACGGGTTCATATTTGACATTAAGCATTACTAGACATTTAACAATACCATTCGCCTAACCCACACGAGGTTCATCTATACATCGATTCGCGTGTGGAATCCGATCTGGGAGACATCCTATTCCCCCCCGACCCTGCTGTCCTGAGCGACTCATTATACAAGCCAAGGAGGTAAAAACCAAAAATCCAAACTCACGAGCTCCCATCCCAACCCAGGACTGAAGGGTCGGGTGCTCCCGTCTCTATCGGGGTGAAATGCCACATTACTTGCCGTCCTACACGCTTGGTCCGCGTGTTCGCATTAAAAATCGATGCCTTTCCGTTCAGTTCATTAAGTCTGTGCGCAGCAACGCGCTAAGGTTGATCATAGTAGTCCCGGAACGCCACGGCAACGCCATCATTTGAATCGAATGTACGGAGTACAACAGGGTCTATCCCAACCCTCATTCGTCAGCTGCACAACGCACTGTGTAACTCAAATCAGCGATTACTTACCATCATGACAGACCCTGTTGTCTTATACCAAAAAAAAAGCAAACAAACCAAGAGCAAAAATAATATAGTCATGATGTCGGTCAGGCAAATACGCTTAGCCAATGGTCAGGTGATTCGCTTAGGTGGAGGGCGTGGATATCGAGTTGACGTGCGAGTCGAGGATGCCCAAGGCTGCACCCATTTCCTCGCTACTGTGTCCGGTCAACAGCCATACGAGACGGCTGAGCTTCTGGTACAGCAACGCGGGGAAATAAACCAGCAGTGCCCAGAACAGCAAGGACAAGACGACCATCACGAAGGTGTTGGCCACCAGCTTCTCCCCTGGCGTCATCACATAGAGTCCAAATGTAACCTCGTAGCGGTAGTATTCCAGCCGGATACGGTCGACAGATCGCTGCAAGATGTTGCGCCGGGGGTGCTTCATGGACAAATGACTCGAACAAGGGGAGTTCGTCATGGTGGAGGAGTATTTGTTGATCAGCTCATCCACTGCAGCCGGCGCATGCGACGAGATATGTGTGGAGGTGGAGGGGGTGTAGAACGACTGCATTTCCGTTGCCATTGTCAAACAACACTAGAGGAGTCGCACTGAAAGAGCCGTTGCTTCCCTGCGCTACACGTTGTCGAGTGCTCAGCGCTTTCCTGTCCGCTGCCTCGGTCGGATATCGTGCTGAGCAATCGCTCGAGAGTGACGCAGGTCCTTTGGCTCTGAATTAACTGGCCGTTAAGATCCTAATCAATCTGGAGCGTCTCCGCGTCTCAATAGTCGGCCGTGAAGGGGGTTTGATTTATCGAGGTAAAACTCCGTTAAGATGGGCTATGGGGGGAAAAGGACCGACGCGAGAATGATCGGAAGCCGGGGAAGGCTTGAGAACTAAACAGACCGTTGCTGAGAAATACAGAAGCGGGGTCAATGCAAGAGAGAATACAAGTAGCGGAGATTAAGAGGAAGAGGAGGAGAGCAAGCAGTAACCGACTAAGGCACCAGGGGAGGATGAAGTGAGAGTTGAGTTGGGGGAGATGGAGGAGAAAATCGGTAAGGCGCGGATCGAGGAAAAGCCGCCGTGAGGGATGATTGGAAGATGGAAGGTCTGCTCAGGCAATAGTCCAACTAGTCCAGCTCCAGGGCGTCCTGGCCAAGAATTAATTCGAACTAAACAGCCGCGGATGACTCCAGTGTCTGGGATGGTGCAGAGTCCAACTGCTGCAGAGTTGCTGGATCATCGTCATAGAAATTAATTTGCAATGCGACGCTCGCGAGGGCGACTCGGTCATTGGCCGCAACCGGCGCCCGGAACTCATTTGCTGGGAGGAGCTTCGGCTCTATCGGCATCGCCCGCGTCGGTGGTGGTCCTTCCTTGGTTCTGTGTGGTTTGATTTTTTTTTTTTTTTTTTTTTTTCTTCTCTTTCTTCTTCTGTTTTTTTCTCTTGTTTTCTTCCTCTTCTTGTTTTTCCTCCTTCCTCTAGACTATGTTCTCCATCTTCAGCCCCGTCCCTCGAACCTTGATCCCTATAACACGCTTAACTATTCCCGTAATCAGTAATTCTTCCTTCCTATGCCTAATTTACGGGAAAGACATCATCCCGATGGAGCCCAACCTTCTTTGCCCCGGACTTTCCACTTAAAGAAGCTCATCCCCCCCTAGCTAGCATATCTCGCGCGATAAGAGGCGGCAGGGCGTCCACGAGCGTTCACATTATGATAGTCCATGTGTGCCCAGTTCCTTGCATAAAGTTCATAACGCCCTTGATCGCGCACGTCCCCCTTCGTTGAGGTAAGCGGCTGTGATACCCGTCGGAGTGGAGACTCCCGCAGCCAGATGGTCGCTCATTCTATGGAGCAAAGGGAAAACAACTGCGGTGCCATGCGAGTTGGACGTTCAATAGAAGTATCAGGAACTAAATACCCTGCAGCAAGTCTGTTAGCAGATTAGGTATCACAATCTTTGTGTGTTGTGTAACTTTGGCTGCTGGTCTTCCATTTCGGAACCAGAAACCTTCCCCGGTTAGTTTGAACTATCCTGGTCAGTTGAGCTGCCTTGGCACGATGATCTACCGTGGTTGGATTCGCAGCCGTCTGAGAAGCATAAGCAGATCGAACTTAGCAGATTCTTTATTGAGAGATTGTTGTCAATGAACTGGCCAGAGTTACGACCTTGACTCTGGTGGTAAATGCCGGGTGTAGATTTTTGGGGTTCTGTCGGACTTTTGTTGTGGTTGCATGCTGCGAAGTGAAATATATCTTCATTCACTCAAGTAACTGCAGCGTTTGGCATGCTCTCATAGTCACTACTTGACTGCGGACTACACATGCCATGTTTGGAATACTATTGTCTGCCAAAGCAATTCATGGCGAAATTTCCTTGAAAAAACTTGTGCACATGTGGTCTTACCACCATGTAAGAACAGATTGGTCGCTCAATGCGCAGTCTGCCATCTGCCATGTGACACGTATCAATCCAGCGAGCACACGTCGGAGAACAATCGTATTCTGCATGCTCAGGCCACTGGGAAAGTCGAGTAGGTCGATTGTCACTGGGAGTGGCATACAGCAGATGAATAGCCTCCTGTGTGACGAGAGTTCATCAACGTGTGAGTTCCACGTTATCTGTATTTGGTCTCTTATCCGTGCGCATTAGCCATTGCGCCTTCGATTAGCGTCCTCTGAAGTGAAGGTAAGGGTGATGAAAAAAACAAGGTATCGAGGAGAAGTGAATCAATAAATACACCCGGTGCTGGATGATTTCTTAGGTAATATGTAAAAGCCTGGCCCGGAGATAGCCTAATCTTGTAACTAATAATAGAATACCCATTCACGTATATGGACCGTACTGAAGGCTTTATCTATTGTATTGGAAACCGTTGTTACATGCATAGGGCTGACTGTATGAGGTCCGCATGTAATGTGGCTCCATTGAGAATTGAATCGACAATCTGAGCCTAGTGTAACTTCCTATAAGATCTGTCAAGTCATTTGAGAGATCGCGAATGTGCCCCAAAAATAGGCTCGCAATGTAATTGATGGCGAGCTCGATGCTTCTAGCTTTTGTTGTTTTAGAAGTTTTCTGAAATCCAATCATCCATACGGATGGATGCAATCCCCTCGCCGCACCGCGCGACCTGATAATATCCTGTGAAATTTTCCGCTCTCTTCACTCGGTCCAGTAGACAATTCCCTGAGGGACCTGCCAAACAAAGCCCATTCGCTGTGGGCTTGCATCAAGCGATGCTAATGGTGTAGCTTCTCATACTCACATGCTCAAAGACAGTATTAAAAGGCTTCCGATCTAATATTGTTTCTTAATTGATGAAGCGGCTGTCCAATAATGCTTACTCAGGTCGCCTTTGGTGGACGTATTGATTGGCCAAATGCATGTGTGTTCCATTTTCTCGTGATATTGTTCTAGCTACTTCGCGATATTTATCAAGAGCAGCTGGGTTAGGAAGACTCTGTTGCGAGAAGATGTATAGCTTTATCTGACAGCAAAACCCGACAGATTTTAGGGCGAAAATGGATGAACTTCAAGAAAATACAAAGCCCGATTTATTTTGCTGGAAGCTCAGCTCTCTGAACAGTCCGCGCAAGCAAGAAGTCGACCTCTTGCTATGGGATCTTCTGCTTCATACCTTTTTCGACTCGCCTGACTTAATCACAGATGAGAGATTGCGATGGTGCCCCAAGACATTCATTCACGGCCTCCACCATCGCCAATTCCATCCCGGGATTACTGTCGGTATTAATCGAGTTACATCCTATTCAACGCCCTGGGTAGTTCATATTGACTAATGCGCTCTTCCTCTCTAGTGCAATGTGGTCGAAGGCTACTGGAACCAACATGGTCCTTCCTGTCATTCTATACGCAGACTCGGACTAGCCCAACATACATCGACATCCCATTCTTAGTCTTTGCCCGTGCATCATGTGGTCTAGAACTTGCTGACACACACAATCGCGCCATAATTTTGCACCACAACGCCCTTAAAAGATCTCAATGCCTTAGTCTTGTCTCGCTATAGTTCTATTTTGTTGAAGGAATTCGAGATCTGTCCACGGGCACTTATTCCCCACTTGGCACCGAAAACCAGCCAGCTGTCACACTGTCGGAAAGCGTCCGAGCGTCCGGACCGCCACGGCAAAGCCCAGAGCTCATGTCCTGCCATGCGTCTACCCACGACTAGACATGTATCCTAAGTTAGCGACATGAGCGCGAAGTCTAGCACGAGTCGCATATGTCTGCTTGACAGCTAGAAAATTACGATTCATACAGGTAGTATGTACGAGTGTCTTGAACCTGAGATTCCTTGTCAAGATCTCCCAGATTCAAAACCTGGAACTACATTTCCGTATCTGTTATAAGTGCATTCCTATATTCAGAACACAAACTGCAGCTCATGAAGTTACAAGGAAAGTTCTACGCGAGCTCGTATGGAAATTTCTCAGCTTCTATGCAGGCATATTCCTGATTAACTTTAGACTTGGAAGCGCGGCAAACACGGAACGTGCGGAACGTCGGGCGCTGTACCTTGTAGGGTTGCCCCGTTGCAAAGGTACCTACATAAGTTATGGATCATGATTGGTTCTTTCCTTTATATATATTATCAACGGAATAACACGACGATCTTTATTTTATATTTATCTGATAATCAAATCAGTGATACATACGTACTGCCCCCTTAAATTATAATCACAACATGTGTGGAATATTGCTGTTTCGTAACATGAGTAGCAGACATGTGTGGATTAGTCTTACGCCATGACTCGCGTGGTCGAATACACGTCCGCTGTAATGCGCCAATGCTGCATCGGTCAAGACGAAGGAGGGGCATTTCAGTACTTGTGATATTAAACACCGATGGGAGGGTGTCCACCTCCGGAGTACTTACCCGAAGGGTCTTTTTTCTACGCACAGCTTCAATAACAACCCGAGTAGAATATCTTTTCTTTTCTTTCCTGACTGGCTGGCCTTTACTTCCGACACAATGCATACAGTAGTAGAAAGAATCTGCAGCGCCCGTGGATAATGCTACAGCTGAGATCTTATCTGACCAGTCCATAACACTCTATCTTTTCCGAAAAGAAACATCTTCGAATCCTACACGAAGTTGATCCCTCCGGCTGAGACCGCATCCCACCCGTCTTTGCCTCCGTCCAGACGTGCTTTGTACACATGGTGATGTGCTGGCAAGAGAGGTTGACAAAGTACTTCATGCAGTTGTGTTTGGCTGGACCACCGCATCGCCCCTCAGCTTCGAATACAGATCCTGGCCGAAGACTCCTACGCGGCATTTCCATGGGCCGGAAAATATTTGCGTGGTCTTGGAATTGGTCCAGACCGCCTGCAGCAGCTCAGAAATTCGCTGGTGACAGACTAGGAGCAGACAATGTACTCTTGGCAAGAGGCCATAGAGCACTCAAGATAACCGAGCAACTACTTCCTCTCTGCCAATGCTCGATGATCGTAAAATAAGCGTCTCGGCACAGCGATTTCTCGATTTCAATAGGTGGATATACGTTACAACCCAGGATCAATGGATCATAGAATCTGTTTCTTCGAGACCGCATCAGGGACCAAGACACGAGCCATTGCCGCACCGGGCAAGATAAAAGATTACTCGGCGCTTCCGCCGCTGTACATCGATGTCAGCGCATGCCAATCATACAAACAACAGGGTGTGGCTTACGCCACAAGATTCCTGGATCACCGATCACAAGCCGATCTACATGTAGGGCGTGGCAGTTCTCATGTTTGACTTTTTACAGGAGTCCAGACATTGGACCACCTGTACTGCGCACTCCTGAGGGATGGATTGCTAGAAAAGACGCAATGTAAGAGGGAATCATTATCCGGGGGAGGAAGGCTATTTCATGCAGAGGGCAACTGCTCAATGCACAGGCCACTGGCTTTGTAAAGACTGAAAAACCAGGCGGCAGTAAATTACGGAGATGGAAGCTACATTGGACCAGATCAGAATGCTAATCGTACCGCTGATAACCTGGGTGTTGTAGAGATGTTACAGTGCAAAAACCATTTGTGTTAATTGTGGGAGCTGAAGGGTCCTCGACTTCCAACCTCCTTTCAATTTCTAGCTTCTTTGACCTCTTCGTCGGAGTACAGGCAAGCAACCCAGCAAATCTCTTGCCAGCACATACAAGGATTCCTGGGCACGAAAAAAAAAAATAAAAGATCTGAATCTACACGATAAACAAAGAGGTGGCCACAGGCTAAGTAAATACCCCGCATGGTTGACGCATAATAGCGGCTGACATATAGGCAATGTGTTCGCCTGGGCTCGGATCTAGACTCTGGCACTTTTTTTTCCGCGGATGGTCAAACTGTCAGACAATTATCAGGGGCATATTCCACTAAGAAGATAGTACCATCTGTCACTTCTTCCGAGTTCTTGAATACATCAAGTCACAATTTAGATTGAAAGCTGATGTTCCGGTTTGTACTAACATTACTGTTTGTGTAGATCTCCTTGCTATACTCTCAACAGTACCATCGCCCCCATCCACACCCATGGCATTCCTCAGCTAAGGAAAAAAAAAATTTTCGGCTGGGATTTTCCACATCCTGCAGTAAGACAATTTGGTCACTTTGGCCCGTTTGTGGATCATACCGAGAGTGGAGGCAGGGATTATCGCTGAGCTTCGCTAGTCGACGGAGATGCTGGCTTATGCACGATGCCCGACAGCTGTCGTTGAGCAAAAGCTTGCGACAATCCCAAAAATACTCCGTGTAGTGCTCATATTAATTAGTCGTCTTTAGTCTCGGGTATACCCCGTGACAAGGGTACATGGTCCTATCACCGTGCCTGTCAACTATTTTCCAGTCTGCGCCGGGCGCCCCCACCTGCTATTAGTCTGACAGACGGTGGCGAGGAAGGATTTTCCAGGCCTCCTTACTGGTGCAATCCGCCAAGGAGGTACTGCGTACTGGGCAAGCCGTTAAGTAGCGTGGTGGCGAAATTTATATTTGCTACTGAAACAGATTTTGATATACCCGACAACCAGGATGGCAGACTGCAGCGTCTGCAACTGGACCCGCTCCTTTCCAGAACATAAATTGGCTATCAGAGCAATGGGAGAAGGATGTAGTGGCAGGCAGGACCTGAGTTTTCAAAAAATCAGTGTGAATAACCCGTTTCGAGGGCGTCTACGGCTCATTGACTATATCGTTGCCTCTACATTGTCCTGATATCTTTCTTGCGCGGTGCACCATGTCTCAACACTGTAATTCCCGCTTTGACAGAGTAGCGAGCTTGTAGGTGTCCTTACTTCTCTCTGTTAGTGGGAGAGACGCAGGCTGTTAACACATGATATTCTCTGTCAGAAGGGCCGCTCGACCAGGGTTTCAGACAGCAGAGCTCGATATCACAGGCATCCCTGTTGTCAGCGACCAACAAAGTCTTCCAATTGAGTTGTCGAGGACCGATGAGAGCCATCTACTCAACACAGGCTGGCCCCATGTCCAATCGCTCTGGCCCATCCTTGGGGTGGGAGAATTCCAGGCCTATTACGATTCCCTGTGGACGTCGAGACGCAAAGTCCGGCAGTCATCAGCTCTTGTCGACAGTTTACTTGCCATTTGCATGCAGGTCACCAGGACTGCTGTCCCCAATAATGGACCAGGTCGCAGCAATGTTCTGACAGCCGGGCAACAGCTGTATAATCGCACCCGGCAACTTCTTCTAGAAGAGGAACAGGCGGCCCCAACGCTGGCCACGGTGCAGACTTTTATCTTCTCGAGCATCTATTTGCTGTACACAGACCGCATTGAGCCTGCATACGCCACGATCGACGGCGCAGTGCGTTTGGCATATGGGCTAGACCTCCACCACGATCCACCAGAGAGAATGGATGCGAGGCAGCGGGAGGTCCGGCGCCGGGTGTGGTGGGCTTTGTATACATTGGAGAGCTATCTCACGACTAGTATGGGACTGCCATCTCTCATCGTACAGGGTGAGGTATCCTGCGGCTGGCCGACGATCTCCCCAATGGGCGGCTCAAGCTTGAACCACTTTCAGGTGCACTGGGCCAAGCTGCTCATGTCAATCCAGATTGTACGCACAGTCTTTGACCAACAACAAAACGAGATGCTCCGGGAAACCTACGAGACCGACATTAGCAACCTACCAGGCCTCCTGGAGTCTATCGCGATGTTCATGGTGCGACCTCTCAAGGCTATCCGGGAAGGGCTTAAAGCAGTCCCTTCTCCGTTACGGATTCCTCGAAAGGACGGTAGTCGGGGGTTCTCATTCCTCTTGAAAGGAGCAACTGTTAGTCTAGACGGTAAAGCCCCCTTATGGCTTCAGCGGCAGCAGTATGCCCTGGAAATCAGCTACCATAGTCTGAGTCTGGCGGTTTTACGACCTTTCCTCTACCTGCAGGGCGGCGATTCGGCCTCCATGCCGCGAGCACATGCGCACGCTGTCACTGGCGTAAAGCACGCCGTCACCTTAACGGTGATCTGCCACCAGTGTCTGACTGAAAGTGAAAGTCTTGCGAGGAGTCTCCCGATGTTCCGCTGCCAGTGGGATAGCTGCCTATACCTCATTACCTTCATTTTGGCCAATCCAATGTGTACCTTCGCTGCAGAAGCCCAAAAAGCGGTGGATACAGCTGAGGTCGCATTTGCTATTCTCGTGAACAGTCTAGGGTTGTCGTGCCGAGCCTCAGAGATCATGGATGATCTTCGCAGGCGCGCAGAAGAGATGGTTCATCCTCCTGCACGCATGGTGTCACCAAGCCAGCCCGCATCGTGCATTGACTCCGCGGCAGCGTCCTCTCCAGGGTCTCATGTATCTAGCGGCGTAATATCCGATCATGGCCATCTGGGCACGTTTGAGGGGGCACCAATTCCACCTACGGTTGACCCATCAATTGGCTCTGATGTGGGTAGTCTCGAATTTTTCACAGCGGCAGAGTCCGAGCTATCAGTGGAATCGGCGCTTGACGTGTCTAGCCTAGCACTGGAAGCACCGAGTTGGACCGACCACAGCATGTTGGATGTTAACATGAGTTGGGTGGGGGACAATGTGCTAGTTGAACCGTGGCAAAGTAATATGGATTATGTGTTTAGATAGAAATGAAACATTTCAGACGGGATCAAGACATGCGTAGAGAGGGTATCCGCTCACACATCCCGAATTGCAGTCAGAAATCCCGACGGTGGGTGCCGAGCTGCAGGTAGTATAAATTTTATTGTTCTCGGAGAAACCCCGCCCACTGCAGCTGAAGCTGAGACCCACCGGCCCGGGCCGGACTGTTTCCATCTCCACTTGGTATGTGCTGATCTCTATAACTGGCCGACACGGACTGCTACTGTGTACTGCCCTCTCACTAAATCACTCAAAAAACACTTTTCATTTTCTCACCCCTGCCCCAACTCTTCCCCCTCACACACACATCCCAACCACCTAAATCCAAAAAAACTAAACAGCCTGACAAGCCACAAACCCATCATATTCCTCCGCCCCGGTATGCGTAATCAACCCGGCAAACTCATCCTCCCCATTGAAAATGATCCGATCCGCACCAGGAGAACCCCCATCATACACCTTGTAATCATCCAGAATCGGGTACTCGTAGTAGGTTCCCGAGACGGTGAAATCGAACCCTTCGTAGTCGTGGTACACGTGCGGGTAGTCGTCGATTGTTCGCCCTTCTTCGTGTAAGGAGTACCCCTTTGCTTGCGCTTTGCTGATGTCGCTCGCCCAGTAGCAGTGGCTGCCGCAGTGGTAGACGCATTTTGAGTCGGAGCGGGATTCAGAGGGGGTGTAGGTGTTTGGGGAGGGGGCGGCGAGGGTGGATGTTAGGAAGAGGGAGAGGGGGAGGAGGGGGAGGATTGTCTGTGTAGGGTTTGTTAGAGGGGGTTGGTGAGGTAAAGATGGGGTGGGACAGGACGGAGTGGGAAGATGTGTATGTACCTTGAGCTGGAACATTGTGTCTTGCTTTAGGGATGATCTCTCTACTATTCTTCTTCTTCTGTCTTTGTCTGATAGTATTCGAGACAATGAAGATTCTCCTCCCTATTTATACTACTCTGAATCCTCCCAGGACCCTA
Source organism: Aspergillus costaricaensis CBS 115574 (assembly GCF_003184835.1). Taxonomy (NCBI): domain Eukaryota; kingdom Fungi; phylum Ascomycota; class Eurotiomycetes; order Eurotiales; family Aspergillaceae; genus Aspergillus; species Aspergillus costaricensis. The sequence goes on from NW_020291831.1 coordinate 135,116, forward strand.
TTAATCATCCCATATTCGTCACTGTATGCAGTTTATTCATGAGCCATTAACTTGACCTCCACAAACCAACAATTGAAACAAGGATGCTAACAATGATATTATTAACTCCGACGGAGATCGAGTACCTCAGGCCAGACTAACATCCTTTAACCCCTCCTCTATACCCTATAATGATCCATATATAACCGAACATGTAAACGCCAAGCAAGAACAAGCATCCCAAGATAAGCCACGTTCTCACATTACTCGTCGAGAAGAGATTTATCTCCAGAGGATCACATATACTAGTGCTCGGTAGTGTCCATCCGGCTAGGAAGTCCGACGGGTATTCCGGGTAGAACCCACTCTTACTTCATGTGTTCTCCAATAAGCAGAGGGCTTGGCTTCATGTGCGCGGGTATATCTTCTTGAGGAGTATGCATTCTACTCTGGAATCTTTAGGTAGTCAGGGAAAAGAGAAAGCATGATCATGCTCGCTGAGCAGGAGCATGATCCGCCCTGATCAGACCCACTCGGCAGAGGATTTCTGCTATGGAGGAGAGTTTGAACATAGGCCAATTGGTCAAATATTTGTCAATCTAATTTTATCCTACATATCCTCTTGTAAGCACTTAATGCATTCAGCTCTATCAGGAGGAACACTGTCAAGAAAGAATTCCATCCTACGCAGCAGTATATGTAATAGTAATTCAGGTATCTTAATTTTCCAGCCGTTCTAAATCAAGGCATTACACCGAGAAGCGGGTTTTGAACCCTGGCTGCACCGCTCCGCACTCCATCCTTCTTCTCGAACCAGATCATTTCCTTGAGCATTTCCTCCAACTGCAGACTCAACCTTGTGACTTGAGCATCTTCTATCACAAACTCCGCTTTTACGATGTCATCACTGCCATCGAGCCAATCAGTAAGATGAGCATCGAATTTTCGGTCATCGGACATATGTTCGAATTTCAAGGTAAACCCCATTGAGCGATCTGTAGCATCGATGAAGAGCGCATCATCTCTGATTTGAACCAGTAAGTTATGATACCCAGGATTCCAGTAGTTGCCAGTGTAAGCACTGAGGGGTATTGTCGGTGGCTGCGGAGTATTTCGTTTTGGTTTTTGCTCATTCACTTGGCCCTTCTGGATACCTTGACTTTTCTTCGCTTGGGTTTTCTTTTCCTGCTTTTTCTTCTCCTTCTTTTCCTGGTTCTTACTCATTGGATTTGCACCTTTCGCCTCGGCCTGGGGTTTTGGACCGCGAATTTCAACAGATCGTGTGTCTTTGCTTTTGCTGTCCTGAGGTTTTTCGTCCGTGACTCCAAGGATATTGTCAATTAGCTTTTGGACAAGGGTCGTCGCAATGCCACTTGCCCCATCTGAGTTTCCCATGATCACAGCACCGAATGAGAAATCAGGGAGAAAGAAGAAGCGACTTGCGAATCCAGCGAATACCCCATTATGGCCGACAACCATATGTCCCTTGTAAAAGTAGATATCCAGGCCAGCAGCGTATGCTACCGGTGAGCTGTGCCGCTTCCGTCTTGCTGGGTTTGGATTCACAAAAGTTCGCAGGCGAGTGAGCCCTTCATAAACATTTTTATTGATAGGGTCTTCGCGATTCATGAAAGCCTTGACAAATATGATGAAGTCGTTCACGCTCGAAACGATAGACCCTGCGCCTTGGCCTTCTGGACAGTCTGGACTTTCTAACCCACGATATGTTGAGTCGGCCCCTTTCCATGTGTAGCCAGTTGCCATGCGGGATCCAAATCCTTTTGATCGTGCGCTGCTGGGTTGAAGAGTAGTTGATGCCATGTCCAGAGGCTTGAAAATTCGCTCTTCGAGGAATGTACCAAAATCCTGTCCGCTTTTGACTTCCACAAGGTGGGTTGCCACTGTATACATCATGTTGCAGTAAATATACTTTGATCGAATGGGCGCCGCGACAGGGAGATTCCTGAGATTTCTCGTAATGGATTGAGCATTGTCCGGCTTCGCCGCTCGCACACTCATATACGAATTGTCATGGCTGGCGCAATATGATTAGTCATGAAAGTCAAACATGGAATTTGAAAAATGTTAGCTCACCGAGGAATTCCACTTCTATGACTTAAGATGTCTTCCACGGTGACTCCTTCTGTGTATCCTTCTCCAGACATAACAAAGTCCTCAGGGAGAAGAGTCGACATTACGGCATCGTACTGAATATCCGGGAACATATCATTATCGTCGACTAGCAATCCCACCGCCGCAGCAGTGAGTGATTTAGCAGACGATGCAATGTCAAATAGCGTATCTGCTGTACAAGGTATTTCGGGATCCAGGCTGGCATGTCCATATCCCGCAGAGGCAATTTGATCATTGTGTATGATTGCAATCGCCAGCCCCGGGACATGCTGCTGATCCATCAATTCTGTCACATATGACGCAAACCCTGTCGAGTGAAAAAGATCCATATTGCTGATTTGACGAATTACCGGTGTGCGTTATGGAACGTCACTGTATAGGCCTGTTCATGTAGGGTCCAGGCCGTTTCTTTGAGCCTGAGGATCAGCACCCGAGCGGCCCCGCACCTGGGCCCTTCGGGTTGCCTAACCGCAGCGGTGGGGCTTTATCCGACTGCTGCCTGTTTGGCCATTTAATTCGGGTAGAATACCTCAAAGTTGATACCAGAAATAGACCAGGCAGTTTACCAAAAGCACCTTTTTGAAAGATTGTTGAAATTGTTGAAGGCAGTCAACATTATACTGTATCACAGCCACTTCTAAGTTGCAGGACTTTATACAATTCCTACACGCATTTCTATATCCCATCGTAACCATTGTAACCATTGTAATCAAGTTGTTCCGAAATACGCACCTCCGCTGCACAGAGACATGTACAACATCTTACTTTCGCCGAAACACGATTATAGACGTGCTGGACTCCATATCATAGGTATGTATCTCCTCAATACGTAGTCCCACATGCTTAGCCAGCTCCGTCCATTGCTTCTTGGTTCGCTCCTTACCACCAAGTGAGATCATCAGGGATATATCAGCCAGGGTCGCTTGCCATGATGCATCCACGTCTGGTAGCACCATCTCGTCCACGAGGATTCTTGAATCAGGCCCCATGGCAGTAGCCAGGTGTTGAAGGATCTGGGTGCATTGAGAATCCGGGTAGTCGTGAAGGATCCGTCGCAGGTAGTAGAACTTTGCTCCTGTTGAATCGAAGTTCTGGGTTAGATGGTCATTGATACTTTCAGAGATATAAAACCTGCTCACCCTTTATGTTCTGTGGCTTAAAAATGTCGTGAGCCATGACCTGGATACCGTCCAGGGGAGGAAGGTGGTCGACCGCTTCGGGCAGGTCCTGCAGCACAAGGCGTCCTCGGAGATGGGGATACTTGTCCCTGAGTTGAATACACTGGTGGCCATGGCCACCGCCGACATCAATGAAGAAAGGCTCTCCATGATGCACTGGGCTTTGAGCAATGCGATCAGCTTCCTGGTGAAAGAGGTCGAAATTCGAAAGCCAGTCCGTGGACTGAAGACCGGTCATGACTTTTTGTAGAGAATCAAACAGCTTTGGATGCTTGGACAACCACTCAAAACAGGTGAGGTCTGTTTGAAAGGCTTTTTGAAATGGGGTGTTTTTGTTATCCGTAATATCATCGTAGCTGTTTTCTGCGAAGAAGGCTGGGAATGCTTGACTGGCTGGCCCGCAGGTTTCGAATCTGTCATACGGATAAGTAAGCCAAGAATTCTAGTCTTATATAACATGAATAGGTCTTACGCGTAGAGAACGAACGCTTCCGAACGCTCATCGGCAAGCATCATGGTTGTTCGCTTGGCTCGGAATAGTCCCACAGTCGTCTCTTCGATGATACCATTTGCTGCAAGGTAACGAAGAATACGTTCTGTGTTGCAAGTGAATGGAATATTAGTCCCCATGAGCTCTTGCAGCTTTGATGAGAGATGCTTACCCAGAAGTCGCAGGTCAACCCTCAGATCCTGTGCCAGCTCCGAGGTTGTCCATACGCGGTCGTGCAATGCTAACTTTCGGAATAAACCAGTATTCATTCCGAGCATGATGACCGAAACTCTGAGGTGCTATGAGGGATATCAGCTAAATGGAACGTATAACATAGTGAAAATGCCAAGTACAGAGTTGAAAAGATCCATGATCATGTCCATCGGACTCTGGAGATCCGACAGAAGGGAGCGGAGATCATTATGAATGCTGGCGCGACCTGGCTCATCAGCCGTGAGGGCCAAAGTACGAATCTGGGCAATAAGAGAGTCCATTGGAAGTAAATTTAGTGGTCTGGTGCATAGAAGACTAGCAGCATCGTTGGATTTTATAGAGCTTCATCTCAGGGCTTGGCTCTCTCCGCGGAATATCCGCGGGCTACACCAACGATGATTGGCTAGATTGAGGAGCCTTCGGATCCTTCGCCACCCTCGTGTCGTCGGACTCTCACGTCTGTTTCGCATCAGCCATCACCATTGTTCCATTCGAATACTTAGACGTCAAATTCAGTGCAGGATGCCTCCTCGATCACATATAGAGAAGCAAAGTACTCGCTTGAGGCCTGTCTCGTGTCACTTTTGTCGGTCGCGAAAATTACGGTGCAGCCGTCAGCTTCCCTGCTCCAATTGCATCAGCCGTGGATTTGACTGCGGGCTGTATTCAGCTCCAGTGTCAAGTGACAGCCATAATAATAATGATAGCCACGGGACGGCTGATATCTTGACACGTCTACAACGGCTAGAGGACATCGTTCTTCGAACAAACAGTCAATCTATTCGAGCGCATGATCCAAAGACAGATCGTCGTATGAGTCGACCACAGTTAGCACGAAAGGATAAGCAGGCTGCAGCGGATGCAATATGGCTTGAAGCAGAGTGCGCAAGTCAGATGCCTTGTGTATGTGTGGTTCAAACTTCTGCTGGGACTCGAACGCAGCTAACCAACACAGCGTTCGGTCGGAACCGACACGACGACCTTTCGATCATGTTCGATATGGAGTATAGGCAGTGTTGTGACCATTGAAAGTACCAGTCCAGGCCCTCTGGTGAGAAGCTTTTCAATTCCACTATACCAGGAGTCGGTGGTTCTGCTTGAAAAATACTTGCGTGATATCACCTACATTCATCACGTTGTCCTTAGCGGCCCACTCCGTACAATGGTCGTCAACATCTACAATGACATTGAGCATCAAGCGCCTGTAAGTTCTGGTCAGGTGGCGCTTCTTCTAAGTATCCTGTCGAGTGCGATGTATACGTGGACTCGGAGGGACTCAGAAAATGCACCATTTGCGACTCCCTCAAAGATGAATGCAACATCTTCTCTGTGGGTCAACGGAACTCTTGACTTGCTAGATCACTGTCGTCGCCAATCCCTTCAATCCATCGAAGCCATCCAGGCAATGATCATCATATCCTTTGTCATCGCTAATCTGGAAGGTATCAGTGCTCGATTCCGTGACCTGTTGTCAACAGCCATAACAGCAGCGCGAGAACTCTCGTTGCACAAAGTCGACCATCAATCGGGAATACAAGGAAGGGAGGACACTCCTGCTGACTCTGTTGACTTTGAAATGAAGCGAAGAGTATGGTGGTATCTGGTTGCTACGGATTGGTATGTATCGTCGCTCACGCTGCTCTCGCCAAAACCGTTACTGAGTGGCACAGGATGGCATCACAATTCCCTGGTTCACATAGAGGCACTTACAGCATCAACCCGCTACATATGGTGGTCTTAAAGCCTCGCAATGTTGACGATGAAAGTCTTATGGCTGGTTCCCCCATCGTTGACCGACCGATGGAGCAACCTACCGAGATCTCATATAGCCTTCAGCGTATCAAGCTAGCGGAGATATGTCGGGAAGTCATAGATTCTTCTTCACTGACCACATTCAATGACGGCGATATGGAGTCTGGGCGGCTTTTGGGGGTGGACCAGCGTATTGTTACATTCATCGGACAATTACCACAGTTCTTCCGCCTGGATGGAGATGCCCTCGACAGCCTCATCGCCAAGTATCCGAACATTGCACCGGGGATAATGATCCAGCGGTACATCATCAATTCATTGGTCCACTCACAACGGTGCCGACTACATCTCCCGTACTTAGCCCGCGGCTTGGTCGATCCGATGTATGCCCCCTCAAGAGAGGCTTGCCTGGAAGCGGCTCGGTGTGTCATACAGGCAGAAAGAATGCTGGCAAGCGAGGATATACCCTTTGTGCTTACGAGACTGAAGTTCTCCGGAATCTTGCAGTGTGTTGGCATCGCGATTACAGCCCTCTTTCTGGAGATGTGTCTTACTCAGGAACCTGTACCTCGGCAAGCGCGCCGGACGGAAGTAGTCGATGCATGTGGCATTCTAAAAGACGCCACAAAAGATTCTCCCGTTGCCATCAAGCTTCTTGAGTCGTTCCAGCGAGTTGTGCGAAAACATGATATGTCGGTCAGCGAGGTCATTTCTGAGTCCCTCTGTGCCGACAACAGCTTATCCAGCCTGACCGACATCATTGCCAACGAACAGGACAACATTCCAGCTCTTCCCCACCTTGATGAGATTTGGCAGATTTCGCAAACAGACACGAATATCCAAACATTCGATTGGGATGCGTTGTTCCTCGAACTTGATTGTCCGATGTTGTCTAGCTAGCTAGTCGGGGGATACCTTGGCGTAAAAGCTTCGCTTCTTCGCAGCCTGAGGCACCGACATTTATCAGACACCAGCCACCTCAGCCAGATCACGTGGCATAGATCCTGAAGGCAAAACAGTAAAACAGGCATTGTGAGTGGATGCCCATACTTGCAGTCTGCTTGCACCTGGAACGTTAAAAGACGTTACAAAGTATGACCCTGTTTCATGTAGAAAGCGGGCGGAGAATTGCACATCTCTACCTCAATAGGCAGGAGGCGTTTAGGTGGGATGAAGCCGTGACAGATGAGCACCAGTTGGTCAATTGTTGAGCCAGCGTCATGGCTGTAATGGTAGTCATCTAGTGATTATAGGGTTTCTGTAGTCATTAATTGTTGTAATTAGGACTGCAATACGGGATAATATCCGGTTCCTGATCCCGAGTCGAGTGGTACAAAGGAAAAAGAAAGAGTGTCAAGTGGATGGAGAAGAGTGGGGGGCGGGTGACATCATCTGCACTGGGGCGGTGCAAGATGGCATTAAGCATTCCCCCCAATGGGCCTTCTCTTCTGCCTTCTGCCTCCCTCTGGCTGTTCGTTTCTCCCACCCCGTGTTTCGGCTGTCCCGTCTCGACCAGCTGCAATCTCTCCTGCTGGCTGGCCATCTCTCCCATCCCATTCTTTTACCCCCCAGCTGTACCTCCGACCTTGCAATGGCCGCCGAAGAAGATCCGCTCATTCAGGCCCTGCCGCCGGCCACTGACTACCTCACCTATCTCACCCTCCTCGAATACCAACTCACCCCCGCCCGCCTTCCCATCCTCCACAAGCTCCTTCAGGATGAAGTCCTGACGACCAACATCGGCTGGGACTTGGTGCAGCTGTTGCTGCCCATGTTGCCCCAATCCCTCGATTGCCTGCACGACATTGCCCGCCTGGGAAACCCAAGAGAGGTGATATTGCGAGTTTCCGATGCGCTTATGCAGTTACAACCCGAGGACGAGGACGATGATAGCGACGATGGCACGGCTAAGGCTGATGGAGCGTCGCAAAATGCCACGGACGGCGCATCGAAAAATGCTGCCCTGCCGCGTCATATCTTGCAGTTCAATACTCTGGTCTCGATGCTATCGGTTCTCCATTCTCGTATCCAGACAAAATCCCCCAGTCGGTTTCTAGCGACATCGCTGCAGGCTGTCCTGGAGGCATATACCCTCATGCCTACGAACGAGACGACATATGCGATGCTGGAGTTCTTCAGAGACGTCTCACCATCCAAGAGACCGGCACCGCCACCCAGAGTGCCCAGCGAGTCGAGTGTGTTGCGTCTCTCGGAGAAATCAGCACCGGACCCGGAAGCAGAGGTCCAGTCCTCTTCCCCGGCCAGCGATGATGAGTCGGTTCTGGTTCAGAAGTTCCTACAATTCGGCCTAATCGAGGTTCTCAAGTCATACCTACTGAGCTTCACTGGGCCGTCAGACCCCGGTATGTCCTGGGCGATTAGACTGCAGGAGAAGTTGCAACCTGGTCTGCGTCTGGCCAAGCAGGAGACACCGAGCGATGCATTTGCCAATCATAAAGAGCTGAAAGAAAGGGACATGATCATTGCCAAGATCACGGTAGGTTACCAAAAACTTGCTATCTGGGTTTTACTAACGGCCGCAGGCTCTATCCCGAGATTTCGGTCTCAATGACCAGAAACTGCTTGAAATCGCCCTTCAATCCCCGAAGGACCAGCCTCTTCCTCTAGACTTCGAGGAGCCGCCCAAGAAGGCGGATGAGATTCCGTTAGAAAGACACGGCTCCCTACTGCTACTCGCGGCGCGGGCGGCTACCGCAGAACTGTTCTCCTCTGGCCAAGTCAGCCCGATTGCCATATTCTCTGACTTGGCACGGATCTTCCAGAACTTCGTCGGAGGATACAATTCTCCAGACGAAGTGGCATTCGGACAGCCCCAAGTGCTGCTGGACTCTCTGCTCACGCTGACGGTCTTTTCCATGCAAAAGCCAAGCGATACAACGCCGCACGAAAAGGACTTCATTGACTTTGTGCTGACCCTGACTGCCTGCACCGCGCGTCAAAATTATAGCTCCGTCCGACGCATTCCTGGAACGATCATCCGGACCCATCCATCGCAGGTCACCCAGTTCAAAGTGATCCGAACCGTCTTGGAAGACGACCGCTTCCAGAACGTCAAGGATAGTGCGATTGGATGGCTCAAGGCGGGTATCCTTGAAGCAGCAAACTCGTCCAAAGCTGGCACTTCAGCAGAGCCTAGCGTCTATCTCGACCCGCACTACTTCTCGGTGCTGTTCCCCTCCCTCTTTAATTCCTCCGACTTGTTCATGAACGTATCGTCCGACCTTGTCGCTTCCTTCATCAAGTTCTCCCAGACTCTATCCCCCTCCATCCACGCGGCTCTCAGCCTCTACTACACCATCGTATCTTCAACACACCTGCGCAAGCAGCTCCAGCTCGAAAAGACCTACGTATACTTCCGCAATCGCTTCCTCGAACCGCTCAAGTCCCTCTGCCATGCCTTCGAAGCCGACATGGCGCAAAACGGTGGCGACGGGAAGATCGAGGCAGCGGTCGGCGAGAGCCTAAGCCAAGTCGGAATGGCGCGCTCGGTCGGCTTGATCTCATACATGCTGGAACAAGTCGAAGACGCGGTCGGCGAGGCTTTTGTGGATGAGTCGGACATGCCGGAGCCGAGTGCGGACGATATTGCGCGGGTGGATATGATTCGGAAGGAGACGTCTCCTTGATTGAAGGTTCTGTAGATAGTTGATTCCGGCCTGAGGATTTCAATGTGCAGGCCTATTGATACCTCTTGCTATATGATGAGATAGAGCTAGTGGCTAAATATATGGAAGCTGCTGCTTATGTTGATATATGAAAACATTCCATTGTGCAACTTTTTTGAATTACATATGTTACTATCACTAAACGATGCAAATACAACTACACAATACACTACCTACCTTCTCTCCCCTCCAGACTACATATCTACAATTTCATCCCCTCCTTTCGAACAGGAACTCCATCCTGCACCTCCCCAAACTCTCCCAAATCCCACTCCCCCACACAGGTAAAATCATACTCCGCCTTCCGCAGACTATCCCTCTGCGCCCGCAGAAACGCATCCATCTCGCACCACCCATCAGTCCTGAACGAACACTCCGGCAGACTCTTATGTAGCGGCACCGTGCGCTGATTAAGCAGGAAATGCACGTACCCAGTCTCCCCTGTATCCTTCACATAAGTATCCTGATGAGGATCGTGGGTACGATAAGGGTGGATCTTATGTGGAGCGCGGATAATCTCGATATTAAGACGGCCGGCGAAGGGGATGATTTCTGCTGTTTGGAAATCGTGGTCGCGGGGTAAGTGAGTCTCATTCGTATCAGTGTAATCTGGGAATGGGAGGTCAGCGAACTGCCGTAGTCCGAAGGCAGTGAGGACACTGAGGAGGATCTTGTCGTGGACGAAGTCGAAGTAGAGGGATTGGTTTGTTGGAAAGGTGGCAGGGTTGGTGTTCAGGGTGAGGTTCGCGGCGGAGGATGATCCGTGTGTCGAGAATGAGCGGTTCTCGACGCGTGCGAGGAATTCTTCTACCCAGGTGATGCCCATTGCGCGACTGATGGGACATTGGAAGCCTGCGTTGCCGCCGAAGGTGAGGTCGTAGGTGTAGGAGAATCCCTCCCATTCGGGGAAGGTGAAGAGGGCGCACCAGGGGCTGTAGCCGAGGGCGACGGTTTCGTAGGCGCAGAGGGTTTGCGCGGTGAAGGTGTCGTTGGTGGTCCAGTTGTAGTTGGTGGAGAGGTGGTTGAGGTGGTGAGTGCGGTGGGCGAGGTAGTGGGATTTCCATTTTGTGACGGTGTTGGATACGTAGTCGTCGAAGGAGATGTTCATGGCGTTGGGACAGGCATTTTTGGCTTGCAGGGAGGTGTTGAAGTTCTTTTCTTCGATCATGGCGAGTAGGTTCGCGTGCTCGTCCCAGTCGAGGTGGAAGAAGCCCGCGAGGAAGTTCTCGGCGCTCTTGAGCATGCGGTCTTGAGTGGTGGTGCGGGCGACGATCTTGGTTCCGGGGGTGTAGAGATGGCCATAGTTGAAGAAGTTGAGAATGCCGCTTTCTAGGAGGTCTTCTCGGCCTCGGGGGGTGAGGATGTTGGCGCCGAGGGTGTAGGTCCAGTTGTGGATGAAGGAGAGTTCGTCGGAGAAGATGGCCCCGTGTGATGTAGCGTTGGTGAGGGTTCTGGCCCAGTTGGCGAAGTCGTCGCCTTCGTCTTTGTTGGGATAGCGTGAGCCGTGTCGGTGTAGCATGTGCATTTGTGTGATGTTTGAGCCTTTGGGGCGCGGGTATTCGTCTACACCGAATCCGTCGGATCGGGGATAGTAGGGACTGTCGGGCTATGTAGCCGTTTATTGGAAGTAAGCACGGAGTGTATTTACCTCAATATGCCCATGTGGTGGAAAATATTGCGGTCTTTGGCTCCGTGGATAGGCTGCGATGTCTCCAACGGATGGTTGGCTGTGTAGGTGGTCGGGTTGCCAAAGGGAGCAGGGTTCGTCTGCGCCAGAAACGGCGCAGCCCCAGTTGCAGTGTATCCTGATCTGTTAGTCGAGCAGACGGAAAGGGGGAGGGTGAATACCTTGGAAGCTTTGAGGTCTGGTTTTGAACCATTCTGGCTCTGTGGTGGTGGGTGCCACACCTATCACATACTGATCGTTGGCCAAAACAGACGAGCCAACCAGCAGAGTGAGACTGGCGTAACTAATGAGGAGTCTCATTTTGGAAGACCATGCTGAAAATCGATACAATCTGGAGACAGCAATCAGTTTAAGAGGAGTAGTTATTTACGTCAGTGCATCTGCCATGAAAGGACCCTGGAGCTGGGCGCGAGCTTCATGTCACCAATCCTGATTGGCACTTGGCATCTATGTCTAACTCCAGATATGACGAGGATCGAGTACCGTGATGAGGGGAATGCAATATATTGGAAACCATGATTCGTGTGAACCGTGGATGGCGTCTCCGCACTTGGCCTTCTTACCTCATCATCTGCTAATGCTGGTACCTGTTATCATTCAATCTATCCGTCTGTTCTGAGAAACACCGAACCAACACGTTGGCTGCTGGTATTTATTCCGAACCGATCGACGAAATAGCGGTGGCTTGAGAGAAGCTGCTCGTGGATCTTCACAACTCGGATGGTCGCAGGAGAGAAGGTCCATTTTGAGAACACAGTACGGGAAAGCCCGAGAACTGATGGTCAGTCAATAATGGCTGCAAGATAGCTACCCTGGGACAATGTAATTGAAGGCATACAAAACATGCACATGCGGCTGCAATGTATCCACGCGACTAATTGCACAGTGTTCACGGCTATGAAGCCTCACTGCTGTGGCTCAATTATCATTATTGGAGTAGTGCGTAACATGTGCATCTTGCTGCAGCGCAGAGAGAGTAATCTGCATCGCGTCTTGGATTGTGGCTTGGTCAGACTATGTGGGTAGGGAAAGTGGGATCTAAGATCTGCCCGATCGTGGTTATAACAGTCGATCGATTTAATGGCGATGAAGAAGATGTGGGACACGCTAAATTGGCGCTACTTGACTCGCTATGTTCGCCTTCCGGACACGAACTGCTTACTTCCTTATTTGCTGAAACCTCTCTTAGGGCAAGCCCAGTAAAAGCAACGCTACCTCGTCAAACATGAAACAACTCGACTTTCTTACTTTAGTCTCAGTACCAAAAGGACTGCGTATTAGTACCTCAGAGTCCATAAAATTGAGATTTTCGAGGTGTTATCATAAAAAAACTCGAGTAGGAGATAATCTCGCCGCTGCCCTCCGACAATAAGAGGTGAAACGGGAAGACAAGCAGAAGGGAATCTATCAAGTTGAAGTACGTTTCAAATCATCATAGTTCCTCTATTTGATCAATGGCGTTGCCTAAGAAATCTAAGTAATGGCGCAAGTTAGAAATCAGGTGAGTGCGAAAAACCGCTTCAATCATGATCGTCCTTGTCTTGGATATAGAGACGTTTTCTATAGCTTAATGTATGCTCCTACAGTCTTGCGATAAATCTTCGGAGGGAGCTCAGCCTCTTCCCTTCGGATCCAAGCAGATAAGCAGAACGCCACCGCAATGGGATATCACATGCAGCACTATCTATAGCACGCAAGGCACACCCCAAAATCTGATATGTCTCCGGAGCACCGCACTATCCCAATGCGCTTCGTCCGATATTATGCTCCTTTTTGCAGGTAAGCCACAGGAAGCAAGTGGATATATCGGAATTGTGCATACACCGACCAAGAGATGATGAATCCCGCAAGTTGAGCCACAGTCCATGGCCCACCCCTGAATGCTATATAAAGCCCCACGATATCGCACATCCACCTTTCATCTCATCTTCATCTTCACCATTCTAGTTCAAACACCACACGCTTGAACAATCATCATGGAGTGCTCAACAACCTGGACCAACTCAACCACCGTCAACGAGATCGACGTCCGCAACTCCGGCGCGTTCACAACCCTGCCGGTGCGAATCAGCAAATACAATGAAATAGCCATCACTACCGCGCAAAAGCTAGCTTGTATCTGGGATACTATTCGCTGTGGCGGTGTATATCCCCGCCCTGCTAATGTCGGAAGAAATCTGCTTCCCTTGGTGGTCCCGGAGGCATTGCCGGATAGAATGGCAACGGCCGTGAAGTTGATTGAATTGGGCCATTTGTGTGATGGTATGTGCTATCCTCATTGTTACTGCACACAGCTAATGATGTAGCCTTTTCCGACCAATTGGACTCGCAGAGCAGGGCGGAAGTCTACAACATGCTGACCCGATGCATGGATCGGTACTCTGTCGCTTCAGCTTCGTCGTGCTCTTGTCCTAGTGCATGCAACAAGGAATTTGGCGACAGACAGGCCCAGCTGCGGACACTAATTTATGAGGTGGCTACTGAAGCTATCCAGTTCGATCGAGAACAGGGTATCCTTATCCTTGAGCTTCTCGGGAAAGCTGTCGCGCCTGAACCAATGTCATTTGGATGCAGGAAGAGCTCAGCGTTTAGGTACGTCGCCTATTTCCACACCTCAAACACAGTTCTAACAGACCCAGAACCTTCTGGCCCGTCCTCGAGTTTGCCATAGGCATGAAACTAACCGAAATGGACCGCATGGTCCTCCGCGACCTCAAGACCGTAGTGGATGAGTACCACATGCTGAATGACGAGTACTGGGGTGCGAACACCACCAATGCAGCATCCTACCAAACCGACTTTTGCAGAATGCCAAACCTCCCTCTCCAGAGAAAAGAAGGACTGAAAAGCAGAATCATGGACCTCGAGTTCCGCTACCGCTCTCTCCAAGCAGACATCTACGGGAAATACCCCGTCGAGTCCATGCGACTGCGCCGCTGGATCGAAGCCGCCGGAATGGCAATGGCAGGCTACAACTACTGGCGTGCCTTATCCTCATCTGGCCCTGGCCCCTGTAACAACTCATCCAGCGCCTGCTTATGCTCCCCCTCCGAATGGACACGAGTCACCACCCCAGCCTCCACCATGTCCTTCTCCTCCACCCACACATACCCCGGCACCTACGAGCGCAGCGAATCCACAACCCTCACCGCCGTGACCAACTACATCAGCTCCATGCCCCCATCTCCCTCAGTCCAGATCCTCAACATGGCCCCCTCCGCATTAAACACCTGGACCCATGCCCCACCCCCAGCAGTCAAATGCATCTCGTCTCTCATCACCTCTCTGCAAAACGCAACTACAACCCTAACCGACATCACCGCGGACAACACCCACCGCTACAACCAGCCCACCGCGCACGCCGTCTTCGGCACCATGCAGGCTTCCAACAGCGCCTACTACACCTTCATCCAGTCAGTGTCAGAGGCACGTGCCCTGGCCAACCCTGCCCTCGCCACAGACATCCTCTTGAACGGCTTCAACCGTCTATACGCCGGACACAGCAGAGAAATAAACTGGAAATACAACGCGTGCATCCCATCCGAAGCCGAATACCTCTCCGTCGTCGACGACACCACCGGCTCTCTATATACACTCCTCGTCAAACTCCTCCAAGCTGAGAGCTGTATCCCCTTCCACTGCAAGCCCGATCTCACGCCCTTGGCTACCCTTCTCGCTCGCTTCGTCCACGTCAAGGAAGACTACCTGTCCTTCCACAACCGAGACACCCAAATGAGCAAATCCACCGATGCACGCGTTCTCTCATACCCGGTTATTCGCCTCGCCAATATCAAACCAGACAGCCGGCCGCAGATCTCCCGATACCTCTTCGAAAGCAGCAAGGAGGCAACCAAAAGTGGTAGCTGCTCCTGCGCAGAAGAGAAGCGAGACCCCTGCGGTAACTCGGTGAACTACAGCTGCCTGGTTCTTCTGCTCCGCGAGTATGGAGCACTGGCCGCCACGAGGGACCTTCTCCGTGATATAGAAGATAAGATTGAGAAGGAGGTGGTGCAGGTAGAGAAGATGACGGGGGAAGTGAACTCGATGATGAGGCGGTTGATTGCTGGATTGCGTGAGGGATTGCTCCCTTAGCCCCCCCCCCCTTCCTTCCACATGATATCACCCTTACTTACATCCTACTTACTACACATAAAGTTACGAAGTAAATAACCAAGACAATCCTTATAGAATCGAATATAAATATATTGACTCTATAAAATATATATAAAATATCCCCTCGAAAAAAAATCCCCATCCCGAAAACTGAACATCAACTCATTCCAAAAAAGTAAAGTTGAAAACATGACCATTCCCGAGTAAATCCCATCCATTAAAGACAAATCCAATCCACCAACCCAACTATTCAAATCCAAATACCAAAAATGGGACCATCCAGTTCTCAATAATCATAATATCCAATGTCGTGCAGAGAGTGAGTGAGAAAAAGAAAGAAAGAAAGAAAGATGGAATAAAAGACCAAGGATAGGTAGGATTCGAGGTTCAAGTATCCGTTCATAGCAATAAAGTAAAAAAAGGTGTCAGCGCCACGTGCAACGCAACGCAGTTCACGGGCATATCTCCCCCATTATTTGTTTTTATTTTTTGGTATTGTTTGTTGATATCGAATTAACTTGCGAGGTAGGTAGATGGTATAAGGTATAGGGTAAGCGAGATAAGCGGTCACGGGTCCCTTTTTTCTGGTATGTTGGATTTGAAGGTGTGAAGATAGTCAGAGCGAGCATTGACTATTTCCCTGATTGACATTCGCAGATTGGCGGTTCAGCTTTGCATAAGATTGACGTGCATAGATTGGACGATGGAAAAACTCGGGTTCATATCTCGTGGGTTCTTTGCGGTGGGTCTTTACATGACCACGCAGCCGCCACCGGGGGAGCCGGCTATATTATATTCATATTAGCATATGATGCTCTATCTTCTTCTGTGCATAGCAGATGATGAAGTAGGAGGAGGGGAGGATGAGGCATACCGCAAGAGACAGAGTCCTTAGCAACTTGGTAGGGAGACATGATGATTGATAGTGATTTGCGTTGCAAAAAGTTTTCTTTTTGGAATGCTGGTTTTGTTTTTGTGATGAGGAGGAAAAGGGGGGGAGGTTTGGGGGTGCTTGAGGGGGTTTATATAGATGTCCTTACTACATACAGATCTTCTCCTGGGAGGTGTTTCTTTGATGTCTACATTGATGGATAGTATGGGGCAGTAGTTGTGCTATGGAAAAAGGCATTCGGATCCGGATTCATCTGCATGTTCATGATTCAGGTGGTGCGGTTCATTGGATTGAGGTCCATTGGATGTGGATTCATGAATGAATGAACCAGTGTCACACGGTCAATCCTTCTAGGGATAGGTGTAGATACCATTGCAGGTAGCTGATTCGATCGGAGATTGTCTAGACGGATTGTCGGGCAATGCAGGAGATAATCTGATTGGGGTGTCCCAGTCAATGCTAGCTATGGCTCTATTGTTCCTTGAGGTTAGTCCGACAGAAGCTCTATCAGAACCAGGGCGGGAATGAATGAATACGAAAGGTACCGAATTGTCGCGGGTACCTGCTGAGATAGACTGTCTGCATCGGGGATGGATGTACTGCAGATTGGAAGTGTTGTACATTGTGTGTAGGCAATACAGTCATGTGAATACATATTCAGTCTAGAGCTGAAAGACATCTTTCACTTCAGGGCACACGAATAGCTGGAGCAGACAACATTATCGGCAATGGGATTCCCCGGATTTCGGTGCATACTTTATCGACGGGCGGTGGCACCCAATCAGAACCACCCGCTTAGTATTGTTCTCGAGAACAATATCAACATCAACCACACTTCATCTGCTTCAGTCAAAGAATAATTCATGGCTAGTAATCCCTAACTAACAAAGCTATGGCAATCCGCTTATCTCGTCAAATCAAATGCAATCATGTGTAGATTGGCTCCGTAATCTCATTCAGCGTCAACCCCTCCTTCGCCACATCCTCCTCAATCAGGAACATCAAAGGCATCTCCACCAATGTACCCTTGACCTGACTGAGCAGTTCTTTGACTTGCCTGACTCCCTCCGGACCCGGAGGGAAGTCGTCGCGGACCACGTGCCCATACTTGTAGCGAGCAGGTCTAGACTCGTCCTCGCCATACGCCTGCTTGTCCGCGTTGTGGAAGTAGTATCCGTAGAACTCCTTGTACGTGGCCCAGTTGCGCACGGTGTCATCCGGAACCGAGTGGAAGACCTTGCGGAACACTTCCGTGTTCGTCCGAGCCCGCGTGTTCCACATACTGTGCAGCGTATCCGCCAGCGGATCAGCCACGACCTGGCTCTCGGGTGACTCAAAGTCGGTGGTGTTGGGAACGCCCACTGGCTCAAAGTTGCCATCCGGTCGCTCCGGGTCCTGGGGTGGCAGCAGTCCCAAGTGCTTGCGGAACAGCTGGCGACGAAGGGAGGCGGCGAACCGGCTGGCAGTCCAGGGCTGGCCGTTCATGCGGGACTGCACAGGGGTGTAGTCCTCAATGATGATGGCAATTTCCGAGTCGTGAGTTCCCAGCTGAGAGCGATCATTCAAGTTGGCCGATCCGACAATGGCAACACGGTCGTCGGCGACCATCACCTGCATCTTGTTAGTCCTGCACTTATACCATGTGAATGCTAACATACCTTGGAGTGAACATAGAGCTCCTCGGTGACAAACGCATCAATCTCAGCCTCCGGAGGTCCATTCCAGGGGACGTTGCGAATGTCCGGACCATTGAGCATGTAGCAGCTGCTCACACTATCCCACTGGCCAGACTTGCCGCCCACCTGCTGGGCAGCCTGCTGGTACTGCTGATAAGGCGCGGTGGTGTCGAAAGCTGCCCGAGGAGCACCAGGACCATAACTACCAGGGCCACCGGTCGCCACATCCTGCTGCTTGCGGGCATCCTCGTAATTGACGCCGCTCTGCTGTTCGGCCTGCACGAGCGGGCCACTGACATTGATGCGGTCGTAGTTACGCAGGTTATAGAACCGGATGTAGTCCATCGGGTTGAATCCCTCCTTGGCAATCATCTCCATAATGCTGCTACCTCCACGGTTGATGCAGTTGTACTGGAACTCCATAATGGCGCGAGTACCAAGAGTGGACTCATCGCTCAAGTCTCCGGCAAAGCAAGGAACGGAGGGGATCACGACAATGATCTTGAACTTCTCCCCAGCACGGGCTGCGCGCAGAATACGCTCCACAATGGCAACACCAATCTTGTTCTCCACCGGCTTCTGGGCATCGCCAGTCGCCGTGATGAAGAACTGGTTCTCAATGTAGATAAAGTGCTGACTGTTGCGAATGACCGCCGCGTACGCATCCTGAATGGAGTGCTCGGTCGGGGTGCCGTTACTCCACTTCGAGCAGCTGCGCACGATCTGGCAAGTCATGTTACCACGGGGCTGACTGGCTTGACGGCCATGAGTGGAGAAACGATCCTGGTACTGATGGATCTGGCCCGCCAACTCGCCGCGCAGGACGTTGCCGTAGTCCATGAAGTTCTCACGCAGACGGCGGGGGTTGAAGCCCCTCTCAGAGTCGCCATAACCGCCCGATGCATCGTGGATACCGCGGGTCTGCGAGTGATGGATCTCCTGGCTCGGAGGAGGTGGGTAGTACTGAGTCTGGCCTTGACTCTGAGCTTGGGTAGGTGTATGGCTCTGCTGCTGCTGCTGCTGCGGATTGTACGCCTGGTAAGACGTCTGCGCAGAACCCTGGGCTGGCGGAGGGCCAGGAGGGGGCGGAGGGAAGGAGTCACCACTGTAAGTGTAGTGCTGCTGCGGGTGGGCCGAGTACGCGGGAGGCTCCGAACTCTGCTGTTGCCAGCTGGGCTTTTCTTGACTGCCAGTGCTTTGCGTCTGGGGCTGGTTGTAGCCGGTAGGCTGTGCAGGCTGCTGTTGCCAGCTAGGTTTCTCCTGGCTACCGGTGTTTTGCGCCGGGGGTTGGTTGTAGCTGCTGGGTTGCGCAGTCTGTTGTTGCCAGCTGGGCTTCTCTTGGCTGCTCGGGTTGGGGGAGTGACTGACAGGGTAGCCACCCTGGGGTGCCGGTGCCTGCTGCTGCCAGGTTGGTGTCGCGGGGTTAGCAGCGCTGGAAGGCTGAGTAGCTGCAACTCCGGTCTGCTGCTGCTGCCAGGTTGGTGTCGCGGGGTTAGCACTGCTGGGAGGCTGAGTAGTAGCAACTCCGGTCTGCTGCTGCTGCCAGCTTGGGGTAGAAGAGCTGCTAGTACTGGGTGCAGGGGCACTCTGCGACGGAGCTGTCTGTTGCTGCCAGCTGGGAGCGGGAGGACCAGGGTTCGCCCCAGGCTGGGGAGACGCAGCCTGCTGTTGCCAGCTTGGTGCAGGAGGGCCAGTGGCACCAGGCTGAGGGGATGCAGGCGGCTTCTGAGCCTGACCACCCTGTTGGGGACCTTGCTGCTGAGGGCCTGAGGTGGGCCGGCCGTACAGGGACAATCTGGCGTATCTCGAGTTGTTGCGCGACTGGTACTTGGAGTCATAGATGAAGTTCCACCGCTGAACGAAGTGCTTCCTCAGATCTTCAACAACCGGACCGTGCAAGCTGACCGAGATGTCGGACCAGCCCATGCGAGAAGTGTCCTTCCGGTCCAGCTGGTTCTGCTCCCAGTGGGCAACGTCGTGGAAGTCGCTCACTCTGGCGTTGTTGTAGTCCTGACCAGGGAAGACAATCTTGTTCAGGTCCTGGCCATGCACGTCGGCCAATTCATGCTGGTTGGTGTCCCAGCGGCCAAAGCACATATCCAGACCGCCCATAAATGCAATGCGGCCATCAATGAGGCAGAGCTTCTCATGGTGAGCCCAGTACAGAATGACATCCTCATGCATGCCGTAGATGCCCTTGATGGCATCTTCAGACATCTTGGCCAGGTTTCCGGCATCGAGAGACAAGTTCTGGAGAGACGTGTGGATGGACGCCTCCAGTTCCTGGCGGTCGGGAAGATGATCGGGGTGACGGAATACGGCAATATTTTCGTGGAGGTCTTCCAGATGGTGCTTGGTGTGATGGGAAGAGACTGCAAGTCAAATCAGCTGCCGGTTCACGCAAAGGACGCAGGAAACATACGGGTCAGTGCCTGGGTCACCTCCTTGTACACAATGATGTTCACCCGGACTCCGCGCTGCGCCGCAGCCAACAGCATCCGATCCAGCCGGTACTGTTCGTGCTTCGCCGGGGGACGTCTCAGGTAAAGTTCCGGGGAAAGCCACCCTAAAATGCCTTGTTAGCCTCATACCCTCCAACACAGCAATGCCTGGGATACCTACAGTCCAAAATCCAGATATACTCCTTGGCACTCTCCAATGCCTTGGACACCGCATAGAAGTAGGCACAACCGTCGACGTGCCACTTGACCTCGTTACCCTGACGCGGGGATGCAAAGCTCCCGAAGCGGTTCTCGGTCTGCGGCTTTGGTGCGCCATACTCGGCATAGGCCTGGGGGTCGAGGGCGGTACCCAGTTTCTGTGCCACCTCATTGCCGAATTCCTCGAGCTTGCCAAACAAGCCGGAGAATTTGTCCTGCTTCTGGGGTTTCGACGGATGGGGTTGTTGTTGCTGCTGAGGGGGAGGGTGTGGCTGGGACTGCGAGGGACCTTGGGTCTGGTAGGTCTGGTTCGAAGTCTGAGAAAAGGAACGGGGCGGTTAGTACCGGGGATCGGGCAAGGTTGACCAGGTACAGGCAACAACTTTCACATACATTGTAGTAGCTGGCGGACTGGGATTGCTGCGACTGCTGAGTCTGCTGGGAAGAGCCCTGTTGCGACTGGTGAGACTTGTAGGTCTGCTTGAGCTTCTTGAAAGTGTCACTCAGACCCCTGGAAGAGTCTCCGGAAGAGGCTCCCCGGGCGGAGTCCTGGTAGTACTGGCCATAGGCCAGGTCGTCCTCGGGGCGGGTCATGATACCGTGGGACACAAAAACAAAATGGTGAGAAAAAGAAGAGGTTTAAGATAGAGGTAGTATAACAGAGAATCCTCGCAGAGGATTAGTTTGGAGGTGGTAAACTAGCAAACTACCCAGGGGCGAAACAGGAGCTATTAGTAGTAGAAATAGTGGGGAGGGGAGAAGAGAGGGAAGAAGGAAGAGGAGGGGATCAGCCCAGTGGAGACAGAAAGACAGAAGAGAAAGATGGATAATGGAGGGCGCGGCTGACGGGACTGACGACGAGCCCCGCCCCTCCAAGAAAGTCTCAAGTCAGTCAGTCAGTCAGTCAGTCATTCATTCTCACTCCAGCTGTGTGCTCCAGGGAATCCACATTTAGGCTGCAATTATTATTATTATTTTTAATGAATAATCCCGATCGGGGATTCCAATGACTGATGGACTTCCCTGGTTGTTGCTTTTGCCGGGGGTCACTAGACATAGGGCAACCCCTCCATTGCATTTCCACGATGATCTCGATCCCAACTCATAAGTTAAACTAGTCAAGTCAGTTCAGTCTAGTTTGATTCGGGGATGCAGACTGGCCCGGCTTAGAAGTGGGGAATCATTTGGCTCGAATTGTGCCGTTGATGTGGCTGTGCAGTCCTGCCAAGTGTCTTCAACTAAGTCTAACTAGTGTGATGGAGTAGGGGTTTCACTTTGTGGCGGTCAAGCCCAGGCTAATACCTCCTGAGTAAGTAGGATGTTCTAACTTAATAACATCATAGTAGACATTTGGGAGGAGGCACGAATCCAACAAAGAGACACGTGATGCCCCCACCCCGCCCGGAATGTTGTGGCTCAGGCGGATCTCTCGGCTGCCCATCCTTCCATCATCAGCCATGCATGCATTCCGACAATCATAGTTCCCCCGGAACATCTCGGAAAACAGGGCTGAACTGGCGAGGGACCGTGACCACTGCAGCTCGACGAACTATACTCTCATTGGACTGGTAATATGTACATGGTGGTAATCAACCATCTCTACCTCGTTCTGATGCAGCGACGCAGGTACTCTCCCACGCGATCCACCTCCCCGAGCGCTACAACTATCCCAACGTACCCGTCGGGCCGGACAACCACCATGGCTCCCTGATGAGGGTCCACCCCGTAGATTTCATATGCATCCTCCAGCTCGCTTCCATTGTAGAAGCGCATCTCCGCATGTTCTTTCACGCACCCCGGAAGGCTGTCCCATTCAAACTCTCTCGGGAGCTGCGGGTGCACCACTATCTGCTCGATAATCCCCGCTGGGAAAGTACCCAGCAAGGCAGACACATCCTGCAATGATCGAGCAGACACACTTTGGGCGTTCAGAAGATCATTAGACGTGAGCGTTAGAACGCGGATCCGGCCCGTGGATGCCAGGTCTAAACGTGTGGCCATGATTAGCATATGCAAGGGGTGGAGGGATGATGATACCAACCGTCCTGAATATCCCGGTGCCATCCATCCGCATGACGCCTCAACTTCACGTTCAGCAATCGTCTGCCCGGTCGCGGTATTCCTGATAAGTAGTCGTCGCCCCGGATGGGGCTATCCTGTCCCGCCGATGCCGTTCGGTCAACGATCATACTCTCTCCGTATTCCACCCCGCAGCCGCTGGTGAAGCCGTTGCCGGTGTTGAATGTGGCCACAAATTCCGCGTGCGACATCCCTGACTCCTCCGTGTCCAGTTGACCCGAGAAGATGGTAGAGAACTTGCGATCAAAATCAATCAGCTGCTGCGCGTTCGCATGCCGTTCCAGATGATAAGTGTCGAGGAGGGGATGTGGCTGGTCGGGCTCGGTAGACGAAGGGCTGAGTCCGTGAATGTGGTAGGCCAGCTTCCAGGCCAGGTTATAGGAATCCATCATGGACACATTCATTCCTTGGCCGGCCTAGACAACAATTAGCTGCGTCTCACAAAAAGTTCGGAGATAGTACCTTTGGACTATGAGTATGGCAAGCTATGATCGTCAGCAGGTGATTCTAGTCCTCAGTGAAGAGTGCACGTACCATCTCCCACAATGAATACTCTAGGAACTCCAGTAGAGTCCTTGACAATGAATTCTGGTGAGACCCGCTGCCCAATCTGATACGCTGCCCACCAGTCGATTGATTCCTCGCTTTTCGGCCTGAGGTAATATGGCTTGAATGCATCTGCTGCTTGCTTCAGAATTCCCTCCTTCGTCACCTTCTGTCTGCGTGCCCTAGCATCATCGAATTCGGAAACTGGGGTAGCCGCTCCCACTATATCTCCATCGGGGTTTGCCATTCCAGGTACCTGGACATAAAGTCGCGTAAGATACTCACCCGTCACGATTCGTTCTCGTGGTATGACCATCACCGAGCCAGCTGGGGAATGGATAGCACATCGCCGGCGAATGTCAGGGAAATTCGTATCCACTACCAAATCTATAACGCCCCATATATGGTCGAGCGATTGACCCTCCAGCTTTAGTCCCACACACTGACGTACCATCGAGTGTGCTCCGTCTGCTCCAATGAGGTGTTTTGTGCGGATGAATCTTCTTACCCCGCGTGTCTCAATCTCCGCCAGGACAGGAAACTCCTTGTCATCTTCATTCAGCTGGACATGGATCAACTTGGTGTCCCTTTGCACGCCTCTTTTGGAGTACCGCAGGAGGTCAGTCTCCATAATCCGTTCAATGCGTCCCTGATGTATAGTGGCCTCGTAGCGAAACCGAGCGGGGGGTATCACTTCGGGGACCACGGATTTCCGCTCAATGATTCGGGATGGGTCTGATGAGGTATTCCAAAAGGCAAACTGCCACATTTGACATGCTTCGTTCTCAATCTCGTCGGAAATCCCCAAGGTTTTAAATACTTCCAACGTCCGAGGTTGAACACCATCTGCCTGTCCTGATTTCAACGTGCTTGGCTTCGAGTCAATACAAAGGAGAGATTCGTCACTCAAGCCGTATCTGGCCAGCAGAAGTTCCAGCATCAGTCCCGAGGGTCCAGCCTGCATGATGTTATCAACTCTCGCTCGTGTATGTTGAGTGGCAACATCCGTTGTTTGATGGGACTTACCCCAACGATGACAACCTCGTAACGTTCGACTCCATCGTTTACGGTGGGTTCGAACGGCGGAGTAAGTCGAGGTAATGGAAGAGCAAAGGAAGGAAGGACACGCAGGTCCCGCGACTTGGATGCGAATTCTGTAAATACCGGCATTTCGATGTCTGCTTGATTGGATCAACTCTCTTGAAACACTATATCCGGCAGGCTTGTAGATCTATATACATTCTCTCATGGGAGAATATTCACTCGGTTGTTGAATGCGGCATTGTCTGGAGAAACCCCACACATCAATACCCCACAGGCGGGAAGAAGGTACACAGCGAGCGATGGGCGACTCGAGTGAGCCAGGTCCACCTGCATTGCTGCGCACGTATGGGGTTTCTAGTTATCATACCGGTTATGCCATAATCAATAGTACCATTGGCGGAACCATTGTGTAGTGCGTCAAATCGAATGGGATTAATATGCAGGCCATCTCGTAAGTGCTCTCATAATCCTCATGTCAGCAGTCTGCAAACCCCTTCGGTGTGTCGATCCACGGGGTCACCCCGCCACCCCGCAACGCATCCCACATTTCGGCGGGGAGCCTGCACTAATGACCTCGGCATGAACCAGATTTGCTTTCTTTGCCGCCACATCTTTATTGATACTTGCTGTCTCCAGTGGTCGTGCATAAATGTATTGCTATAGGATCCGTAATCAAAGAACGTCATTCTTCTCTAACTTCTTCCAGAGCCGTGCATAGTACGGTGGCAAATGTTTTCGAGATCGTCCAGCGCCCAAAGCGGTGCAAAAGATCAATCAGTCGATGTAAGTGATTTACATCTGCAAATGCAGAGTCTCCGAATGCCTGCCCTTGGGCCTCTTGCAACGCGGTCTCACTGCCCAGGAGCTGGATTTCTGGGGCATCGAAAGCTTTCAAGTTGATGGATTGCTGCTGTCCAATTCTCGTGAAGCAGAGCCATGCGAGAGCAGCCGAAAAGAGAGCTCCGGGCACATGTATTGCGGGTTCAGAGGAGATTCGCATCCTTTCGAGGTAACGCTGTATCAACAGCGCATGAACCAGGCACTTACTGGCATCCAGGGAGCCTGCCCACCCTTGAACCGCGTGGTGAGATTCAGTGGCAGCTACATGCCCATTACGACCAACTGCTCGTTCAAGCACGTCCATGTCGCTGTACAGAGACATGTAAATAGAGTGCCACAACACAGGAAGACTGAAAGGGTCCTCTTCCTCATCTTGAATGTATTGTGAGCTATATTTACTCCACCAATGCATCAGTAGGCTAGATAGATCCTGAGATGTACCTCTATTTAAGGTCCCTGAGAGGCGAGCCTCAATGACATGGGCGTTAATACTCTCCAGCACACTGTAGACAGCGAACCTGGAATCATTCCCGGCGGAGTGAAAGTGAAGGTCGGGAGTGGGGCTTAATTTAGTAAATGATGGTGACTCTTTGTATATATTGGCCCATCGGGCGGCTGTCGGGGCCATGAACATTGATTCAGAGACTAGCAGCGGATATTGTGCGAATCGATGCTTGCGAATAGGCTCATGATGCATCAGGCTGGCAAGCTCCGCATCGTGTATGTTTAAGGCGATTTCGACCCGTCTTCTCTGTTCCGCCTCGGCCCATCGGTGCCACTGCTCGATCAACTCTTGTTCGGTCGCACAAGTATCGAGGAACTGTCCATGGCCAAGAGTAGCGTATTTATTGGACTCACGTGTCCATCCCATTACAGTACCATGAAGGACATCCGCAAGGACCAAGTCCTTGGGCCTTCCGGACAGAATTCCATAAGTCTGGCCCAGAATGGCAGCTTGGACCATCGACAAGGCATCCGGTCGGCTATGAGCAAGAATGGACTCCCAGGAGGCCAGAATTGCTTTATTCAGTCGTTCAAATATCCTCAGGCCTTGCGCCACTGCATGGGATGACCCCACAAAGAGGCTGCCTATTGAGCAGATTGATAAGAATAGCAACGAATTTTCCGCGGTCGGACGAAAGGTGGGTGCATGTATAACCGGAAACAGGGAGTGAAATCGACTAAAGAAGAGCTTCGCAAAGAGATTCAGTTGCTCTGCGGATGGCAGTGCTTCATCATGCATGCGAGGCTTCAACCTCTGGGAGAGACCAGCTCTATAGTTGTCATCGGCATCGATCCTCCCTTGAGGGAACGAGTCACCGGGGCGATTGAGCCCTCTGTAGACGAACTGGTTTACCTCTGGCGGAGATAAGCAAGTAAACCATCTCTTCCTTACAATGTCCGCTGGATGCGATTCATCGCCGTTCCCCTTTGCGTAGGACGTTGGTGCGGAATGCAGCGGCTCTTCTGCTAAGCCAACAGAGCCTAACATGTGTGGTGTGGAACGCAGTTGCGCCCATTCCGATATCGCCGATGATATGGAAAAGTCCAAGGCATTTACATCAAAGTCTGCGCCAAGGAACCAAGAATCGGTATCTGTCTGTAGTACGGAGTCATGCAAATTCATCCCTGTCGCTGATTGGGGTTGTAATGGCTCGGTACTGCTAATTAGTTGGTCAGGTACGGCTGGTACTATTAATGAAGAATCATTGAGTAGCTCATGTATCCTTGGTGCCGCATGAGATGGGGTAGAGATCATCGTCGACTCTTCCGCCACTGATCGGGATGGGGTCCCTGAAATCGAAGCTCGGGGCTGCGGTGAAGCCTTTTGAGAGTGCTTCTCGTGGCTCTTGAGATGTCTCCGCAGCACATCGCTAGCAATTGTCAGTGCACATGGCAGTAGCTTAGGTTCAGTGTTCATACCTTCTGGAGTACACCTTCCCGCAGGTAGTACACACATACGGCCTCTCTTTAGTGTGGCTGCGGAGATGCCGGGTGAGATGTTCGGCTTTTGAAAAAGTCTTGTTGCAGGCAGGACAAGGACGCGTACGTGGTGGATCTGCCTCTGAGTCCGAGGCGCGCTTCATCTCAGGTCGACTCTCCATGGTGCCTCGAGCATACTCAGACACGAGGGATGGTTCTCAACGGTTGTCCGGAGTAGAAGGAGCGGAGTTGCGGAGTTGCGGAGAAAGAATAAACCCCACATTCATACTGGGCACGTGATAAGTCCAAACTGATTTACAGCCAGCTAAATGTAATATTGGTTCATATCTAAAGATGATTGAGACGTAGTTACTAACACTATCAGTTTGCTGCGGGTCTTTCTGAAATTGATGCTAAATTCAACACTGGAATTAGAGAACTATTATTTCGGATATATGTTGCCCAACAAACTGAGAAATTTGCTGAATACTGAATGGCAACTTTAGAAACGTACCACTATCATTTTTTCACAGCTCGCGTGAGACTTATATTTTATGATGCATACAACACAGAGGTCCCAGATCAATCCCGCTAAGACATCGAATGGTTGTCTATATTAGCAGTGTACATGGGAACAAGATTTTGAAGGCTTTTCTTTTCATACCCCACCATAGTTGGGCTTATCCTCTGTAATCTCTCCAAAGACAGCATCAGTGAAGTGCGTAAGTTTATGATCTTTCATTCCACGTCTTAGAAGGAGTCTAGATCTAAAGCTCAATGTGTAAAAACAATCAAAATCCCTTAAAGAGAACCCCAAGTGCGACCGACAATAATAGCTGGATGAGCCACCGTTAAACAAATGCACGCAATCGAGATCATGGTACTTTCCAACACCATCAAGTCGGTTTCATTATTGGCCAGGGCACTGGAAAATCCACCCTGCAACTCCGCAACACGGAAGACCGATCGAATAAAGATAGTAATAGTGGCAAGAGCGAGACCTGATAGATGCACATGTGATTAGCATACGTACAATTGAACCAGACAAAGGCCAACATACAGTAAAGGAACATCTTCCATTTCGGGCTCATGCGAAGGCTAGTAAAGTCATCATTCTCTGACTTGGGGCATTTGCGGACCCGGAAAGCGAATTCGCTAGCAAGGACCATGAACACGAGTAGGGAAAAGACCTGGAAAGCCAATCCCGCAATCATGATGTTGACACCAGTATCACTTTCGCTTGTGTCGCCGTCACCAGCGGAGGAAGCGAGGGCACCACCGACTGCTTGGAGAATCAAGGATAGCAGGTCACAGGAGACGAAGAGCCTTGTGTATGTTCGGGGTCGGAATCGAGAAATGCCCTCTCCGTAGATAACAACTATTTTCCCCAGGCAGATGTAGATGGCGGCACTGAAGAATGCGGGTCCAAGAGTCAAACAAATAAGGTACCTTTAGATTTGGATGTTGATCAGTTGAGGCTCATGATTGAGGCATGAAACATATGCAACCACTCACAGAAGGAAGTTGTTAAAGTCAAAAGGATTATCATGTAGCATGATCCGCCCGACGTATCCCAGAACCTCGAGAATAAGACCCGGCAGCATGGCAATCATATACGTCCATGTTCGATACCATACTCCTAAACCAAACTGAAGGACGGTTATGAGGCCGAAAAAGGCCACGAAAAACACATTTGCGGGAAGATTAGGCAGGTAATCGATATATGCCATGCTGAGTGGACATGTTGACAAGGTACAATCGTCAGTCGAAGACATAATGTATTAAGGATATTGAAATTGATCGTGATATTGATATCAATCTGTATACTTCAAATTTACATGTTCGAGGCTATTCTCAATCTTATATGGCTAACATCTCTCCTGAAACCCGAATGCCTGATCTATTTTAGCAGATATGGCTATGCAAAATCCTCATTTTACTTTGTTTAGTCCAAGATTACGCACGCTGACAGCGATTATCGACATGAGAATCCTCAGTCTGAGATCTTGGCGGCCCCAAATTAGGCTCCCTGATTCACATGATTGGCTTAGCAGACACGGAGTCGGATGTCAATTTTGGCCCGCCGGATAAGCCAGACAGATATGGTGTCCGTGTCCGACGGACTGACCCTTCTTAAGTGTACTACCGTCCGTGTTTGACCTCCAGTCCGTGTCCGTTTCTACAAGATCAGTTAGATCACATAGTTACTAAGCCCTATCTTCTTCAGTATGGTTGGGGAAACTGGAACAGAAAGAGTCAAGACCTGTGAGAACTGCGTCCGGGCCAAGATACGATGTACGCATGCGCCAGATGCGACGATATGCGATCGGTCAGTAAACTACTTATCCTTCTGATGAAAAACTACATGTATACAGTATCTAACGTGGTATGCAATTCGGTATAATAGCTGCTATCGCTTGAAGAAAGAATGTTACTTCCGACCGGCACGGCAGCGACCCGCTCCAAAGAAGCGCAGAAGGTAACGCTTAGAAACAATAAGTCGCAAACAGCTCAACTAATTTAACTAAAGCAACAGGCGCATAGATATGCTTGAAGACAAAATTGATCAAATAATGGGCCAGATCAACCTCGTCACCCCACGACGTCCAGAGCATCAATATCACACCCCGAATAGTGAAGTCAGCAGTACCTACCCACACGCCGATACTATCGATGTAATCAAAAATGGTCTGATCAGTCATGAATACGCAACTCAGCTCTTAGATCAGTACCGTGAAGCCATGCTGTTCTTCCCATTTGTCATGGTGCCCGCAAGCACCACGGTCAACAACCTAAGAGCCGAGAAGCCATTCGTACTTCTCTGTATTCTGGTCTTTTGTTCATTCCACGACGACTCGTTGCAAAAGTCACTAGAAGAAGTTCTGCAATCCTATGTATCAAATGAGGTTCTTTGCTCAGATCATGATAGCCACCCGCCTTCTTTCGAGATTCTGCAGGGACTATTGATCATCTTAGCTGGGTATGTATGGCCTTGAGATTTTGCTCTTGACTTCGCCAGTAGAGAAAGACATACTAATTATCAAATAGAACACGCCAGAGGCATCAACTATGTCGATTTCCGTATTACATGCAGCTTGCCGTTGGCGTAGTAATCAACGAACGACTCGATCGACATCCGAAGTACAGAGTCGCCACACGGCTTGAGGTGGGTGACGAATGCGATAAAACAAGAAAAGAGACAGTAGCCGATGAAGGTCGGGCCTTGATAGGATTATTCCTACTCAACTCCACGTAAGTGAAGATCTTCAAGGGAAACGAGACTCATACTTACACTTTTCATCAGTGATGCTATTATCAGACAAAAGACTTGCACAACGCCCTGGACACCGTTCATAGAGTCAATAGCTGAAGAATTGTCTCGGGTGGCCGAATATCCTACTGATCGGTATATAATCTATTACGTTCAGTTACAGCATATGCTGCAGAGGTTGGATGCTCTTACTATGAGTAGTATTGAACGCCATCCGGACGTGGAGCAACATATCCGAGCATTTAGAGCAGAGGTTGAACAGTATAAGAACCAATTACCTGTTGATCCAACCTGTGACCGTGAGTATTTCAGTATCTTACTGAGTCCCTCCCCATTAGACATGCACTTGAGCGAGGTACATCATGACGATGCTAATAAACTCCTTCTGCACAGCATTCATCGCAACACAATACCACACCCTCGAACTCCAGATATGTCAAATAAGTCTCATAGACACTAAAGCAGCATCCACACCATCCGACAGCTTTCTCCTAGTCTCCCGCAGCGACACCCTCTGCCACGGACTAGCAGCCTCAAAGAGATTCCTCGACTACTACCTCACACTACCACCAATAATAGAAAAGAACTACAGCATCGTGATCTGGCTATCATCGGGCTTTTTGGTTGCCGCCGCATGCAAACTAGTTCTGGCAGCTTTGCACCCTTCACTCCGCCTTAATACACAGGTACAAGAGCTTCGTGACGCGCTTGATATGTCGAAGATGCTCCAGTTCTTTGTGGCTCGTCTCGATGCCATTGCGAAGACGTGTAAGGATGGGGTATTTTCGCATTATCACAAGTGGACTCTGGCTGCTGCGACGTGGTTTGATAAGGCGTATCAGATTGCTCAGTTGGAGGCGGCGAAGAGTGTGAGTGTTGAGAATGAGTCTTTGCAGTTTGCCGTGCAGAATCAGAATATAAATCAGGGGGTTCAGGCTGATCCGAATTTGTTTGGGTTGGATTTCGACATTACAATGGAGGAGTTGATGGGGGGTTGGTTTGGACCATTGCTTGGTATTGGACATGTTTGATATCACATAAAAGGGCGGAGGAAAGAGCACGTGTGAAACTAGGACTACTTATGAGAATTCAGAATGTTATGAGATATATCCAAACATATAAATATTGTCAGTAATTCTCATAATAAGACAACGACGCTCACAGAGCTTCATGCCAGCACGGAAGAGTAGGATATCATATCAACAAGGCAGAAATTGATGATTGACAGGAAAGAAAATAATTCGAAACTGGAAAAGAATTTCTTATGTATAAAAAAAAAAAACATTATTCTGATCTTTTTTACCTTCATTATATTAGATTGGGCCTTTATATCTGTTTAGCTGGGTTAAATATCTGACAGATGTCAAAGTAGCTGCCAGGCAGTTGGGTGTCGATCCGACCTCGGCGGAACCCCGCAGTATCTCATCTGAGATGCAGGTGTGACGTTTTCACGGCTGCAGGAGGACAGCGATAACCACCAATAGCTTTATTAAGGGTGCTGCCAATGTTGCCACCTACCAGCAGTCTATAGTTGTGATACTTCACGGAAAGGTTCAAAGATGACACAGATAAATCATACGGAAGCAATGGCATTGTTGATGCTCCCCCTCACAGCATGAGCTCCCCACCGTTGCAACGAGACGGCAAGTACCCCGCACGACAGTTGGAGAAAAGCGGATCACCGCCGATTATTTAAGAATGACACCCCTCCATCTCCATCTTACTTGACCTTGGCAGTTAGCTTTTAGAATCCCGTCTTTCCCTGCTTCAATTTAATCTCATCAACTCTTCTCCATCGCCGTTGCAGTCCTAGCATCCTACCGACACAATGTCTCTCGCCACTCTTGACGTAAGTCCTCCCTAAAATTCATGATGCCGAGAATAGGAAGAAAGCATGAGCTCATCACCCTCGAATAATAGACTGCCCAGCATCCCAATCTCCCGTCCGCGTCGGAGACCCTCTTCAAGGCCAAAGCCGCCAAGAAGCTGAGCTTCGAGCAGATTGCCCAACACATTGGCCGCAATGAAGTGGCTACCGCTGCTATCTTCTATGGCCAGGCCAAGGCCTCCCCCGAAGACATCGAGAAACTCGCATCGCTCCTCACCATTCCTTACGATGCTCTGGAGGAAAGGCTTAGTGGTTTCCCCGACCGTGGTCGCACCGTGGAGATGCCTCCCAAGGAGCCCTTGATTTACCGGTTGTATGAGATTGTGCAGAACTATGGGTACGCATACAAGGCGGTGCTGAATGAGAAGTTCGGTGATGGTATCATGAGCGCTATCTCTTTCTCGACTAAGGTGGAGAAGGAGACGGATGCGGATGGAAATAACTGGGCGGTGATTACTCTGCGTGGAAAGTGGTAAGTGGTTTTGGATGATTGATGGTCGCTTCGCTGGTGAAATACTGACTTTGTTAGGCTGCCCTTCTCGCGGTTCTAAATGTGCAGTGCAGGAGATCGGGTTTGGTGAATGCATATATATAGTGTTCTGTAAATGACTGGATAATGAATCACTTCTCTAAATCGTCTTAATATGTGGCTAGTGGGCCTGTATTGACTGGCTGTAGGTACAAAGTGAGAGAGAAGTAATCAATTTGCTTAGTTCATTCCTACTTCAATGCCACCTCATTACATGCGATATGTGAAACGTCCCGTAGATCTTGAAATATGAAACGCTTCCCAGCAGCGAGTGCATGCCTTCCTATTTAGGCAGGTGTCGTCTAGGGTGACTCTCATTCATCGCCAGTTCGGTGAATTTCGCAGAATTTGACCAGCGCACTCTTCTAACTCCCCTGTTCAAAACTAAGTCTACTCCCCCTTCTACCATTCAAACACTCCATCCACATCTACTTGACAAGTTACTTGACGAGTTCAAGATGTCCACTCAAGCATTTTCCACCAGGGTGCCCTGCACCTACAAGGAGTGCAGCGGTGTCTTTAAATCGGCAGGGGAGATGAAGAGGCACAAGGCGAACGAACACGATTATTGCAGCCGTTGCGACGAGGATTTCCAGGATGATGAGTATCTCCTGCTCCACAAGATCAAGAGTGACAAGCATATCGTGTGTGTAGTTTGTGGGATCGATTTTCGCAGCGAGGGTGGTAGAGACCTTCATACCCGTCAGGTGGGTATCCTTCATATTGGCATTTGTTGACCCGTCACATCATTCCAAGCTAATTCTTTTGATGTCTCTACAGCAACACAGAACTCCGCAGACTCTGACCTGTTACGGCTGCGGACAGAAGTTCAAAATGGCAGGTGCCATGGTAAATCACGTCGAGAGCGGCGATTGTCCAAACATCCCCTTGTCTAGTCTCCTACAGGAACAGTCTAAGAGACTTCTCTTTCGAGAGGCGCTTAGGACAGGTAACGAGGGTGAGAACGCTGAACCCGATGGCCAAGATGACAACGGCGGAGTCCATATTGATCAGGACCTTTTGGAGATGGACCCTGACGACGAGGCCACTCAATCTGTTGTGGGCGGGGTGAGCGGTCTCTCTCTTGACGACAACGTCCCGGAACCGAAGAGCAAGTCGTCGATGGCTTCTCCGTCTTTGGTGAGCGAGACGAGAGAACAATCAGCATCGGCCGGAAAAATCGCGAGGCCAACGAGCCCACGCCCAGGCCCAAGCAACTCCTTCGGCATTGACCACATTGACGCAGGACACACTCTTCGGGCGCTGGACCGGAACTGGGACCCTACCGTATACTTCAGTTCCTTCCACGGAAAGTTTATCTGTCCCTGTAAGGCTGAATTCTCCAGCATGAGAGACTTTGAGGAGCATGTCGTAACGAAGACCAACCAGAACAGAGGCATTCAGTAAGCTGCTGCATGCTTGGATGATGGTTGACTATGGTCTGACTCACGACTTATTAGGTGCCCTGGATGTCTTCGCATCTTTCGAACGGCGGCTGCCTTGGTGGCTCATTGCGAGTCGGCCAGTACTCGATGCAAGGTGAACCGGGGGCTTCAGTTCAGCCAGGTTATCAACGACATTAGCGGGGGACTGGTCAGGTCAGTTGGTCTGTTCGCAGATGGTAGCGTGGAGTACGGGCCTGGCACGATGGGTCCGAAGCAAGTGACATATGAGAAAGAGCAGCGTAGTTTGATGGACTAATCTTTCGCAAAGTCGGACTTACAATATTCGCAAAGCAGAGTTAGCGCGCGATAACACTGCCATCTGATAATAGCTCAAATCCAAGTTTAATCTACAGCGCATTGATCAACCATCAAACAAGCAATCATCTTAACTCAATTCATTTCTAGAACCAAGCGAAAATAGAGAGAAATAGTAGATGTGATAGAAACACCGGGTATAAGCGATCTCGCAAGGGTAAATCCAAAACCAACTGAAACACCATCCATCATCCATCCATTGGCCATATCCATGAAATCATCTTGACCCAGGGCCGCATTTCATAGCTCGTCTCATAGATGGGCAGCACATGTCCGTTTCCTTATTAATCTTTTTTTCCTTTTTATCTTTGTTCATCAAGATACGGAGACAGTAGTCGAACGTATGTATGAGAGGAAATAAGGTGTGCGTTTAGCAGCACTCCTCGCAGCACTCGAAGCAGAGAAGACCGGCGCAACTAGACGAGGATCACAATTAGCTCCACTGTCATGATGGAAATATAGCTGAAGGGAGAAGGAAAGAAAGGAAGGAAGGAAGGGATAAACATACACTCCGCAGCACACATCACCGGCACCACCACCACGCAGACCCATCTTCATTTCTTCCTGGGTGTTCTGGAAATACTTGTTAGTTTTTATCTATGTTATTTTGATAGATGTTGGAGAAAGGGGAAATCATACAGGCTGCTGCGTAACGACGCGCTCAGTAGAAGGAGCCTCGGGGCTAGAAGGCTGCTGCATGGTCATAGTGTTGGCGTCCCAGGAGGGTTGTTGGGTAGCGGAGGACTCCTCCTTGGAAGACTTGAACCAGTTGAAGACCATTTTGATTGTAGTGTAGTGTAGTGTAGTGTAGAGTGTTGTTGTTTGTTTATAAATAGGTGAGGGTAGAGATAGATAAGTATCTAAGTAGATAGTAGTAGTAGGTAGTAGACAGTTGTAACAAAAATGAATGAAAGCGAGGAGCAACAACCCGCTATTTATGTTTTAAAAAAATGATGATCGGATCCATCCGCCATAGTAACAGTACTTCCAATTTCTCTGGATCAGGGGTCCACGACCAGGCGATTCATTCCGTGTGGGTCAGGGTGTAAGTAAGTCAGTACAGTAAAGTAAGCGTCAGTGTATTAGTAGTGTAATGATACGGGTGGGAGCTAGCGAAGAAGACACAAAAACAGAAAGAATCCGTATGCTTCATGGCTGAGAAAGCGGGGAGGTTGGTATGAATTCAGCCACTCACAGCCACGAGATGGTCCACGTCAACCTCCCGCTCAGCCCTGCCGGCTAGTAATTTCTTGGCACGG
Source organism: Aspergillus costaricaensis CBS 115574 (assembly GCF_003184835.1). Taxonomy (NCBI): domain Eukaryota; kingdom Fungi; phylum Ascomycota; class Eurotiomycetes; order Eurotiales; family Aspergillaceae; genus Aspergillus; species Aspergillus costaricensis. Next base: position 170,714 of record NW_020291831.1, read on the forward strand.
CCGACTTGTTTGTCATGGGATTCGCCGGATCAACCCATGATTTCTTGGCTGTCTTGTCGAAGAAGATGGTGTGTTGTGCCGGGTTTGCCGTGGCTGGGTTGGCTGGGCTGGGCTGTGTTGTGGTTGATGAAACTTGGATGCTGGTCTATAATTGGGAGGTGTTATAGACGCGCGGTTCATGCAGAGATCCAGGTGAGGAGGGAGGATGATGTCTGTGTCAGTCTTCTCTCTCTTTCTTTCTCGGTGGTTAACCTGGTATGATGCTTAGTTACTACTTACTTCGCTTACTATAAACTCTGTAATGTCCATTTGATAGGTAAGTAAGTAAGTAGGTATCACCATGGTATCATCCAAAACCTTCCAACATCAATAGTCCCGTAACTTTCATGTCTCCCGCAAACCTAGAATTCGCGGATCGGCAACTAACCATACTGCTTTCGCTCCCATCGCCCGACTCAAATTTGGTCAGTCGAAGAACGCCGCGTTGCTTCTGCTCTGTTCTTGTCAACAGACCCGAATTCGAGCAATCCCAATACACAGGCATTACAATACAACAGGGCAGTTTCTCCAAGCTTTACCTAAGCTTTGCTTGGATGCTGGACCAATGGGGCTGTGCCAATGCTGATCTATTCTTAGCACTATCGCCTAAATGGTCTTAGGCAACCTCATTCTCGTTTTTTTTTTTTTTTTTTTTGCTGCGTACCGATTTCCATTATTCCCTGGTTACCTACCGGACACTATTACCGAGTCAGATTGGCCCGGGATAAAGATACTGCGGCAGTGACAGTATGGAGCAGGGTCTGGTTTTCTTAGACCGTTGGGCCGACCGATTGTTTTCCATGGTCCCTTGCATCAGATTGCGAGTATTGTCTGTCTGTCTTCTGTCTATCATTGTAAAACTCTGCAGGGTCTACTACTCGATGCTATGTACGTATTGTGTGAGGGAGTTTCGCTTTTCCATTTGTTGTCATTGGTTGACTGTTCCTGGTTGAACCTGTGAGTGGCATCCTCATGGAGGAGTTAGCCGCCGTGACAGTGCTAGTCGTCAAAGTGGCTTGTTATTAGCTCCGTGGGATATGTGCCCATCCCATGCATCTAATCTAATAGATCACTTTAGGTGGAACATTGTGGCTGGGGCTGTGTATCAGGGTGCGACATGACGGCGGAGGGGACTATTGATCAAAGCCACAATCTAAACAGGGACGGTCGCAGATTTGACATGGATGTCATCCTATGTTGTACAGTAACCTAACATAGAATTACGAACAGTATTCTATTCTATTCCCTAGCGTATGAGAAACGGCTCTGCCTATCAATCAATTTCCACTGGTGACAGCTTGATTGGTGCGAGGAATAAGCCTCAGATGATCATCCTGCGCGTGGGTACTATCTTGCCTGTAAGTTCCTTTCTTGTTATCCACTCGTGGGTTTGCCGAGGTATTTACGGAGTACCTTAGTCTACTGCGCTTCATTAACTTCAGAGTGCATAAATAGAATGATGGCTTAGCTGTGGTGATGCTGGTGCCTGTCACAGTCATGGCACACCGCTCGCATCATAGTTTATGGATCGGCAGTGTGCAGTGTTCTATTATGGAGATCTTTTCTTGTCGATGCAATGTTTTGAAGAGTAGGTGATAGCTGCCTAGACTATGCGGTCAACTTAGAGAGTATTGGTGTTTTCATTGCGACACTTGTTGGGGATGGTGGATGGTCCCGAAGGTTTCACGAGGGAGTGATGTGATGGGCCGAGACATTATTAGCATTATAACAACAAAGAAGCCTCTGGCACACAACTCATAAATATGAAGTGAAAGGGATAATTCTGTACAATTTCCGCCCGGGGCATAAGAGGACAGCGAATCCGCCTGTCAAAAGTACGACTGAGCTTCTAGAACAGAGCGGAATGGCTTGGCTGGAATGTCTAATAGTCAGTCAATGACGTCCCGTGATCTCAGCCCCCATGAAGAAATCCATGCAAATTTCCAACCATCCCTTAGGGATTGAATATTACACTCGATCATACTGCAAAGTGTCATTGTACAGCAACAATCATGTAAATTATGATGATACTCCGATAGACTTAGTCCATCCCAACCCGATCGCAAATTGCAACCTACGCAAACAACCCCACATTGCGGGGCAGCCAAAGCCCATTCCATTCCCGTTGTCGCAATACCACCAAAAGCTGAAGAAATATTCTCTCTCCTCTTTCACTCTCAACTCAACACACCATCTCCATCACCAATCAATCAATCAACAAATCCACCTCCAAAATGCCACCAACACCCATCCTAATCCTCGACGGCGGTCTCGGCACCTCCCTACAAGACCACTACAACATCACCTTCAGCAGCGACACCACCCCTCTCTGGTCCTCGCACCTAATGATCTCCGACCCTAAAACCCTCCTCTCCTGCCAACGCGACTTCACCACCACCGCCGCCGTCGACGTCCTCCTCACCGCCACCTACCAAGTCTCGCCGGAGGGTTTCCAGCGCACAAAAACCCCCTCGCACCCGTCGGGAATCCCCCGCGCCAGTATCGCCCCCTACCTGCGCACTGCGCTCGACGTCGCCGAACAAGCGGTGCAGGATACCTCAGCCTCTGTGGCGCTGAGTCTGGGCCCGTATGGCGCGTGCATGATCCCCGGGCAGGAGTATAGTGGGAAGTATGATGGGGAGCATGATGATGAGGAGAAACTGTGGAGGTGGCATACGGATCGGTTGGGGCTTTTTGATGATGAGGCCATGGAGGGGAAGGGGTTGCGGGAGAGGGTCAAGTATATTGCGATGGAGACGGTGCCGAGGATTGATGAGGTGAGGGCTGTGAGGAGGGCTGTGAAGTCTTCGAAGGGGTTTTGTGAGGGGGTGCCGTTTTGGGTGGCGTGTGTTTTCCCCGTCGAGGATAAGGATACTTTGCCTGATGGGAGTACTGTGGATGAGGTGGTTGAGGCGATGCTGTTGCCCGTTGAGGGGGGTGCGACGCCGTGGGGCATTGGGATTAATTGTACGAAACTTCATAAGTTGCCCAGGTTGGTTGGGTTGTTTGGGGATGCGGTGGAGAGGTTGCTGAGGGAGGGGAGGATTCAGGAGAGGCCGGCGTTGGTGCTGTATCCTGATGGTACGCAGGGAGAGGTTTATAATACTGCTACGCAGACGTGGGAGAAGGTGCAGGATAAGAGTGGTGCGGATGATTCGGTAAGTGAATCTTTGAATTATCGGGGAGAATTTTGGATGGTATGTGCTGACTGATTTGATAGCGACCCTGGGAGGTGCAATTGTCACAGGTGGTCAATGACGCTGCCGCCACTGGCCAGTTCAGCTCCATTCTCGTTGGCGGTTGCTGCAAAGCTTCGTTCAATGATATCAAGAGGCTTCGCGAACAGCTCCGCCCGGAGTAAATTAAACGTGTATAATATGTATATAGAAAAAGTCTAACACTTTTGTGACGGGTTGCAAATTGTTGAAATTGCATGAAAAACATAATGGGTATCTCCGCCGAAAGATGCACAAATGCACAGAAAAAAGTTGAATTTGGAACCAGTCCACACTTAGAAGAACCAGTCCACGAAGCGTCTCACACGGGTCTTGGGCCCGCCCTCTCGAATGACAATCTCGCCCTCCTGCAGCCGACCGGACCAGAGGTCGATGCTGGAGCTGCGCTGAAACTGCACCACCAGTTAGCTACACCACTCGACACCAGATGAAGACGGGGCTGCTTACCTTCGTGCGGTTGAAAACCTTCCAGAGGATAATCGGCACGATAAAGATAGGAATGCCCACATACGAGGCGAAAAAGTCCGAAGTGGACCAGTTACCCTTGAGGAACACGGGGAAACCCGCCACCAGGGTGATGATCGTTGAGCCAATGAAACCCACCCACGCCGTGTATGGCTGGAAGGGCGACTTCCAGGGCAAAGTGTCCCGACTGACGCCCTGCGCTTTCATGGCGGAATAGAAGCGAATGTAACAGAAGGACAGTGTCGCCCACGCGATTAGTCCAGCAATGGTGCTCAGATTGAGAAGCCAGTCGAAAGCTTGCGCCGGACCACCGGAGCCAAGACCTATAGCAACCGTTAATCGGAGTCCGACACAATAAAACCAGGGTTACTTACTCAGGTACGCCAACGGGCCAAAAAGCCAGGAGGTGATGACGGCAACGTATGGCACGCCCATCTTGTTAACCCGGCCAAACACCTGCGGCAACTGGCGGTCGGTCGTCATGGCCACGATCATGCGGGATCCTACCCAGCAATAGGAATTGCCTGCAGACCAAGCCGATATAAGAATACAGGCGTTGACGATAGACGGCAGAGCGCTAATTCCGGCTTGCTTGATGGCAATGACCCAAGGAGAGCTGTTGGCATTGCCGGAACCAGAAACCAAGTCTTTGTTTGTAGGGCTGACGATGAGTCCGATGAGGAGTGCACCGAGGATGTAGAAGAATGCAATACGGTATGTCACGCGACGGGCAGCTTTGGGGATGGAGTAGTGCGGGTCGACCGATTCGGCGGCAGTGATGACGACTGTTTCAACACCAACGAAACTGAAGGACGCGTTGACAAAGGCAGACAAGAATCCGAGGAAGTGTCCGGTCGGGCCAGTGATGCCGTTGTAGTTCGTCCAGGCTCCCGGGTTGTGCCAGTAGCGGAATCCGATGGTTTGGTGATTGGGACCGCCACCAGAGGTGATGACGATAGCGACAAAAACCAATCCGACAAAGCACAAGACCTTGATAGCGCCTGCGATGACCTCACTTTCACCATAAAAGCGTACGCTCATCAGGTTGATAGCCAAAATCAGCACCAGCCCGACCGTAATGACCACCGCTGGTGTTATGTCTGTCCAATAACTAACAATGACCGCAGAAGCAGATACTTCTGAAGCAATCGCGATTGTATAACAATAACCGTATGTGATAGCGAGGGAGAAGCCGACAGCCGGATCGATGAAACGAGTGGCCCAGTGAGGGAACGATCCCGCTGTGGGCAGCAAGGTAGCCAATTCCGCGATACTCTGCATCACACACCACAGCACAAATCCAATGACGATGTAGGCCAGCAGCAAGCCAGCGGGACCTGCGTCTGCATATGCAGAACCTGTTCCCACGAACAGACCGGTTCCAATGCCACCACAGAACCCGATCATGCTGACCTGGTAGTTTTTCAGCCGCCGTTGGGTAGCACCACGGCCACCGACGTTGAGCTCCAGCTCACCCTTGAGCGGGGGAGCTTCATCGTCGTAGTTGACCACCTGAGGACCACCGTATCCGTACTGGCGGATTTTCTCGTCCTCCATGGTGACAGTGGTGGACTGGTGCATCTTGGCGGGATAAGATGCAGAGGTGTAGGAGTGATGACACACCGAGAAAAGAGGTTCACCCCAGAGTTCTTGTAGGCGACAACGACAGCTCGCCACACTCGGCCACGCGCGGAGAAAAATGTTTTATTCGCCGCTGGGTACCTGCATCGCGACATCGGGAACCACGTTCGCACCACTTGTTCGTGCTTCTCCACCCGTCTCGAGGCAATTCTTTGGTTGGACACGCGGCAAAGAACCCCACTTGCACGGTGTGATTGAGTCGCAGTTGGCGATGGCAATTAGTCACAGAATGCTGTGATACTGGCAGCGCCTCCGCACAACCTGAGGGGAGGCAATTCCTGGGCATCTGGGGCTCTGGCAGACATGTCTTGGCTGTCCTGGGGAAGTGAAAGACATACTGAACTCTGAAGTTCTGAGCGGTAAACTTCCCCGACTCATTGTCCCCTGCGTGGCGAACTGACAATTGACTTTGTCGATCGTTCAAAGTTTTTTCTGGAACGACGGGAAGAACCTCAGTCCGGATCTGTGTGGGCACGTGATGCCACCGTTTACGGGACTGAGTAGCCCTCGTCTGGTCTGTTTCAGGCCTAGTCTCCGCATAATGTAGCTTAGTCATATGTGTGACTGTCACAATTGTCCTGCTGTGGTGACGATAAATAGATGCAGCTTTGTGTCATATCAGGCCAATCTCAAGACTGTCGACTTTCCAAGGCAAGTGGTGGTTGGACGGCATGCCATCTAACCTTATTCATGACGCAAGATTTAGCGAGTGGAGAAAGATTCCGAGCCCCGAATATCGAGTGATCTACCATCGATGGCTACTAAACCACTAAGGCAAAGACTCACTCTAGCGTGAAAACTGCGAGCCCAGCCAGTGGATAGTTCTGGAATGGCTTTGATTACACGTCCTTGTGAGAGAGTATAAGATGGCAACTTGAGTTCGATCCACTAGCTGGATCATGGCAGACTAGATCCACAGTAGCTCAATCCTGAAGGGACTCAATCCTGAAGGGATTCAGTGAAGTGAATGCAGTGAATGCGATATGCTTTGCATACTCACCAGGCATCCCATCCTTTTTGGCGCTCACAGAGCTACCCTGTAGAACTACTCACAAGGCCTAATCCCGAGACTTCTTCTGGCATAGTATTGCTCCTCAAGATGATGTGGACGTAATCTAAGGTGATTGAAACCTCGAACCATCTGACTCTCGCTAACTCGACGTAGTTGCAGAATAGTCTCAACTGAAAACGTCATGACAGGCTCCTCAAACTCCTTTGCGGCTAGTGCTGGTTGGCTAAGCAGCCGGAAAGACACAGAAACGTCGGTAAACAGAGGTGACACCGAACCTGATACCTCCAGCGACAGCGACAAGGACATCTTTGTGCCAACTATCTTGAGGAACCAGCAACGCCAGAGTCAGGATCCGCACCACGTCAACGATCTCGCCAGAGACATAAGCCTGTCTAACGCGTTCCAACGGTCCTCGGGAAACGGGGCAGTCCAAGGCGCGTCAACGACCTCCGGGCAGCAGAATCAGCACCAGCAATCCATCGATAGTAATATTGTGAGTTCCTGGGCCGTTGCCTTCGGATCTTCAGTACATGTCCAGGAGGGCCACGCCCAGACGAATCAGATCGGAGACTGCCATTTTGACAAAGGTTGTGACACTTCCGTATCGACCCGTCCCCCTTATAAACCATTTGGCCAGAGAAGAGCGACTCGGCCCAATTCTATCAACTTTCGGAAATCTATCAGAGGCCGACAGGATAGCAATGTTCGTACACATGATGCTGATGGGGACGTTATCATGAGGGATGCTTCTTGAAATGCATATTAATTTGCCTAGTAGCATAGTAGTGAGGAAGGGCTCTACCGGATGAGACTTAATACTTCTGGTACACGGAAGATTCCTCCTTTAGTAGTAGATATTATAATGACACTTGACTAACTAATCTGTGTGCCCAGAAAGTAACCGCAGTAGTAACCCCAGTATCATTGAACGATTTTGAATCCATACGTTGCACTGCCGCCCTCCTGCTAGCGAGACTAAAGCCTTTAGAACTTGTTAATGTGCCATGGTTGAGAGGATAGGAGTAACACACTAGGACAGAAGAACAAGAGACTAAGACCCCAACAATGATTCATCATTCATACAGACTAAATCTACACAACAATCCTCCGCTCCTTAAGATACTCATAATCCGGCAAGGACTCCAAAACCGCCTCGTGCAACAGCTGCGCCGCCTCATCCCCAAACTCAGCCTTCCACTTCTCCACCTCCACAGCAACATCAATAGGCCCCGAGGGCGTCTTATCCTTAACAATCCCCGACGACGCATCCACCGTCGAGCGCATAACACAATTTATCTTAATCCGCATCTCATAATGCTCATTATCCGTATCATGCATCCCCGGACCCGTCCCCTTGACTTTCTCCTCACTCCACTCATACTGCATCTTCTCAGGATCCAACCCCGTGAGCTCACAAAACCGCTTCACCGCGGCCGGATTATGAGTAACATCATCCGCATCGATCAACACAGGCTGCGCACCCTGTTGTTCCAAACACCAATCATACACCATGCGGGTCCACCGCAGCGTCGTATTCGTCTTCCACACCCCCATGAACTCCTTATCGCCCATGCCTCCGAAACCCTTGATCTTGGTCATGGCGCGATACATCGACGCCCATGCTAATGCCGGGTGTCGGATGATGAACGCCACTTGCCAGCTGCGGAGGTATTCATCCGGCAGGACGGTCTTGTTCGAGGACGAGAAGCTGTTCGGGCCGTAGCTGCTCTTGGATAAGCGCAGCTGGAAGGTTTTGAACAGCTCCGGGTCCTCCTTTCCGGTCATCAGTTCGTACATTACTGCCGGGTTCATGAACCAGTATGCATGTTCCTTGATGAACATGGCTTTGTCCGCATTTTGTGCCCGTTCCGAGTACTCTTCCAGACTCGAGACGCAGCCATGGAATGATGCCTTGATTTCTTCTCTTTGGGCGTCTGTCCACTCGTTCAGTGGCTTGTCGGTGTACCCGCCGTGAATGGCGGGCGCGAAGGCCGGGAAGAAGAAGTAGCCGCCTTGTTCGTTGGTCAGGAACTTGGGCTGGTTGTGGATGTCCACGATCTTCAGAAGGAGATGGGATGCTGAGCGTGGCACGCTGATGAGGAATACCCGACGGGGTGGTGTAGTGGCAGTCATAGTCATTGTGAGGGGGAGAAAGTATTGATTGGAGCTCAATTGATGATTTACAAACTTGATGGTGTCATCCACTCCAGACTGGGTTCCATTGAGGCTTATATACTTTCTTACGATCCCTTCCTAGGCAGTAGGCACATAGTTTGGAGCCGCACGCATCCCAGACTTGGAGAGCTTCCCTATCCTGGCAGTCCCTTTTTTTCGCCCCCAAAACCACTAATGCAGTTGTATAGTAGCGAAGCATACTAGCTCGGCCATATCCAGACTAATTATCTCCCACTACCTGCGAATAACCGACACGTCCAATCAACATATTTCCGTAAGCACTAACGACCCCGAACGGTTATTACCGTCTGACCGGGCACAGAGCCCAACATTGATTTCATAAAGAAATTCGGCCGTGCTAGTCCCCACTTTCAGCTGTCTAAGTACCCGCTGGATAAGAGGGGCTCCGGTTAGCCTCCTCCCGAAGCCATTGGAGATAGTATCAATGTGTTGGCAGCGTTACATTCATTCCGTCAATTCCCTGGTTCTAGCTCATTGTCAGGATTCAGGTAATCTTTGTTCGTGGAGAAGTTCAGCCAGCCACAGTACCATGGGGTACACACCTGTTTACTAGTTAATTGGTTGTAATTTCTTCCAGCCTTATAGCACCGCTTTGCACTGCCTAGTAGCAGTCCTTGATCTCGCTCGTTAGGGCAGGTAGATGATACGTTTCATTTCATGGATAAAGACAAGTGTGATACACATTCATTGATGCATACAAATATGTTGTATTATTCATTCATAATATATGAACCCCATGCTAGCTCCCAATACGCCGTCATCTGTGAAACCAAGGCTAGTCATACAAGCTGCTATATCATACCCAAGATATCACTGTAACATTACCATGCACCCGCATCATTATCAAATCGAGACAGTTCTTTTTGCGCGTCCTCCACATCCTTCTTTGCCTTCATGCGCATATAGAAGATAGGACAATCCCTGGACGAGCAGATGACTTCACAGTGCAAACTGCCTTGACACCGCTGGCATTGAGTCCAGAGTCGTCCGAACCGGACTTCCAAGTCTGATACTTTGGTCAACGACTTGGTGTAGAGCTCGCCAAGGCGGGGACGGCAGTAAGCGCACACGGCGCCCTCTGCTTCTTCCTTGCCGGATAAGGGCTTCTTGCATCCCAGGCAGGTTTGCGTCTTCTTGGCGAACTTCATCAGTCCGCCCATGGTTGGCGCGGCCACGGAGATGGCACGGGTATGTTCGCCGGTGAGGAGCTGGCTGGCTTTCTTTTCTCCGAGAATGGGTTCGAAAATACGGCCGAGCGGGTTGGCTAGTTGATTGTCGAGGTAGTATTTCGTGTCGATGGGGATGTTGTTCTCAAGGACGTAGATCGGATCCTCGGACCTTTCGTAGTTCTTGGACCCTCCGGCACCCTTGATAATGACATATGCCACACGGTCGCCAAGCGTGGGTGCTGAACCCGCGTCACGCTTCCTCATGCGCTCCGCAAGTTCCACGTGTGCCTGCTTCGCCGTATACGCATCCTTGGACAAGGCCTTGGTGATCACGAGCTTCGACATATCGATCTTATTTTGCAGAAGGTCGGAAATGGTGTCCTTGACGTAGCTGCAATACAGTTAGCAACAAACAAAGAGGCTTACGCAACTGATCTTACTCTTGTGCCCCATCAATGTCCCGCTCAACCAGAATCTTTTGTAGGACCGTCTCGATAACATTCTGAACCAGCAGGCAGTTGTCGCGACGGACTGTTTCGATACCCTTCGTATCCATCTTGTCGTATTTGTTGGGGTTCGTCCAGTATAATCCGGCGTACCGCTTCTTGTTGATCAGAAGATACGGGAAATAGACCTTTTCGAACTCCAGTTTGATCGGCTTCAGGAACTTGGACGAGACGTATTCGGACGCCTCTTGTCCAAGCTTCATAGCTTCCTCCAAGTTGTCAACGCCAAATTTGACCATGACCGAATCAGTATCACCATAGATGACCTTGGCATCATGAGAATAACCATTCGCAATGGTGTACCGGGCTTCCACCTCCTGTTTCGTCTTCTCGATCATCTGTCGTCCATAACTGGTTGTACTACTCGCGATAGGCAAGCAGGGCAGCTTTCCGACAGTGGCACCTGTGAGACCGTACACACTGTTTGCGCTAATCTTCAGAGCGAGCTGTCGTCCGTTCAAGACAGCTTTCTTGAACGGATCAGTCTCAGTGGCTAGTTCTTTCTTGGCACGTTTACGTGCAGACAGCAGTTCTTCCAGAATCTGTGACAACAGGCCTTTGCGAACTTTGGCGGTACAGAACATGTCGCCATTAGGGGTCACGATGTAGTCTTCATCCTTTACAAGCTTCAGCCTTTCAACACTATTCTTATTCAACAGCGTTGTGTAGCAGAGATTATGGGCCTGGATGATGGACGGGTATAGGGATGCGAAATCGAGGGTTGCGATAGGCACACCGTAGTAGCCCCTGACAGGCTCGATAACAGTAGCACCTTCGTAGTCTTGTTCGTCATTGGACTTCGTATTCGGGATGACAAGCTGCTGCTCCAAAGCCTTGCGGAACAGCTGACTGATGAACTTAACTTGCTGACCGCGTGATAGCAAAAAGTTGAAGGGCACACCCGTCACTCTTGCCATTTCGGTGTAGTTGACCAAGCACATCAACTTGTCCATCAATCTCTGCGGTAGATATGCATCCTTCAAGCAATAGACAGCTAAACGCCGTCGAGAATCGGGAGTTCCGTTATATAGCTCAGTGATCATTGTGTGATGGACATCCTCCTTCTGTTCGCCCAAGAATTCATAAGACACCGAGTTCAGGGTATAACTTCGCAGGTGATAGTCTCGCTGTACCAACTGAAGCATGTCGAGTTGGATTCGACCATTAGTGTTCGTTGACTTCGTGTCACGGTTACCCATCTGCTTGCTGGAAAAGTTGGTTTCCTTGCTTTGCGACTGCACACCGTTCAGTCTGGTCCAGTAGGGGAAGCCGGTGCATTTCAGATGCTTGGCGCGATCCAACAGATACGGAAAATCGAAGTTGGCAATGTTGTAGCCGATGATGACATCCGGGTCCACCTTCTGCACGAACTCGCGCCAGGCCATGAGCATCTTCGCCTCGTCCTTGAATTCCAGGATTTGAGTGTTGACGATTAAACTGCATGTATCCAAAACAAACACATTACGAATAAATGGTTTAGACTCTCCGTAACGCGTTACGACATTGGCGATCTGAATGACTGGGTCGTGATTCGGTTCAGGGAAGATACCCTTTCGTCCAGCGCACTCGATATCGAACGACAGAATGCGCAGCGGGGCCATCTTAGCCCACTCGCCGTTGGGTGGATGGGAGATAAGGTCTCGGTAGTCGACACTGGCCTCAATCTGACAATTCGACACCTTCTCATGTTGTTGGAATAAGCGGTACTTCCCAGCCTTTGCTTCAACCCAAGACATGCCTGAGATATCCGTGTCGATCATGAACCGGAGGAGGTATTGGATGCTGTCGAATGTGAGGATACCGCCATCAGAGTTGTTCCAGAGCCCTTTGTAGTTCAAGCTTTGGGCACCGCCCTGTTCTAACGCGGAGCGGACTTTGCTGATGAATTTGGGATCCGTAACTGTGATCTTGAGGTAATAGCTTTTCTGGTTGCCTTGAAACCCGTAGATGTTCTCTCGCATCGTTATTTGTACTGACTGAATCGTAGGTTGAAACTGTCCGACTCTGCTCTCCAGGAAAGCTCGGTAGGGCTCGCAGTCGTCCTTGGTGAAATTCACGGGCGCAGCGATGTAGAGATAATGTTGGAATCCGGTAACGTGGAGGAGGACCGATTGGCCGGCCTAGACACGGACGTTAAAGCATGATCGGTCGTCAAGGGAGTACGCAGAGCCTACCTCGGTGACACCAAACAGTCGAACGGCAGTCTTGCCGCCCATAATTGTCCCCTCTTCCGCATCGATCTGTTGGAAACATATATTCTCCGTAGAGGGGTCAAATTCACCCAGTGGTGGTCGCTCCCATTGCTGGTCCTTCTCCGAATTGCTGTCCTTCAGCCCGTTGATATCCTGGGTCAGCTTCTCCAGAACCTCCGCCTCGAACTGACTCTTCTGGGGTTGGCTGGAGCCCGGAACTCGGCGCTGGCCGTTTGTCGGGGGCTTCATAGCAGCGGCCGAGCCATTCTCTATCCTGCGCTTCTTGAGCGCACTGGGATCTGTTGCGACGCCGCGAGGGTTATTTGATGCATCGCCCAGAACCCGCTTCTGGGGCATGGCGACGGCTTCAGGCATGATGAAGGGTCATAGAAAACTAAGCAGACGCGGTTCTTTTCTTCTCCAATGATTAGGGTAAGGAAAATGTATACACAAAACGAAGTAGTTTGGACAATTGGGGGGTATTCTCTCGAAGAATGATGGCTGTCGCGGGAAACTGCGCTCCCCCGGAGTTGCTGCAAGTTCGTGTCTCGTTCGCGCCGGACGTGACGCCTTCACGCGTTGAGTGTCTCACGTGATTGGCTGCCGCGCATCGAGATCGAGACTGCCGACTATCCCACCATTTGTTATTTTTTCTCAAATAATCAGCTAGCGAATGGTGATCTGAGAATTAATTTGTAAAATTCTCTCTGTTGTTCCGGTCATTCTCTGCTCCATCCAGCGGACTTTTTTGCCCCCTCTCCTTGTGTCACTTAGTATTAGATGACGTCATCCAGATAAGCATAGACAGCTGCAAAGCAAATCTATATAATGAAGATGTGCCATATTTAATTATGACTCAGTAGTATACTGTAGTAGGGTTGAAGGTTAAACATGTTTATGTGATTGTGAGAGAATAGGCAGAGATACTACCACGATGTGAGTACTACTTGCTGATGGGGTTGAATTGAATAGTACTATATATATCGCTTCACCCTTGAAGCGACTAAGTAGTACAGGTCACGTTTCCCCTTTACTGGAACCCAACTTAGTAGGACTAGTACTAATGATTAGCGACAACATCATGTAGTACCAAGCGTTGACAGTTACTAAGTATTACTAGTACATTTCCCCCCATCCAGAGTACTCCTTAATTATAACTGCTAGTAGTAATCACCCATGCCTTTGACAATGCCGGTTGAAGACCTTCGTCAGCCATAGCACTGCCAGACATGGACCTTCAACAGCTATCTACTTTGCAAAAAGTTCCTATAGGACCCTGTGCTAATAACTTGATTCCTGCATATGGATTCATGGCTACCAATAATGCTTTGACAACTGACAACCACCTTACAACATCCTCACTGCATCTCTGACAGTGTAACCAGATTACGCATATTATGTTGCTTGCTACGAAGTTAGAGAGTGAGATAGCCCCATCGAGAAGGATTGATGTATTGACTAAATGAGATAAATAAGACACTAGCTAAGGAATTTCTGGCTAGAGCCTGATCATGTACAAAGAAGAAGAATGTCTGAAATGTACATAAGAGTTACCGCTTCACAGACCGTTAGGCTCTTTGTGCTGAGAACGGAAATTATTCCAGCTGACTTAATTCTGAGCTTGTCAGCTCAAAAGCGAAGCCATCGATCCCTCTAGTAGCCACGGCCGTGTCCCTTGTGGTGGTGCTTGTTCGAAGCCTGGACAGGAGCACCAAGACCCTGGGGGGCGGGGGCATCAGAGGGAGCTCCAGTGGGTGCAGGGCCGTTGGTGACCGTTCTCCAAGACCAGGAGGGCTGGCTGGGGATGGCAGAGGCGCCGGGGCCAGCCTCAGAGTAGGCCGGAACATAAGGCGCATCGTCAGAGTCGGCACGCTTGGCGACAGCGGAGGTGGCAGCCGCGCCGACGGTGCTGGAGGAGCCAGATCCGTTGCTAAGCTTACCAATACCGGCGTTGGCCTTGACGTAGGAAGCGACCTTGCTAGCAGCCATGACGGTGACGTCGGACTCACCAGAGGGCCAGCTGCTGATCACAGAGCTGTCACTGCCGGAGAGAGTACCCGAGCTAATCAAGGTGTTGGGGACGCAGGTGCGTCCGAGGGTGCTGGTGCAAGTGGAGACATCGCTGGTGTTCACGGCGAAAACGGCACCAGGGTTGCTGTCGGCCAAGAGAGGAGTGTCGACCTGGACCATCACATTACCCTCGATCAGAGCACGGGTGTTCTTGCCAACATCAAACGCATGGCCGGTGTTGTTGAACCAGTAGTTGTTGTACGCGTGCCAGAAGCTGTTGAACTCGAGCTTGGGGGAACGGCCCGAAGTGTGGTGGATGTAGTTGTTGGCGAAGGTGATCTTGTCGTTGTGGCCGTATCCGAGACTAGAATATTGTTAGAAAGCTGTAATAATGGAAGAGCACTTGGGGAGACATGAGACTCACACAGTCCAGTAGTGGTGGCCGTCGCAAGTGGCAGACCAGCTGGTCTCACCATCAAATTCGCTGTTCGAGATAGTCACGCTGTGGCCTGCGCACTGTCAGTTTCGAATCCAAAATAATGTGCATTTGATAATGCAAAACCTACTGGCTTCGTATCCGGCAACGAACATCTGGCGACCAATGAGGTTGATCTTGACGTGGTCAATCCAGACATTGTTGGTGCCGTCGAGGGTGATAGCGTCACCACCCCAGATGAACTCGGGGTTGAGCTCGGTGATGTGGATGTTCTGGATGATGATGTTGCTGACACCGTTCACCAGGCGCAGACCCTTTCCACGCAGGACACCAGAGCTACCCACGCCAACAATGGACTTGTTGGAGGCAACTTCCAGACCCTCAATACCGGCGTTGTCGTACGTGCAGGTCAGGGTCGGGTAGCTACCGCACCAGTCGGAGCCATTTTGTTTGACGGCATTCTGGCCAGAGCTGCCGCAGGTGTTTGAGGCGGGCTTGCAGCACTCGCAGTTGGTGCACTTGCCCTCGCTGCCGAGGAAGTTGAACTCCTTGTCAATAAGGATGACGCGGGGGGTGCTGTCGGACAACCAGGTCTTCAGCTGGCTGATGTCGCTAGGCGCAGCAGGAGTGGCATCACCACCACCAGTCGTGCCGCTAGCGAAACCGAAGGGGGAGCCAGTGACACCCTGCGCTGCCTGGACCGAAGCTCCAAGCAAGGCAGTTGCCGTCAGGAGATGACGGAGGAGAGTCATTGCAACGGGCCTCAGAAATCGAAGTTGTGGATATGAAAGGAATGACTGAACCAGCAGTTCTGAGAAAACGAATGTAAAGAATGTGAATTGGCTTGGTGATGGAAGCTGGATCAAAGCTGAGTCGAGAGGTAGTTTAATAGTTGGATGCTCGAAGAACCTGCCATAGAGGGTTTGGGCTTGGCTGCCATGTGTGCACGGCAAGTTGGCGCGAACATGGAAACAGCCATGTCAATCATGGCGGAGTGTGTCGCAGATTGATCATGGATCGCATGGTGAAACTCTCGGACGGGACAAAACCAGAGTCATCTTTCTGGATGCTTTTCTCCCGCCCGCCGATCGTGCAACAGTTTGAGCCCTTGTCCCGCGAGTCAAGACTGTTAAGTCTAACCCGGCACTTTATGACCCGCGCACAGTCTCCAGCTCGTCTGAGACACTGACGATCCTCAATTCAATTCTTCCCCGAGGGGATCATGATTGGCACATTCGGTGGCAGTGGGAAGATAACCTAGTGATCGTCAGGATGAGAGGTTCCACTGTGCCAGGCCTCAAGCCCCACACTTAATTGACCCCAGCAGATCGTCATGAACTCCTATTCAAGCTTATCCAGATTACTACTGGCTCAAAGCGCCATAATATATGATTCTATATTTTCAATTTTCATTGTGCCGCGTGCTGCGGGGAGCAAAGCGCGCCCCGTTTCTTCTGCATCGGCCAGATTAAACAACGCGGGATGACGAGTGCAATATCCACATCCCGATTCTGGGCCCTACTCAAAGGAGACAGTGCCTGAATCGTGGTGATCAATCAGGCCATACTGCTAAACAAACCGGCTTCTGGAATCAGACGTCACAACCGGCTCTAAGGGGCGAAATAAGCTTGTCGGTCGAAAGTGATATTAAGCTCTGCCCCACCGAGAAGAATACCCATTGGTCTCCGACCAGTCTTCATATTCAACCCGCACCTCAAATTAAGTCGTGGAAGTTGATGGCGCGAGGGCATAGGTTGTGGTATCATCTGGCAATGGCATTGGCGAGAGGGTGGTATTTGGTGCTCCAGATTACTGAGCCGTGTCTCACCCAGCACATTTGCCGCCGCTGCTTGATGTAGTGGGAATGGGACCATTTTGACCCCAAGGGCTGTTCGTCAGAAAGAGGCAGGAAGCCAATATCCAAGGCCCAGTCTATGTGAACGCGAACACTATGCCGAGGAAACCAACACCCTGATGATCAGGCAATTTATTTGCTGACGGATGTAGGAGTCGCAAATGTCCGTCATGGCTAGACTTGCAGTCAATAGTCGGATGTCTTGTTATGCTCGTTATCATTGGCGGAAAAATACAAGAAAAGATGGATGCACCATGGCAGCACCGCATCCGGTAACACTGGTCCGGCATCGGCGATAGACGCTTCGCATATTGCCAAACGGTGTGAGCGCGGGATAGAAGGGATGTAGCTATTTGATATGGCCGAAGATCAGAATAATTCGCTCGGTGACACAACATTCACTCAATTGAGTCAGATACGAAGCGGGAAGATCATGGGTAAAGCTCAGAGCACATTCTTTGATGTCGTAGATACCCGAGGTGTCCTGAATTCGAACTTACTAATGGCGTCGCTGGCTTTCTAACCTCATGGGTGTTCGATTTTCTCTCAGCACGCAATGTCAATGTTGCGACTATCTCGAATGACTATGGCACTTTGAGGTGAATGCCAACCATTCAGCACTCTTCCTGGCTGATTTATATTGCCGTTGTATTTCCGTGGACTCCTCAGGCAGCTGCAGTGGTAACTAGTCTTGAATCCTTCGCATCTTCTAAGCAAGTGTATCAGACCAGCGTATTAGAAGCTTCAGAGCAAAAGGCTGCAAAGAAATAAGAAATGAGGATTCACTGGCTGTCAGCCCCAACCTTGGGGGTAAGATGTGCCCCATGCAAGGGTCTGCCACCAAAGTCATAACATAGTGCAGGCAGGCCTAGGGACCCTGTGGCCAGGCCAAGATCTTATGACGATCCCCCAAGGTACTCTGTCAATCAGTTAGAATATAATGACACCTCTTCCACGCATGGAGTAGAAGGCAATATGTATCTCAAAAACCATGTCTTCGTTCGATCCAACAAATGTAAACTTAGACACTGCCAGTGTGGAGGATATCTACTGCTACTTGCAGCTGTCCGAAAATGACTACAACGGGCACCTAGGGGCACGCATATCCGCGATATTTGTGATCCTAATAACATCATCAGCGTCTACAATTTTTCCCGTGGTATGCAAGAGAATACCACGTTGGAATATCCCCTACCCTATCTATCTCTTCGCTCGATACTTCGGTACGGGTGTTATTGTCGCCACCGCATTCATCCACCTCTTGGATCCAGCGTATGAAAGTATCGGCAGCACAACCTGCGTGGGCGTATCAAAAAATTGGGCGGAGTATCCATGGTGTCCCGCTATTGTCCTCGCCTCTGTTATGGTGGTATTTCTGATGGACCTTGCCTCCGAGATATACGTCGAACGCGTATATGGCGTGGAAAAAGAGCACGACGCGACCGACCGATTCCTGGCCCAAGCAAACTTGATCCAGAGCGACGATGAGAGTACGGTAAACGACGATACCGGGGGATCCAAGCAGCCTGGGGCTCAAGATGACCTTTGCTCCATCGAATCCGAGCGCTCATTCCGCAAGGATATTGTTGCCTTTCTTATTCTGGAATTCGGCATTATCTTCCATTCGGTAATAATCGGACTGAACTTGGGCGTGACTGGTGACGAATTCAGCACTCTATACCCCGTGTTGGTCTTCCATCAAGCGTTTGAGGGCCTTGGGATCGGCGCCCGGATGTCTGCCCTGCGCTTTGGCCGGCATTGGTGGCTACCGTGGGTTCTCTGCATGGCGTACGGCCTCACCACGCCCATTTCGATTGCCATCGGAATCGGGCTGCGGACGACGTATAACTCGGGATCCAAGACAGCAAATATTGTTCAAGGAGTATTGGATGCTGTATCAGCCGGCATTCTGATCTACAGCGGATTAGTGGAATTGTTGGCTCGCGATTTCCTGTTCGACCCCGATAGGACTAAGCGGCGGTCGCATCTGCTGGGAATGATCTTCTGCGTATTGCTGGGAGCCGGCATCATGGCACTTATTGGGAAGTGGGCATGAGAGGGAAGGGAGAGTAAAAGAGTAAGCAAATACAGTACTTGATGGTTGTGGTTGTTGAGGGGGAAAGAGTGGAGGAAACCAGGAGTGTCTAGTTAAACATAAATTACTACGTAATATTAGTATGACATTGTTACACAGTCCCACCCACGATCGGTTTTTGCATTACCCGCATCACTTTTTGCGATAGGCCCCCAAATCGACAATCCTCTCCGTAGTCAGCGGTGGCTTTGCCTGCATGAACAGAGGCAGCAGCCCTGTGCGGTCGGTATAAATGGCCCAGTCCTCTCCGTCATCATCACCGCTCTTCATCCACACCATTTCATCATGTTAGTTGGGCTGACCATGGAGACCCCCGGATCAGCCTCATTATTTACATTAGTTACTCTACCCTGAACAACACAACTCTACTTCGAACTATCTTTCCACTCACACTACCACCACCAACACCGTCGCTTTTTGGTTCCTGCCGCTATGGGTAAGCCTAAGCTGACACCAGAACCCTTCGACCTGGTTGAACTTATTCAACAAACCTACGATGACTCCCGCATCATCGTCTTTGTTTGCCTCATATCTTGGATCGTTGGCCGTCTCGACTTGGGATTAACATGGTTGTTCTTCGTCCTGGCGGTATGTCGGACTTATGCGGTCGTTAACTTGACCCGAGTTCAGCGCATCCTTCGCGATGAATGCAAGCGATACCACGCACATAAAATCCTCTCCCGCGGGGAGACTGTGGAATGGGTAAATGGTGTACTACAACGATTCTGGCACATGTACCAGACTCAGATTTGCGACCATATTGTGCGCTACGTGAACAACGGGTTGGCGCGACGGGCCATTACTGAGAACGGAACAACTCCGCAGAAAGTAGTGATTCAATCTTTGGCTTTGATCGACCTTCCTTTACGGTTTACAAAAGTGCTTGTGCACCAGAAACCCTCGTCGCCAAACCTGATTGTTGAGGGCCAGTTTCAAGTTAACCTGGCACCGCATCCCACCCACCATCACCTTATCGAAAGCTCTGGACACCCTCTCATCGACCTTACGATTGTTCATGATAAGAACTCGGGAGATTCTCACCACCGGAACCATGACTTGGCGGTGCAGGTACGGCAATTTAAAAGCACGGGATCCCTGAAAGTGGAATTAGACCTGGAGGGTGACCATCCAGCTCTGCTACAGCCACAGGTAGACCTTCAGGAGCACCCTAACATGGACTGCACCATCAAGTCGATCAGCCAGCATCATTTTCCGCTTCATTTTGCACATCATGTGGACTGGAGACGGGTGGTGGAACTGCAGTTGCGGGAGGGGTTGGGATGGGCATTTCACCGACCGCTGGCGCTGCCTTTCACACTGGGAGAGCGGTGGCTATTTCGGGTAATGACGTGGTGGTGGCATGCTGTGAACTAGTTGCACTGGCCCAACATTTAGGGCGCAGGGATGAGACGCAATAATTGTGCAGGTCATAAATAGAGTCGTCTGGAGAAGGGTCCCTGATTGGGTCGCTTGCCTCCCCGGGGGTGGGTGGATTTCCTCCGTAGGGCTGAGCTGGGCGGCCAATCCGAGACCGCCAAATGGTGTTGCCTTGTGTATTGCAAATACCACAGTACCGTCTTGGTCACGCTCGGGCAATCGCATCCCTTACTTCATCCATCAAAGGGGTCCTTGGGATGTCTCTCCAAAGATTTTTTAAGCAACCCCCTCAGCCACTTTTTCAATCATTGGATGTCTTGTTCTATTTTTGACGGTGCCACGGTTGAATTTCCAGTGGTTTGATCTGGTCTGCCACACTCTACCTGGCTGGGTAAATCCTCATCCGCGCAGTGTCCCTGAACCGGATTTTCAGATTCTCAGAGCCAGCAATGGTGGGGCTGGGATACCAACTTTGACTGTGCAACCGTGCACGTGAAACAATCTGATTGATTTCTCAGCTGCATGACCGTTAAAGAGACCACCCTATAGTATAGCAGGTATATCACACCTGCCATGGGGTAGACATCCTGTACTAGTGCTTACCAGCGCTACCCCGCACATGAAGCTTCCGGAATACCCGATTTGGTGTTCAGGACGAGTTAGGAATGAGACAAGAGAATTGCCATGGTGTATGATTCAGTTTGATCATGTGGAACTGATTTACAATCAATTAAACATACATGAGACGCGGTGGCTGATTGATCTGCGTGGTTATTTTAAGAAGTGTGTCCGGAGTATTGTGCTTTATATTTTCACATTCAGCCCGGTCAGGTGATATCGATGGTACTCCTTTCGTACTACATCTTTCTCTCTATCCCTCGATCTTTCCAATCGTTGCGGGGCATAAAAAACCATTCACATCATCAATAGTTTAGATAATCCCCCATTTATGGAGCTGTCACTCGCAGGTCATTGTGTGGTATGTCCTCTTCCAGATTTCCAACATGTTGTCGTCTGAGCCTGTTTACAGGCTGCCTTGGTAGCTCTGATTAGCTCATGATTTTCGTATCAAACTGTTTGACACATTCTAGCACTGAACCTGGTATTGAACGTTTAGCGGTAAAGTCAGGTGGATGAAGTTTCGACAGCGCATCCCCACAAATGCAGCATGCTTTCGGACTTGGATGGATCGCCGATGGCCCGTGGGTGTGGCGTGCAACTTTATTCACCTCAATGCAGGTTAATCTTCAATATCATAGAAAGATTACCCATACACTCCGAGTGAAACCCAATTATAACAACGACGCTTTGCAACTTGGCACCTCCTTCAGTGAGGCTCCTGAACGCGGTGACAGGGGATGTTGGGGGCTGAAACTTGCGCCTCTGACACGGCGTCATCATTGGTCCAATGCCCTAGCCAGACGCTAGTCGCGTCTCCCCTCGTATTGGCGTGATCACTCCTTACTTATAAATAAGCCACGCTATAACTCCGCACAATTCATGTCCGCTCGACTAGTTCGTTCACAATGCCTGGAGAGCCGATTGTGCGAACTGAAAGTAGACAGCGACGCAGAAATACTGGGAAGAGATCTAGAACGGGATGTCGAACCTGCCGGTTAGTAGTGTTGTGGTGTCGTTCCATGGATAATCCACGTCTGACCTTGAGCTTAGGGTACGGCGCATAAAATGCGACGAGGCACCGGGGTCCTGTAGGAATTGTACTTCTACGGGCCGAGCCTGCGACGGATACGATCTGCACCGATTCCCCATTAAGCGGGCATTATGTCTCCCGACCCTAGGAACAGGTGCTGAAGGGATCATGACATCCGATGAAAAACGAGGGTTTTCGTACTTCCAATACCGCCTTGTCCCCGACCTTGTTGGCTTTTTTGACTCCTGGCTCTGGCAGAAGCTGGTCCTGCAGATGTGTCATTCCGATCCAGCGGTATGCCATGCTGTCAACATGGTGAGCGCAATCCACCAGGATGCTGAGGAAAGAGGCATGCGACTAGCTGGGGAGGATTTGCAGAATCCAAAACACCGATTTGCACTTGAGCAGGCTGCCCGATCATTCGCACATTTGCAAAAGCGCCGGGCCTCTCCCGACCCGCAGTTGCGCGAGGTTGTGCTAGTGTGCTGCCTTCTTTTCGTCATGGCAGAGCTGCTGTTGGGAGAATTCGCCAGAGCCTTCATACACCTACGTAGTGGCACACAGATTCTCGAGGAGTCGCTACGCCTTGGGATACCAGTGATTCCTTGTCTTTCTGAAACACTCCGCGTCTTGAATTCCCAGTCGTCACATGTCGGAGACTTCGAGTCACAATCAGGCATTCAAGGGGAGGAGGAGAATGAACGTGGTAATGAGTTTTTAGACGGCTTTGAAAGTCTGAAAGTGGCGCGACAATGCTTTCAGCGAGTCATGTATAGCGTGATCCCGTTCATTGCCACAGCTTGGAGGCTTTCAGAAACAGAGATACTAGCGAACTACGAAACGCTCTGGGCCAAACGACAGAGGCTGTTATTCTCACTGGAGCATCTTGCAGAGCGGTTTGAACTGTTTTACCAACGAGAATATGCCACTCTTAACGCGAAAGAGCAAATAGGAGCGGACATCGTGAGGCTCCAATTGGTTGCCAAGACAATCGTACTGAAAACGTGCCTGCTCGACGAGTATGACTACAGATTGCTCACCCTTGAATATAGCAATCTGTTATCAGGATACGAAAGTTTCATGGACAGGTTTCCCTGTCGCCCCACTATCACACTGGATTACGGACTGAGCTTTGGGCTATTTGCTGTGGCATCGAAATGTCCAGACCTTGGCATCCGTCTTCGAGCCGTTGATGCCTTGCGCAAGTGGCCGCATTACGAGGGCATGATCAATTCCAACGCCGGGGCAGGAATAGCGGTGGAGGCGATCAAATTGGAGTTGCATAAGATGCAGAAGGATAATGCGGAGCGCGTGTCTTCAATGGATCAGGCTCCCGACGTAAGCTTTTGGGGAATGATCAGGAGCACGCAGAATGGGATGCAGTGGCCGGCTGTACGCGATGTAGAGCTGCGAGTGAAAGAGACTCGACGGTTGTGAGATTACCAGAGTGGTCGGGTGGTGTCATATGTTCACTTAGTATCTAGTGGATCTTCATGATGAACTTAGGTTTTGAAAACACAGTATATAGGTCATGGTAGTATAGTCTAGCAGGCGTACCTACAAAATGAAAGCATGCCGTCTAATACGTGGGTTGGTTACGGATACACAGCAGATCAAATCCGCATCTATTCTTCTCTCGGGTTGGAATTCCGAGGTGGATGCGACGTGTGCTCACCTGTCGAGCTGGTCCATTTCAGCCATCTTTTCTTCTCGTTGATGCTGAAGGCTTGCTAGATGGGTTGATTTGGCTTGAATAGATGTTGTTGATGGGTATTCTGGTGTGTCTGGTTTACAAGAGTGAGACGGGGGAGAGTTCCCCTAATCAAGTCGAAGGCTTAAGGACTTCATCGCCACCCACATGCCACTAACATCCTGTGTGATCAAGAAGAAAAAGAAAACTGAAGATCCAGCTGAACAGTGCGGCAATTTACCGGCGCCGTTATGAGATGGGATTGTGTAACAGGCAAACAGTTTGTACGAGGTTTGAGGATGCAATCACGATCCTGAGGCCACGCTGGCGTCCCTATCTAGTGGCGAAACCGGAGTCGCATTGGTATATCGACCATGATTTATCACTTACTAGTATCCATCATCTCATCAACGTGATCTTAATTGCTTTTTCTTTTCAATTTCTTTTTCGTAGGTCGTGCAGATTTCCATCTGGCAGGACTCTGCTATGACACACGTTTTTCAGCCAATTGGTTGACTGGAAGGGGGGAACCCTTGCTGTCATCCCAACGATGTATGGATGCTATACTATTTGGGGCGAACCTTCATCTCGGATGGGTGCAGATCTACACAGCTGAGCACAGCCAATATGAGCTGCTGCAGGACTCTGATCATCGTGGCTTCGTCCATTCGATCGCGTAAAAGAGGGGGTGTTCTTGGCGTACATGAAGGGTTACATGGCCAGGTGCATCTCCACCTCAGCTGAAGTCCGAGCTGAAAAGTTGACCGAAGCCAATGCAGGCTAATTAAATGGCGGAGTTGGACCTGGACCCTGGTCCAAGTGGTTAGATGTTGTTGACCAGTCAGATCGGAGGGAAGCCTGTTCCATCTACTTCCTTCAATTTATCTTCAATCTATTCAACATCCTGGTATACGAGCCATGGTTACATTCACAGAGCGAAGACCGGGGTGCAAGGATTCGAAACTTCAGAGTCGATGTCGTCAATGTCTGTATACGCGCCGTTTTGGCAATACGAACTGAGGGGGAAATTCGCCTCCCGGAGAGATAAATAAGGGTCGATGGAGCCGTGGAATCAATCTCTCCATCACCAGCATCAACGAAAACAACAGCAGCAATCTCAGAACATCAATCTTATTACTTGAACTCAACTCAGGTGTTTCGAGCTCTTTATTTTGACTTTCACCATGACACAGTCGACCATCAAGTCCGAAGAGTCGAACCCTCCAAGCCTGCACATCATCAAGCAGTGGAAGGAAGTCAACGAGAGTTTGCCCTTCGATGACACACAAGACTTTGTGAATGCTAAGCGGGGTTGGAGAGGTAGTCTCGGTGACCCCAACCAGGTCATTGATGCTCAGGGCAATGTGGTGTGGAACAACGATGCCTACGACTTCCTGAAGGACGACGCCCCATACTCGGCCAACCCAAGTCTGTGGCGCCAGTCGCAACTGACTCGCATGAATGGACTGTACCATGTCGCCGGACCTATCTACCAAGTGCGCGGGCTTGACCTCTCCAACACGACCATCATTGAGGGCGACGAGGGCATCATTGTCATTGACCCCCTCACTTCGCAAGAGACCGGCGCTGCTGCACTCGCACTCTACCAGAAGCACCGTGGCACTGACCGAGCCGTCAAGGCTGTCATCTACAC
Organism: Aspergillus costaricaensis CBS 115574; assembly: GCF_003184835.1. NCBI lineage: Eukaryota > Fungi > Ascomycota > Eurotiomycetes > Eurotiales > Aspergillaceae > Aspergillus > Aspergillus costaricensis. Next base: position 195,938 of record NW_020291831.1, read on the forward strand.
TCATTCCCACGTTGACCACTTCGGCGGTGTCAAAGGCTTCGTCAGTGAAGACGATGTCGAGAAAAACGACATCAAGATCATTGCCCCAGAGGGTTTCCTGGAGCATGCTGTGTCCGAGAACGTCTACACCGGTACTTCAATGAGTCGCCGCGCCGCGTACATGTACGGTGCTGCCCTTGAGCAAGGACCAAGGGGCCAGATCGGCGCTGGACTGGGACAGACTACCTCGACCGGCGTCGTCACCCTCATCGCACCCAACATGACCGTCAGACGCACGGGCGAAAAGAGGACCGTCGATGGCATTAAGATGGAATTCCAGATGGCACCGGACACTGAAGCACCTTCTGAAATGCTCATCTGGTTCCCCGATCTCAACGCACTCTGCGCGGCCGAGGACGCCACTCACACTTTCCACAACATCCTGACCCTGCGTGGTGCGGTGGTCCGTGACCCTCACTCCTGGGCCAAGTACCTCACAGAGACCATCGACCGATACGGCAGCCAAGCCGAGGTCGTCTTCGCCCAGCACCACTGGCCGACCTGGGGCAACGACAACATCCTGAAGTTCCTCACCTACCAGCGCGACCTGTACGCATACGCGCATGACCAGACCCTCCGCCTCCTGAACAAGGGATACAACGGCCCCGAGATCGCCGAAATGCTCACCTTGCCTCCGGCTCTTGATCAATCTTGGTATTGCCGCGGCTACTACGGCTCTCTAAGCCACAACGTCAAAGCCATCTATCAGCGCTATGTCGGGTGGTTCGACGGCAACCCAGCCCACTTGTGGGAACACACCCCCGTCGACAAGGCCAACCGATACGTGGATCTCATCGGCGAGGACAAGGTTCTCGAAGAGGGTACCAAAGCATACCTAAAAGGCGACTACCGCTGGGCAGCTGAGCTTCTAAATCACGCCGTCTTCAATAACCCGAACAACGAGGAAGCCTGCAAGAAACTAGCAGATGTGTACGAGCAGCTCGGATACGGTTCTGAAAATGGTACCTGGAGGAACTTCTACATTTCCGGAACGACCGAGCTGCGCAATGGCAATTTCGGCACGCCTACGCAGACAGCTGCGGCCGATGTGCTGGGTCAGCTTACCCCGGATATGGTCCTTGATACTCTCGCTATCAAGATCAATGGGCCCGAGGCGTGGGATAAGAAGGTGCTTATAGATCTTGTTGTTTCGGATCAAGATAATAAGACGTACCATTCCTGGCTGTCTAACGGGGCCCTCGTCTACAGCACTGCTGACCAGTCGAACGCTGCTCAAGTCACTTTGACTGGAACGGCTAAGCAGTTGACTGCGCTGGCTGTGTATGGACCTGATCCTGATGCTTTGGTGAATGCTGGTATTGTGATTGATGGGGATACTACTGCGCTGGATACTCTTGCGTCGTTGCTTGATCCGGGTGATCCGAACTTCAGCATTGTTAAGCCTTAGATGGTGGGACTAGCTTACAGAGGACTGAGTAAGGAGGCCGGTCGATTCATATGGTTTCTCAGCATAAGCAAACTCTATTAGTACTGTTTAGGAACGATTGTTATCAAGTATTTGAATATAGTTACAATGTTGAGTTTATAGTGGGCATCACACATAGTCTTGAAAATACTAGTCGCAGGCACGCTTCGTTCCTACCATCTTCGACCATTGTGTATCAATACTCTATAATTTTACCTTTCCTTACTAGTTTTATTCCCTGTTATTTCTGAAGTTTCCCCCAACGGCCGTGATTAGTAGCATAAACATATCCCCTCTGAGATAGTAAAACCTTAGCACTGGTTTTGTGCCGCTAAGCATGTTCATGCTCCCTTGAGCTACTAATCGAGTCGTGACCCTTATAGTGGCCATGTGCCTGATTAGTAGATAGTGAGAAAGATGGAGAGCACTAATGCGTGAGATCTGGCTGAATGCATCCTGTGCATATAGTCTCTATACCATTGAGAAGCCCCTTGACGTAAGAAAATTAGTAGTATTAATTAAAGAAGGAACAGATCCGGTCGTGACAGTTTAATGTACTAACATCATATCATTTAGGTACAGGATACCGCACCCTCCACGAATACCGTTTTATCATCTTAACTCCCTCCCAATCCCAGCGGTCACGCGCATCGAGCTCAGCGTACTTAAAGAGCCATTCCACCGCTATCCACGGCTCACGCCGGGCCTCCATCTCCTGAAATATCATCTCATCCAACACAGAGCTCACACCAACACAAACTGCGATAGTGGATGTATAAGGATTGTATCGCTCGGAAGGGCTGCGCGGTGAAAGGAGATGGGCGCCGCGATCGACCAGCATGCGCAGGCGGACGCGGCCGGTGTCGCTATCCGTATGCAGGTTGTAGTGATAGGCCACGTGTGCTAATGCTGTCTTACGGCCAATGCGTTCGTGGATGCGTTTGTTTATGTCCAGGCCGTGTTGAAGCAGGAGGTCAATGGTTTCGGCGGCGTCTGCATCCGTTGTAGCTGTACATGCTGCTTCAGCAATCAAGTTGACAGTGGGCGACAACTGGGCCACCGAAAAGCCTCTGTCTAGCAGCCACCGAAGTGTCTCAATCTTTCCCGTCGAGACCGCGATCACGAGGGCCTGCTCGCATGTGGTTTTGTCCAAGTGCTCTGGGAAGATGTAGCTATTCCATCCCCCCGTTCGGACGAGCAGATCGAGAACCGCCGGCCCCCCGCGGATGGCTTGGTGAAGGAAATTGGCCCGACGCATATGGTGCGACAGATCGAGTCCCTGATCGATCAGCGCCTGGACTAGTGTCGTGCGGCCTGACGCCAGAACGGTGGCTGGTATGGTATCACCTTGGCAGTCTACGGCGGTAGGGTCAGCCCCCGCGGTGAGTAAGTGACGGAATATACCCTCGAAGGGGATGGCATGCTTTAATGCCGCAAAACCGGCCTGCGCATCCTGATCATTGGGGTCTGCCCCAGCGCTAAGTAACATGGAGACCATGGCTTCCGAGCCCTGCTTAATGGCTTCGATTAAGGGCTTCCGCATAGGCATCACTCCCGGCGAGGGAGATGTCTCGGCACCGTGAGCGAGGAGCACCTGGACCACCTCGGCGTGACCTCATACTACAGCCCAGCAGAGGGCAGTCGGAAGGTCATCCAGAAAAAAATATTGACTAAATCGATAATTTGGGTCGTACCCATGGCACTCAAGTAGCTGCCGGACCAAAGCCGTAATCCCACGCGCCGCGGCTACGCACAGCAGCACAGCCTTGTTTGCGGGTTCAACGGTGCTAGCTAGGTAATCCCATCGTTCAAAGAGAAGATCAACTATGTTGTCGCACTTCAAGAGTGCGTTTGACGTAAGAGGACACATCGTAGCATTATGGGACGACGGCAATTCTGAGCCTTGGCAGCGGGTTAATTGGTCCATCACGCCCGCATCGAGCAGGCAATGGACACATTCGAAGTGACCCAGACGCGCTGCCCAGCACAGGGCGGAGCATCCGTCCGGTACCGTGGGGATAGTAGGATCGGCTCCCCGTTGGAGCAGGAACCGCATGAGCTCAAGGTGGCCCCCGCGCGCAGATAGCACGAGGGGAGTCCAACTATCATGATCTCGGGCGTGGATGTCTGCTCCGGCATCGACCAGCCACCGCACAATAGCTAGATGTCCCTCTGCAGCAGCTTCCATAAGGGGTGTTCGCCCACCCGAGTCGGCGGGATAATCGACATTGTACGGCCGCGGCAGGTGATCCATGAAGAAGCGGACCAGGGCTTCATGGCCATGGACAGCGGCCAGCAACAACAAGCTTCCAGGACCTCTGTCATAGGCCTTATGGCGTGGGTTGAGCCACCTACGTGTGTGACGGATGTCGACTCCTCCCTGTTCATACAGATACTGGACAATGGCTTCATCGCCCTCTATCACCGCCAACGGCATGGGTCGCCAGAGAGTGTCCGGATCACACTCGTTGGCCGACGCACCGGCCGAGAGAGACTTCTGCACAGTTGCAAGACATCTGTGCTCAATTCCCCAGGATAATGCAGAGCTGTTATTATGGTGTAAATTATGTCGATACAGCATGGGAGTCACGGCGCGGTAGAAAGTTCCATGAGTGCGAGCGAGGGCATTGATATCATTTTCACATTCAAGGTGGCCTACATTCTGTTCGATGAGCTCAACTGGGAGGAGCAAAGCTGTCATAATGTCGTTGAAAAGATCATTATGGGATGATCCGACGGACGAAGCTGTGGATTAGTTGTTTGATGATTGGAGATGTGGCAGAAGATTTGGAGAAATTTGGATAAATTGGGAATGGATCCACTCCAGAGTGGGGCTAGATTCCTACCACAAATAGTATCTCGAGAACGCATCACAAAAAGGACTTAGAGAAGGTTGGCAGGTATGGTTGAGATACTGGCATAGGAGAACTTGGTGGAGTGGATGATCTGGATGCCTTACAAATCTATCCCTTCATGTATCGTGGTATCGGCGTACACAACCTAGCCTAGGTAATAGTCTCGTTCAACTACGATGACTCTGCATCACAACCTATAACTTAGACAGCACCCCATGCCAGTATATGGGGCTTGGATGAGTAGAAATTCATGTGCAGAGGGACATGATATACATGAGGGACAATGAGCGATCTTATCGTGCCCCATGACCGATAAGCGGACTTTCCGTGCGGGGTGATAACCGATGGTCCCCTGCCGAGATAGCATTGCTGCCTTTCACTTAACATAAAGGAGGATCTTCAAACATTTATTTCTCTATTTTCCCGCTAGAAAACGCCCAATAATTAAGCAATAAACAATGTCGGTTAGCAACGCAAGTCCAGGGATTTTCAATCACATCCCTATCATTGACCTCTCGACATTAAGGAGTCCCGTGCTGAAGGAGCGCCAACAGCTGGCAAAGGAGATCTTTACTGCCTGTACGCAGGTCGGATTCTTCTACATCAAGGTATGCTTCTTCCCTAGCCGGTTGGATGGACGCAGAGTACCTGAGTATGACACAGAATCATGGAATAGCTGAGGACCTCATCACTTCCCTCCACGACATGGCGCGTCAGTTCTTCACTCTGTCGCAGAAGCAAAAGATGGATTATTATATTGGAAGATCGAGGGTAGCATTTCACATCTCGACTTTAAGCGACAATCTACTGATCCTCGATTTAGAAATTTCGCGGTTTCATGTCTCTCTACTCAGAGCAGCCCACTGACACGGATCTCGGGACCGTCCCCAAGCCAGACCCTACCTCACCCGGGGCCTTTTCCGAATCCTTCGATATCGGTTATGAAGTCGCAGCCGACCCTCTGAAGAGCCAACATGACGCCCTTCCTCCAGACACGTATGATCTGTATGGGGATAACCAATGGCCTGAGGAGGATGTCCTTCCTGGGTTCCGCGAAATCTATCTTCGATACTTTGCTGAGGCGTTGACCTTATCTCGGGCGCTGATACGAATCTTTGCGCTAGCACTGGATTTACCCGAGGACTTCTTCGACCCGATGGTCAAGAACCCCGGGGCTACGTCGAGGATGTTGCATTATCCACCGCAGCCGGTCGCGGGCGAGGTGAAAGTCGGACTTGGAGAACACACGGTAAGTAACTGCCCGAAAAGACGAAGCGAGGTGCGTACTGAATGGGACAATACCTGTTCTTCAGGACTACGAATGTTTCACTATACTCTCACAAGATCGAGTCCCGGCTTTGCAGGTTCTCAATGCTCGAGAGGAATGGGTCCTGGCGCCGCCCATTCCTGGCACTTTGGTAGTGAACATTTCGGACTGCTTGTCCATCTGGTATGTAGTGTTGTATTTAGTAGATTCCAACATCTTGCAGGGTATAATAATGTGTACAGGACCAATAAAAAGTTCAAATCGACCATCCATCGCGTCACCAACCTGACCGGACAGGAGCGATATACCATCCCCTTCTTCTTTGGTGTGGACTATGACACCACTGTGGCTGTGCTGCCGAGCTGCATTACCGAGGATAGTCCTGCGTGCAAGACGCCGTTCAAAGCGGGGGAGGTGAGACGAATTGCATGCTTCACGTTCTTCTTTCTCAAGGAACAGGCTAATTCTGGTACGTCATAGTGGGTGCGCCACCAATTGACTACGGCCTATGTTGGATACGAGGCAGAGCCGCCGACCCAAGGGAACTAAGACCATTGTGCTGGGACCAAGAGGGGTTGGAGAAGATGCATTGTGCAGATCCCCTAGCTGGGCATCTTGCACGACATAGATAGTGGCTAAATACATTTCCATCATTGCAGCTCTTCGGACCAGCTTCAAAATGCCTGCGCAGAATTTTAAACTATGTTTTTTTTTTCTTCATGAGCGGACAAATGCACTATTAGAAAGGTTCACATTTTGTCATCAATAGGCAACATCGCATGGGGGTTTCAGCCCAACCCCTATCGTATTCTCAAAATGTGACAATGCACCATTGGGAAGGTCATTGGGCAGGAAAAAGACCTCAAACTTGGGCGATTGCTCAGCCTCATCGTGATAGCCGATGCTGATGATCGTCGAGGAACAAGCAAATACACAACGCCAAAGCAATATCCGCAATCTTGCAGCTGGATTGGCTGATCGAGTGAACTGGCACGATAAGGGAGCATCCGTGCTTCAGGCTACCCCTGGATTAGAGATTCACTTGGTTGCCGTATCTCGCGCCATCGATCTTGGGGAAGCCTCGAATTGAGCCATACAACACATACATATGGCTGGACATTCATGTGCAGAACAGCCTACAGAATCAATGAGCAATGCCCACTCAAGCAACCGAGACACAACATGGATTCATTGTGTTTCCGTCCCGTTGGGATCACATTTTGTGAAAGTCTATCACACTGTACACTCGATCTTCCCGATCCTATACTTGGAATGCTGGTGCGAGATCTTCGCACTAAGTATACGCAACGACCACCTGCCCAAGCACGCGATTCAATTTTGCTTTTTCTAATCATCTCTTTGGGAGCACAGCCGATCTCCACGGCGTTTCTGGGAGTGGGATGGCCAACTCCGCGGGCGCTTGAAGTTCACGATAGGAGGTGCCCGATAGTATTTGTGATATCTACCTTGCAGTGTCCCACCTTTTTCATGAAATTTTGATCTTCTTTCTTCTCTCAGAACAGATGCTGCAGTATGTAACACAAGTGATTTGATATCTTCACCGCTGATGGAGCACGCTGCGCTCTCCGCGCCTACACAGATGGAATCAGAGGAGATCCTCTCACGAACTATCCTCGTGGTTTCGATTGCTTCCATGGTTGGGTCAGGATGGATCATTATCAGCTTCCTTGTGAGTATCAGACCAAGGCGTATACCTGCCTGCCTGTTTCTGACACGCATCAGGTTATACCCAGTCTGCGCACTTTTCGTCATCAATTAATTTTAGGTGCTGTTTTTCCGTGGATAATGCAATATAACTGCAACTGACGGTTTTAGGTCTCGGGATCAGTGAATTTCTAGCCGCAAGCAATGTTGTCATCTCAGCTGGTCTGAATACCTCGGGCATCGAGATATGGAATCCATCCCTCAAGACTTTCTGCGGCTTCAATGGACTCATGGCTCAGACCTTTCTGGTGCAAAGTAAGGGTCGCAATAATTCATTCCTGGCGGTAACATACTAATTGATAGTACTGCTAGCCGACTATTGGATTCTCTCGATTGCAATCTGCACGTACCTCATATTGATGGACTATATCCACGCCGCGTCATGGGTCCAGAACCATAAAGCCGCCCTCTGGTGCATCCCATGGGGTCTCTCGATCCTATGGGCAGTGCTTGGCCTTGTCGTCGTCGGATATGGGTATGCCGGTGGCTGTATGTCCCCTTTGGCTCTATGGTCTTGAGACGCGCGATTGATAGAGATCAGGGTGCTGGTTCACCAGTGATCGTGTCCGACTCTTCGTGAACTTCATCCCACGATGGACTATCATCCTTGTCATCCTGTGCATTTACACCCGACTATGCCTCTTCCTCTACCGGTCTCATAAAGCCCTCTCGAGCGACCAGGAGATTACTCTGCAGACGCCGCATCCACACCAATGGCAGCTTCTGGATATCGGTGACGGACCTACCCCAACTTCTCATTCGGCGATTCCACTGAAGAAGGTTAGTCACCTTAATATCGGTGTTTGCCGGTCTTATCTCAATGATCGAATGGTTAGGTGTCACTCCAAATGATGGTATATCCGACCGTATATGCATTGATCTGGATCATCCCCACTTCCGTGCGCATCTATCAAGGGATGACGGGAAAGCGCGCTCCACTGGCACTAGAGATTCTAGAAAAGGTGATCGAAAAAAAATGATGGCCTTCTTTGAACTTTATTAACGGAGGTCTAGATTTGCATTATGTCACAGGGCTTTGTTGATGCCATTATTTACGGTAAGTGATATAAGCAGCTAGTCTCCTTGCACAGTGCTGACTGGAATTACAAGGGTTTAATGAGCGTTCCTGGACTGGCTGGAGGGACTGGCTGCATGGGTTAGGAGAATGATCGAGTCAATGGGATGACGACGGTGACATAACCACTTGCAGTTTAAATTGTTTAATGACTATAGTTTTTTGTAGTAAGGTAAATGATCTACGGCGTGGATAGCCCTGGCACCTGTTCCGACGAATCATGCATGTTTCCAGCAAAGCTTCCAACAGCATATTCGGACTTGACCACCGTCTGTTCCAATCATACTTGTGAGGGCCTTGTAATAGATGGGCGATCCAAGGGCTGTCTACACTCTTGGGCTCGGATCTACCGTGGAACCACCACTGTTGGAGGCCGGCTCAGTCTGCCGGGCATTTCCGAGGCAGGGATGAGATTCTTCATCCTGGGCCAGATCATTCTAAGAGTCTATCACCAGTAAATCTGCCAGTATATTCCCGACACAGTCCGGAAGGAGAATGAATTGGTAGTTTCTTAGGCAGATCAGGTAGTAGTAGTGTACTGCAATGGTAACAACACGACGATTAAAGACAGAAGTTTGACCAGCTTAATTGCACAATTGGAATTCTGTGAAATATCCATATAGTTCATAAGTTATCTGAAACTATTGATCTGCCGACAAAATCGTGGAATGGCTCGATGGCTGGCCAACTGGTGGGGAGACGGAGAGCCCGTGGCTCCGGGCCGCGTTCGTCTCATTGCGCTTTCTGCCGCCATGACGAGTGTAACCCTGACTGCGATACTCACCTCCCGTCTTCCCTATCGGGATCCCCGTCGTAGCAGTAGCTACGGGCACGTTTCACAAACAATATCATGATCGGTCTGTTCCAGTTTATATAACTTCAAATCTTCTAAGACATCGTAACTTCACCTGGCGAGTCATTGTTGAGCCCGCACGCAAACAATCCCCTTAACGTTCATGATGTCATTGACTTTCACCTTTCTCCATGACGCATCCTAACCACACTTTCGAGTCAACAATGAGGCCCATGACACCACGACTACGCCAATTTCACGTGGGCTGATCGATGGCTATTGGCAGTGCGCCAGAATGGGCTTCTCCCCTGCGCGATCAACCGCCTGCAGTAGACTCGCTCATCGTCCCGAACCACGGTCGCGTCGTACTCAATTCCTCGAGTTTGACCTTACGGATATGAGGCAGACAAGCAATCCGGAGGGGAAGAAGCCCATGATGTCAACATTGCTCAGGGTTCGGACTACAGCGTTGGTCCTCGCATCATTGACCCTTGCGGAGGAATCGGAAACTCATATAGCGTGCAGCAACCACGTTCGTCGAGAAGCCAATTGCTCAATGCTATGCTTCCTACCATTTTCAACCTCCACTGAAATGATACAGCAATGGCTTCCACTCGTGCTAAGGGAACCCTTGCTATCAATGGGGGCACAGCATCTCTCCCAATTCTGCGGGAGACGGTAAACACCGTCTCTCAGGAGTGCCCGACTCGTCTCGGGCTTACCGCAAATGAAATCCAGGCTAAATCACCCACCCTGGATGTCTTCTTCGACACTATTGCTGCCGAGCGTCTGCGACGCATGCCCCCAGATGGCAGTCGCCTTGATGGAGCTTTGCGTCGCGCCTCTCGGCTCGCCGTTGCCGTCGGCTCCCTTCGGGACTCGGTCTACAGCTTCATGGACGGGGCTGAGGAAGCCACCAAGCTGATTTGGGGAACCAACCTCCTCTTTCTCGAAGTAAGTTTTTCAGTCTTTGGTGGAAGGTATCGCCGTTTGGATCGCTGACATGGTCCCGTAGATGGGAATTGATCATATCGATATCCTGGAGAGCCTGTATGGCCGCTACGGTCGTGTCACACTGGGCATCTCCCTGTTGCTTCAGCAAGAGACTTTCTTCCCGGTTTCACGGCCCCTTCAGCAGCAGGTTGCGGAAATCTATGCCCATCTGCTGGAGCTCGTTGTTCATGTCACCTCGGAATATCGTCAGGCTACACGGACCCAGCATTGGCAGACGATGACTTCTGCCGTGGACGCCGCGTTCTTCCGCTATACAAATCGGTTTATAACCCACTGGCGGCAGATTTTCGCCCATGTCCTCGAGTCTGGTACAGCCAAGCAGCATACTACCGTCGATTTGCCTGCTATATACCAGTTTCTGGAGCTTCAGGACCGTCCGCTCCAGATGCTGCTCGAAGGTCATAGCCACTCCCTGGCTGACGGCTCATTCACCTGGTTCGAGCCTCATTTGACCACTTTTGCCATGGGAAGACGTAGCATGATGATGATCCGGGGCAACCCGGGCTGCGGAAAGAGTGCTTTGGCTCAGTGGACCGTTGAAAGGCTGCAAGCCTCCTCGGAGTATGATATCTGGAACGTCATCCCCATCGTCATCCGGTCGGACGTCCCAATCTCGACACTGACGCTCAGTATCCTCAAGGGGATTTTGATCCAGATGCTTGATCATTGTGTGAGCAGTCGCAAGACGCAGGACGCCATCCTCGCAGCTGTGACCGGTGCTATGGAAATGGCCACATCCGGCGCTTCCGATCCCCAGGTGGAAGGCCAGCTATGGACAGCCATCAGGACCGCAGTCCAATCCAACCTCCATTTCATGCTAGTGGTCGATGGGTTTGATCAAATGAAACATGCGGAGACCACTGTCAGCGCGTTCCTCGGCTTGCTTCAGGGTACCGTCGCGAACACCCCCTCGAAGCTGATCATCTTCAGCCGGCCAATGTCGACTGACCTGCTACCTATTAAGGAGACAACCAGTACGCACCAGATTGCAATGAACACAGCCACGACTCACCAGGATCTCCAAGAAGCGGTGACAGATATCATGCTTTCGGACTCCTCTTTCTCGGGACTAGAGCCATCCCAGCGTGAGTCCCTGACTACGTCTATTGTCAACCGCTCCCAAGGATGCTTCGTGTGGGCACAGCTTGCCGCTGAGGCAGTGCGCCACCAGACCACCTACAATGAAATGACCACAGCTGTCCACAGAATGCCCAACACGTTAGGTGATCTCATTGACTACCACGTGCGCAATATCAACCTCAACCGTCTTGGTACGCAGAGCCTACTTGCTTGGTTGGTAGCCAGTGAGCGGCCACTGCGCATCCCAGAGGTCGAGCAATTGTTGTCTGTTGATCTGAAGTCGCTTAAGGTTTCAACTCGTCCACCAAATGTCGAGCGTGATGTCTTCCAGCCTCTTGGGCGGCTGATCTCCGTGCGTGATGGCTTCGTTTCTTTCCGCCATCCCATGGTCCGCGAGCACCTCCAGGCTAGAGCCCAGATGCGTCAGGAGCTTCCATTCTCTCTGGCAGATGCACACTACGATCTCTTGATCCGCTGCCTGGCGTGGGTACGTCGCTCGGTATCCGACGAGATCTCTGTCTCCTGGGACAAAATGAGTGTGGAGGTCCGCGACCGCTACCTGGACGCCTATGTGCTTCTTGAATATACCGCCCGGTACTGGCTTTCCCACATGCTGTCCTCGCCGATGGCTTCCTCCGACCGCGAGCTCTCATTCCCGTCTGCCTTCCGGCGCGCTCTGCCTGACACTGTGTTGTTCGCCCAGCTGGAGCTTACCAACCGTGAGTCGCAGTTCAGTCGGTCAAGTATTGTTGAACTGTATCGACTGGCGGTTGGAGTCCGCCGTGTTGTGCTCGGAAGCGATTCCCCGGCTGTCCTACAAAGTCTGATCCTCAGTGCTCGGGCGTCTGAGAAGGCGCGTACCTCCTGGGCTAATGATCATCTCTACCAGGCTTGGACGGTGAGCCGAAGCCAGCTGGGAACTAGCAGCACAATCACCCAGGAGCTGGAGCAGATGCTCGTATCCTCGCCGGCCGCTGGTCGCCTGACCAGTGGAGGAGGCAAGTCTGTCACATTGAGAGAAATGACGATGACCGGCTGGGGCAAGTCCGACATCAGCTTCCCCCAGCGGCTCCAGTATCTTGATCGCCTTGTCAACATGTATCGAGAGAATAACCAAAATGATGAAGCTTATAACGTTTCCAAGGAGTTTTACCGCCAGACTGTAAAGACCTACGGTGCTCACTCGTCGGAGACCATGCAAGCCGCTGAATTCCTCACGAAGAACTTCGATATCGCACCTTCCGACGAGCTAGCTTTGGAACTGGCCAGCATCAAGTATGAAAACATGCTTCGTTCCATGGATGCGACCGACCCGCGCCGGGTGACTTACTCCCTCTACCTGGCTCAGCTGTATGAGCAAAATGGTCAAGTGTCCAAATCCGAGACCGTGCTGTCCAGACTCTGGACAGGACTGTCGGCACGCGAGGCTGATTCCAAAACATCCTGGGACCAGAAGACCAAGGTTGCTTTCTACTACTCGCAATTCCTGCGTCGTCGGGGTCAATCTGACCGGGCCACGTCCATCCTCCGCGAACTTTCAGCCGACCTGGAAGCTGAGGGTGGCGTCAAGTCTCCAGAAATGCTTAAACGTGCCGAGGAGCTGCGGGGTGAAGCGCGGGAGATGAATCTGACCGATATGGACCGCGCACTCGCACTGGAGATGTGGAAGTACTACCAGTCATCTGGTCAAGTGTACTCGTCCCAAGCAGTGTCCTTGGCGGAAACACTTACCGAGGGTATGATTCCCAGCCAAGATGCTACTACAGCTGAAACCGAATACATTATGGCGGGAATGTCTCCCGAAGACCAGGAGCTTCTGCCCGGCTGGATAGACAGCCTGGCCTCTGCAGGAGACACCCGCAACATGAAGTCCATTATGATGCTTTGTCACCAGTTGTCTACTCAATGTATCCGGGAGGAAGAGTGGCGCAAGGGCTCTGACTATTCCTGGGCTGTGCTGAAGCATGCCTGGCCAGACGTCGAGGATGCCCAAACGAGGGCCAAGTTCTCTTCTGATCTTTCCCCGTTGATGTCTAGTCTTGCCCTTGACTACGCGTACTGTATTTTCCGTCGCTTGGATGTTAAGAGAGCCACCATTGTCTACGGCAACGCGTTCAAGGCTTCGATTACCGCAGACCAAGTTGCGGTGCCAGCTGTTACTACCGTGACGAAGACCGTGGTTGAGTTCTACGAGACCACATTCCAGTTTGACAAGGCGTTGATCCTCCTGCGACAGGTGAGCGAGTTCTTCGCCTCGCGCCTAGGTGCGCACGACAAGCACACGCTGGACAGCCGCTATTATGAGGCCGACCTGGCCTTGCGTCTGGACCGGCGTGCGGAGGCTGAAGATAGCTACCGTCATATCTACAAGGCTTGCGTTCGTGAGGGCAGGATTTCCTCGTCTGGTGTTCGTGCGGCTGTGGCTCTAGCCAACCTTTACGAGCAAGACAAGAAATGGGATGCTGCGCTCGACGTTTATCGTCATCTCTGGCCGACCCTGGTGCACTTCGATGAAAAGGACGGCTACGACCGTGCTCTGCAGGAAGGATTGCTTCCTAAGACCTATGCTGGGTACATGGCCATCCTCGAGAGTACATCTGGTCAAGCGGGCTACGAGGAGCGTTACCAGGTTGCATCACAGCACCAGCAGCTGTGCCGTAAGCTGTATGGAGCGACTAGTCACCGTACCCGAGATGCAACCATGTATCTGGCAGCGCTCTGCGCTAGCAGCGACCGGCATACCAGCGAAGCTATTGACCTGTACCGACAGGTGCTAAAGACCAGCGACTGGGTGTCTGCCACGGAGGCGTCACGCTCTCTGCCTGACATGACACAGCCGCTACCCATGGACATCAAGCATCGCATGGCCCAGCTTCACTTGCGCAACAAGGATACGTCGCAACAAGCTCGCGCGTTGTACATCGAGGAGCTGGCACTCTCCAAGCAGCAGCAGGGTCTCTCCGCGCCCACCACGCTCATGTGGCTACGTGAAATCGCTCGCTTGTACTCTCTGCAGGACAACATTGAGTCCCGTCGGAAAGGTGCAGACCTGCTCAATGAACATGTTGATGAGGTCGTCCACGTTACCGCCAATCAAGACGCTCTGATATATCGCGCCCGCCGGCTGGCAGAGATTTACCTGGAGTGTGGATATAATACCGAGGGCTGGGCGCTTATCGACAGTCTGCACCAGCAAGTCATCCACGACACCCCCGCGGCACAGCGAAAGAATCTCGAAGAGTACCGACCGGCAGTGTTTGTGGCATCTTTCGAGGAGGTCTTTGGCCGCACACGCAGCTCGAGCCAGATCCTGGACGACTTGTCTCGTGAAGGCGAGGTGTACAACGTCTTCCAGCAGAGCCTGGCTGGTCATGATCTCATGCCCACCCTTGCAGCTGGCGAGAAATTGCATCGCTTGCAGACGGAACAAAAGCGCAGCACCGCAGCACAGAGCACCCAGAACAAGCTGTACGACTTCTTCTGCAACACGCTCTCTGTTTCGCAGTCAGCCCGCAAGAAGGATGCTGTGTACCAGTTCTATTCCTTGTGTCGGCGCGAGTCATTGCATGATGACTACAATCTCAACATCATCACCCAGACCACCAGCATGGTCCGGGATCTATGCAACCAGTCGAGATTCCAAGAAGCCACTGATGTGACTAGTGTGTTCCATTCTTTCGTCCATTTGACCGATGGACTGCGCTCGACGGAGAGCATCTTCATTGCCATCAAACTGTGCTTGTACCTCTGCGGTTACCAGGTGAACAAGTGCACTGAGACTACCACAGCCAATGCAATGTCTCTGGAGTCGAAGACTCTTCTCCAGGAAGTCATGAACAATGCACGTGATATCCCTATGGAGTTCTCAGAACTTCCATTCGAGGAGCTCAACGATCTGGTGACGGTGCTGGGAGAACACGAAATGTTCCAAGATCTCGAGGTAGGTAGCCTTCTTCTTAACTCACACGGTATCCCCTCTAACAAATCAGGTAATTCTCACCGACCTCTGGACCTCTCGGATTGTCCAGAAGACCTGGACGCTGCCCGCAGTTGTCTGGATTGGCCGACGTCTGGTCGAGACCCGGTTCTGCCGCGGCCATGTCACGGCCGCCACGACACTGGGCAAGGACATTTGCTACAACCTGCGCCAAGTCTGGGGCAACTCCGACCCCGTTACTCTCGAAATGAACAAGCTGCTCTCCGGACTGTACACGGCGTCCGGAAACAACCTTGCTGCGGCTGCTCTGCATGAGACAGCCCTGGCAGAGCTGTTGAACGACGAGACCGAAGACCAGTCAGCTGCTGTCAACGCCGTGACTCAACACCTGGAGCTGTTGCAGCGGGCACAGGCTCGTCTGGCCAAGGAAGGACAAAGTGCAGCCATCGACGCGTCGGCGGCCCAGGAACGCGTGCAGCAGATTGCAACCAAATTTGGCTTGTCATCGTCCAAGCTGGAGCAGCCGTCCACGGCGGATGATTCACTTGGCATGTGGGAGCGCCCCCGGCGGTTCAGCTTGGATGTCGAAGAGGCAGCCAAACACTCGAACCATCTGCGTCAATCTAGCGGATCTGCGTTGCTGACGGGCAATGCGGGTGCGAAGAGGCTTTCGATTACAGCTTTGTAAGGGGTTGAACTAACAGATTGAAAACTAGATTGCCAGTTTTTGTAATTAGGTGTTGGGGTGTTTATAGTGTTATAGTAATGTAATAATACTGTTTCTTCTGATAATCACTACGAAGATATTATTCATAAGTTGACTATAGAGCATTCCTTGAATATCTATATAAGAGATTATAGGAATCATAGAATAACAAATGAAAGAGAAAGAGGTACTATCCTTATGCTTTTAGTCTGTTTGTTGTTGGGATAATAAGATAAGGCGTCTAATGACATGGAACACAATCAATGCCTATATTTCCGACTAGGCACCGCTGATCATGGATGCAATGAGTTTGCAACCTCCACTCTCATCTTCAACACAACATAATGGCTACCACCATCACACTACCATACTATGCCCGTGACATCCCCTGCCCGCTACCCACAACTTCAGAGATCGATGCAGCACCCGACATATCCTTGGAGTATGGAGGCCGAAGAATCGTTGAGATCGGAGACCATCTGGTAGCGAAGTTCGGAAAAGGCGTGGACCTTATCGAAGGAGAGAACATGTTATTTGTCCAAGAAAACACCAGCATACGAGTCCCTCGAGTGTATGCACTTTACTCGGACCCATCGACGGGCAAAAATTACATTGTTATAGAAAAAATTCCTGGACAGACTCTTTTGTCCCAATGGCCACAGCTAAGCCCATCGGAGAAGGAAACCATCGTCACTACACTTCATGACTATTTCAACAAGCTACGACATTTACCACCGCCAGATTACTATGGCAGCTTAGGAAGACGATGCCTTCTTGATGGCATATTCTGGACCAGCGATCCTGAACCATCGATTAATGGACCGTTCATGACGGAAAGTGCTCTTATCGAGGCAATGGCTAGGAAATATACCTACGATGGTCGGCCGCGGTTCAGAGCTGAGTTCTACCGCCAGTGATGGACAGGATACCTCACAGCTACAGGTTACTGTTCTTGACTGGGAAAAGGCGGGTTGGTATCCAAGCTACTGGGAGTATTGTCTTGCTGTCTGCGCGTTGCGATGGGATGATGATTGGTGTCTTTGGATTGAGAAAGTGCTGGATCCTTGTGTCGCTGAATCTGCGTGGTTTCAAGCTCTTCGGTTGGAGTTATGGTCTTAGAGCGTTTTTGTTCACACATTATTTCTTGGTTGGAGTTCGCATACCGCAGCGAAACGCCACGCGTAGTGAGTAATTGTCCGATACGGGCGCATTAAGGGGTAACCGCTGTCACGTCACACAGCCTTGGAGATACTCTCTTCCGGCAGGGTGTCGATCGATTAGGTCTCCCTCCGCAGTCAGTTGGCAGGGCGGTCTACTCAGTATGATCAACAAAATGTTAAGCAGGTGGCCCCCAAGAATAAAACAGTTATACTGCTCTGCGCGATCTCGGATCCTCCGCCCTTGTAACCTTGGGACTCCCAACCCTGTAAGAGCGTTGTCAACGACAGAATGTGCACGGCAGCTAACAGTCGCCTCGCACGAAAATCTTTTCCGCTACACTTCCGGAAGATGGCTGTAAGTGCTATGAGATTAGTATCCAAAGTATTACCAGTGAGGCTAATATCATGTAGCTTCAAAGAACATTTGCGTCTAGCAGAACGCTTCTAAACTCGATGTGCTTGCGCTTCAAAACATCATTTCCAGTGCATCTGGTCATTCAATATCCAAACTCCAGTCAATCACTAAGTTAACAGAAGGCGGATACAACCGTGTGTTTGAGGCTACCTTTAGCGATGGTAAAAGTGTTCTCGCGAGACTACCCTATCCAAGTACAGTGCCAGAGCATTACACGGTAGCGAGCGAAACAGCGACTCTGGACTACCTTCGCCTACATGAACTTCGCACACCAGAGGTATATGCCTGGTGCTCAACAAAGCTAATCCAATTGGAGCTGAATATATCATCATGAAGAAGTTGGATGGTACTCCTCTCGGCGATAAATGGTTTTCATTGACCCCACAGGAGCAATATAAAATTATGACACAAATAGTTGAATGGGAGACGCGTTTGATGTCATTGGAGTTTCCTGCCTCTAGGAGCCTCTACTATTCGAAGGATCTTCCATCTGAAAAGAGAACAAAGCTAGACGATCCGAGCAGCATGGCATTCTGCATAGGGCCAATAGCCCATTATAGTTGGTGGCATGGTGAGAGAGGCATTATGGATATTGACCGCGGACCCTGTGGGTGATTCTACCAGGTATCATAAGACTCACAACACTAACTTCACCGGGAGAAGAGGGCCATCATCAGTCGACATCTTCCGAGCAGTTGGCGAACGTGAACTAACCTGGGCCAAAGCCTATGCGATGCCTCGCTTGCCCTATGAGCGGCTTTATAGGGAGGTTTACCAATTCAAGCGCGTCTCGCCGGATACCCACGTTACAGATCTTGTCAATTACCTCAAAATGGTACCCAGTTTAGGATATTGCAATCCATCCTTGGATCGGCCAGTCATGCGCCACCCCGACCTACAGCCAAACAATATCCTCGTGTCTGACACGAATGGAATAACTGGACTCATAGACTGGCAGCATTGCGCGATTCTCCCTCTCGGTATTGTTTCTGGGATTCCAGCTCACTTCCAGAACTATGGCGATCCAGAGTCAGAAATGCTCAAACAATCTCAGCTTAATCTGCCCTCTGATTACGATTCCATGACACCGTCCAAGCAGAATTCAGTTAAGGAAATTTATCGCAGAAGATTGATTCATTTCCTCTACGCCGCCCTGACTAAAAGGCTAAATCAAGATCATTACGATGCTATCTTCGACCAGTCAGTTATACTCCGCCAAGGCCTTCTCCAGAGTGCCGGTAGACCCTGGGAGGGAGACTCAGTATCACTGCGTGCTGAGCTCATTCGCTCGATATTGAATTGGTCGGCGATCGTCCAGATTAATAAAGTTGCTCCGCCGGTGGACTATCCAGAAGATGTTGTCCGGGAGACTGTTGACTTGAATGCGCAGCAGAGAGAGGCCTATGTGGCAATGAAACAGATGCGACATGCTTTAGTTGTCGATATCATGGGATGGGTACCGAATGAAGATTATGAGGCTGCCAGAAGACTCGCATCTGAGATAAAGAGTAGAATGCTTGAAGCGGCAGAGACTCCTGCTGAGGTTATCGCTATCCAGAACATTTCCCCTTTGATAATTTCGACGAAAGGGCTTAAGGCAATGTATGAGAAATTAGTGAAATTTTCAGGAGATTCGTTGCTGGCTGATGCACCAATGGGCCTGACTATACCCTGAGCTGTTGATTTGAAAGCATGATTCGGCGGCAGCTCAGATACTAAATGCATATGTTGGCCAAGACGTATGGAATCTGAATGTAGCAATAAGACTAGACGATTATCGACCCAAAACTGTCAAAGCTCAATAAAAGAAAAGAGCCCTGCCGTGCAGGGGGAGGGTGCGGGAAGAAAAATTGGTGAAAAAATAATGACCAGACTGGGGCTCGATCCCAGGACCTTATCGGTGTTAACGATACGTGATAACCAACTACACCATCCGGCCAATTCTATACTTGGGGCTTTAGTATTATGCAATATGAATGAAATTCAGGTTTAGTGGCGGAGCATAGTCCCAAATCGATCAGCTCTGGGCAAAGGAATCCTTCGTTTTCTTGGTTCCTATAAAAAGCCGCCATGTCCAGAGCCTTTTCTACTGCGGTCAAAATTTGACGAAAGGGTTGGAATATAACGAGGAGTTACTTCCCTCAAATTGGAAAGGGGGCTGTGAAGCGATATGAGACAGGAGGCGCAGGAGAATTAATGTGATTTAGAGGGCTTCTGCTAAAACGTATATCAAAAAGTTGGGGAAATCTAATTTACTGAATTCTGTACAAACAAGTCCAAATATTGTTCCAATCTTGGAAGACTGGTCAACTTACCAAACACCTAGGTATCGTAACGATGGCAGCAGCCCTATACACCAGTCTCATTTCAACCGCGCGGATAAGGCGAAGATCCTCAGTGCTCGATTTAAGCCTGTTGATGGTCGAGCTCGCACCCTTCATGTATATGAAGATGGCACGGGGACCTTCGACAAGGGTGATGTTTGTGAGAATTCATCTACTCCCACACAAAGGGCTTGGGAGGAACTTGGAACGTTAGGTCCTAGTTAGGTTGCATTTAGACCTCCTAAGAGCGGTGACCTAATCTTGCTTTGTTCTCCTGCGGTGCGGAATTGACATCGTGGAGTCCCAGACATTCTCATGAAGGTCTAGCTCTTCACGTTCATATTGCCTTGCATCCCACTCAGCCCAACCCCCTTGGTCTCTGAGTAGCTTTGCTGCACCGAATTCGGCATTCTCTTCTGCCAATTTGACTGCTCGAATGTATTGGCGACGGCCACTTGCCACAATTGATGCACCTTCATTCAGAAGCAGCTGCAGCATATCAATGCGACCATGTTCCGCAGCTCCCTCCAATGCTGTTCTGCCATTTTGCAAGGACTTTTTTGCGTTGACATCGGCTCCCTTTGCAAGTAATTTACGAGCGATACCGATGTATCCCTTGATTGCAGCAAACTGGAGCGCTGTTCCGCCCTTAAATTCGGCCGCACACTGATTAGGATCTGCTCCAGCGTCCAATAGCATGTCCACTAATTGAACATTTCCATCTTCCACCGCGGCTTGTAATGCCGTTCTTCTATATTGAGACGAGGCTGGTCGGTTGACGTCTGCCCCTGCGTCTAGGAGAATCTTTACAATGTGCCTGTTTCCGGTTCTCACTGCAGCGCAGAGAATTGATTGCCCTTTGCCACTTTCCGAAGGTTCGTTCGACAAGATGCTCCAATCACAATCAGCACCGAGAGCAACCAGGCGTCTAGTCAGAGAGATATCCTGCCTCCCAACGGCGAGCCAAAGGGGAGGAGGATATGAGACAAATGCAATCTTGACCGCCTGATTCACATCCGCACCGGCATCCAATAAATCCTGTACCGCGGAATTGCGACGGTGATACAGAGCTGTGGTGAGCGCTCGTCCTTTTTCAACCGCAGTCCATGTTCGTGAATGTAGAAGGGTCCTAAGTGACACACCATTCCGCCAAATGACTGCTCTCTCAAGGATAGAATCGAGAACTGCGCAGTCGAGGACTCCGTGCAGCTGGTACAGGAAAATATTGTCCAAAAATCCGCTAGCAACAACTTTGCCTCCGGGGTCAAGACCAATTTCTAAAAAGCGCCGCACAAGAAAAACAATGTGATCATATTGTAAAGCCTTCTCGAAGGCATTTGGGACAGCACAAGGCTGCTGTGACAAATTGTCCAAAAGCAGTTGAAGAATTCCAAAATGTTGCGAACCGCATCGATAATCCTCGACTGCTGCTGTCAGTTCAAGATCTCCGATGCTTGCTCCTCGTACAATCAGAAGCTTTGCCAATGAAAAGCTCTCTGGGAAACGTAAGTAAAAAATTGCAGCTGCAAGCGGAGATAGGCAAACAGTGGCGTAATCCAAAAACCTCCAGTACCGCTCACGCCCAACAGGCTGAAGTGAACACTTTGACATCATGAAAAATGGCTTAAGACCGACATTTTTAGGCTGCTTGTCGACATTACGATCGAGCAAATATTGGACAAGACCATCATCGCTTCTCCGCGACATCCTAATGGCAGACACGAGTATCGGTTGACCATAGCAATGGAGGATTTGAGGCAGCAGCCCAAGCTGTCCCAAGTACATTGCAGTTTCCAAATTTTCAATTTGAATCAGACTTTGTCCAGTATTTGTCGCTCCGGCTTGTAGAAGAGATCCAATCATTTCGCAGTGCCCACCTGCTATGGCTGCGCCGAGGATGGTGTCTGGGACTTCGTTGTAAATTTCATTCTTCCTTGCGCCCCAACTCAATAGGGAAATTGCAGTGTCGAGATTGTTCATCTCCACATTTTCATACAGGATGGAGGTATAGTAATCCTCCATCTGAGTTGGCTCCACTCTGGCTCCGTAGGATATGAGCAGTCTAGAAGTTTCGAGATCGTTTTTCTCAAGAGCCCGTTGCACGAGGCTCATTCCTTGGATTCCATCACCAAGAGAGACTTTTGCTCCCGCCGATAACAGACGCTGTGTGATATTGATTGCACCATATTCAACCGATAAGACGAGTGGCGGGATGTAATCATCTGATGCCTCTTGGTGGTTGATATCTGGATGAGCATCCAAAAGAAGACTGATTATGTCGTCGTTGCCTTTTCTTATTGCGAGTCCAAGTGTGGTTGACTGGACAATGCTGTCTTCACGGAAATTAATGTCTTGGATTGCGTCAACATCCGCGCCTAAGGAAAGCAGATATTGTGTCAGAGACACATCCTTTCGGTGCACAGCAAATCCGAGGATCGAAAGGTTTAATAAAATACCGCTTTGTTTGTTGACATTGGGGTCAATATCAAGGAGCATAGAGAGAAGGCATGGGGTTCCCGTCGTGATTGCGGCGCTTAATGCCTCTCCTGATATAGGGATATTTAGAGCCAGAAAGACTTTGGAGAGCTCAACATTTCTTGAGCGGATTGCTTCAAGAAGCGCCCATTCTAACATTTTGATATCCTTGCGCCCAGAACCATAGGACAGGAACAAGTTGCACATGTCAAGTGCTGCTCGGGGGTCTCTGAATGTGGAAGCCAGTATCAAAGGTGGCACGGGATCTCCATTATGAATAACTGGGGTATCAGGGCTCATACCAGCTTTCAAAGCCATCCGAACTGTTCTTACGTCCTGTGATCTCACCGCACTTGCAAAAATTCTGTGCGATATAGCATGTGCTGTTGCACCGGGGAGGGAAAGCAGATAGCTGAGGTTGCTGACGGTATTCAGGCCCGATAGATAGAAGATCGCCATGATCGTTTGATCCTCCTTGCTGATACTGGGCACTCCTCGATTCTCATCATGGAAATTGTCGTTCGTCTCATCATTGGAGTCACTATCCATCAAGTCATCCGTGTATCTCTCCACGGATTCTCGTATATTCGAATGCCAAGACTTATCATCAGGCTCACCGATTTTAAAACCGTTGGAAAGCAGAAAAAGTGCCACTTGTAAGCGCTCCACGGCATTACTGCCACATCTGAGACCACAAAGACTTTCTGCTATGTAAGAGTTTTGGCCTTCGTGTTGTTCAGGCATTATTGAGCTCAGAGCTGCTGCTACCCTGGCGCTATTTTGTCCGGTGCGCAGCACTTTGGCATGGTTTCCGATCATAAGCGAGCCGAGAGAATCGATGAGACCACGTTCGATGATTTGGGAAGGTAGGTCCTTTTCCCGAACCCCTGGAAGATGTTCCAGTGAAATAGACGGGTTGCCTGCATCATGTTAATATTAATCAATCTCACAGTAGTTGTTAAATGTGAGTCTTACTCGGTACGTTCTGTAATCTGCTCAGCGCAGTATTGGAGAAAATAAACCATGGGAGATTCTGTGGCCATGTAATTTGAAAGATCGACGGACCAGGGGAGCAGACAATAAGTCCTTCAGGTGTTGGGGACAATGGCTCTATGTTGTGTCAATCATCTATGTTGAGTATCCTTGACTTCTGGATAGGCTCACCTTGACGATATTTGTCAATCTCTCTCTGAAAACCCTGGCGATGAATCTCAAATTGCACTGTTTTTGGATCGTAACAGACCCCATCGAACCAGACTTCGAGATTCTGCCCTTCAGCTGCCCTCTTTTGTATTTCTCTGTTGACGTGTCTCCACTTGAGAGCGCCCATGCGATATTTTTTCAAACCCCATTTTTTAAGCCTCGCCGTGTATTGATTTTTCCTGCACAATGTGAGAAATTGGCCGATCATAGTTCACAGGAGCGTCGGATTGCATACGTTTTGCGAAAGCCATATGTCGTTTCCATGAATTGCAAGACCTCCTCTAGCTTTTTGTTCTCTCTGATGTAAAGGCGCTCGATCTCTGCCTTATGAGCCTCCCATTTTGCATCTGCCATGGTGCCATTCAGGAATGAGAGTCTATCAAACGGCATAGTTGAGGAGCACAGGAATTAGAGATTTCATCCGGAGTTGAGTCAATGAATCTATGTTGGAACATCACAAGTATTTATTTGCGGGTGGGCTAAGGCGGAGATAAGGCTGAGCGAGGTATTCGGAGGCTGTAAACCCCTGATTTCCACGTCATCACCGCCACATCGTTGCCAAAGTATGCACACTATGCGGCCCGAGGAATCCTGATTGGATACAATCAAAATTTGGTGAGGTGAGGATGCGCCCCGCTCACCTTGTTTGACATGCTATGATCGGGCAAGCGTCTAGAGCCCTGTGGCTGGACGCAAAGGAATCCCATTCAGTGATTAGCTGATATCCAAATTTGGGGCCCACTACGCTGATCGGCGCGATCAGCGCCAACCCTAGTTATGCAAGACGAATCTCCATAGTGCTACATAGTGCTTCTTCTGTGGAATACCCTGATTGGTTCTTATCCAATTTGTGATGAGGCAGGAAACGTTCACTGACAAGAACAATATCTTGGAAAGTCTACTGTGGTAGATGGATTGTTAGCCCAGGTCGTCAACGCCCTGATAGCGTTGTGTATAATTTCCCTTTCTGTTCATGGTATCTCTCTAAACCTTTTGTCCCTCCAAGCAACAGCGCTCTCCAGCTTCGAAGACTTTTCGCTCTTCAGTTATCTTCTTGTCCTTAATCCCTCTCAATAGCTTGGTCATGTCGTGGACTCCGTTCGAAATCGACAGGTGTGCGCCCGAGCTCTGGAGACAAGGCGCTGACCAGTTGGTTGGATGGCCCTTGGCATCCACACGAAATATTGCTCAGGATTCGCTCTTCCCGATATATGAGGAACAGGATAGTTCAAACATCAATCATTCAATGTTAAATCATTCCCTTCAGCCAACCTCAGTACCGCCCCTATTTGATTATACACAGGCCCCAGTGGCCTTTCAGGCCGGTGCGGGGACATCGAGCGAGGTGGCTAATGTCATGTTGCCTGGGTGCTATCAATACGACGGCAGCTTCATACAAAACGCCGACCAAAGTCCGATATTGGACCAATCCCTAATGCACACCAATGTCGATCAGAGCGGTTGTATGTATCAAATGCCGATGCCAGAAGTCCACAATATATCTCCCAAGAAACCCAAGGCTTGGTATTGTCTTCTTACTTTGTCATCCTTCTCAGCTTTACTGACTATTTGGTAGCATCAGATGCGTATGGAAAGGCTGCAGATACAGTGGGGGGTTCAAAAGCAAAGCCTCACTGAACCGACACATTGAAACACAGCATGTTTTTCCCGGAAAATATCGATGCGCAATCCCCGAGTGCCACAAATCATTCAACCGAAAGGATAACCTGCGGGAGCATTTGCGTCGGAAGCATCACATATATCTCTGAAGCAAGTGGATTTTGTTATGTCGAGTGGGCTTAAGAATTGTCAATAGCAGTAATCAACACCATTTAACATGTTTGCTCTTCACTCTTGAGATATTCAGCTTTAGGTGGGCAGCATTCTAGACGAAATGAGGATATGATCAATAAAGAACAGGACAGAAGATGATTTAATGTCAACTGAATTAGCATGCGTGAAGACACTGTCGGGGTTTAAGGTCTTGTATTCATTCTGAAGTCACGAAGCACATAGAACCATAAAAATAAATCATGCCATTCCAAGGCGAGCCAAGAGGTTTTGAATCACTAATCATTATAGCATTGCCTTCAGAGCCGAGATCACCAACTTCATGAGAAATACATATAAATACGCAGAGCTGCCGAATCGAAGGACAAGCAGTCTGATATTTATTTAGTTTAATGGCTTGCGTGAATATGGGGTCCGCGTGAGGAGGCCGCGATGAAGGGGGTTATATAGAACCGGTCGGGCTTCGGCGCTAAACCGCATATAGTAATTCATTGTCGCGACCGGAGAAGCCCTTATTTTAGATTCTTATCACTAAACAAACATTTGACGGAGGACGTGGGTCATCACTTCCTTTCAAAGCTTACAAGCACAGTCTAATCTTAAATCTAAGTCTTCTTTCTTCTAATTTACGTTTATCTTCATTGGGATTCATTCCTTGAGCCTCGCAACAGAACTAGTACTGGCTCCAGTGCTGCATTCCCCTTAAAGCGGTCGGCCTTACTTATATAGTATGTCCGCTTACACCATCATCATTGAGCAACAGTTCGATCATCAGATCTTATTGATAAGTAGTAATATTGGCTAATGCTAGAAATACTACTATTACAACATGTCTTCTACCGCAAAGCCGTGCGTAACTTCCAATTGTCACAACAAACGATTCTGTGCTGACGTGATACCACGACTCACTAGAACCACGCTAAAGTAGCCTTGCATGTCTACAGCTCCTGCGAGATCCTGCCCCCACCTCAAAAACAGGATCATGAGGTCGGTTGGGGGAGGGTTATTGCGGAGAGGTCCAAATAGACGGCTCTCATCCCTGAATACCGATATTATGTCCATCTATTAATTATCCGATTTCATTACAGTTCCTGCGCGGCATATGCAGTGGCGGAATTACCATCTCGACAAATCCTGTCGCCTGTCACTTCTTATGACCCGGCGACTAGATAGTACTACGACTAATCACCCGAAATTCCTTCGGCCAAACAGGTCGATCGACACCCGCTAGTGGTATTTAGGCCCCTCCCTCTGGCTCCCGCTCCTTCTTTCGTGCTTGCTATTCGAAAGCAACTCCAGAACACTCCACCCTAGTCACTGTCCAAGGATGGCCCAGATGCAACTCATCTTATCCAGCAAACACCGGAAGAGCACCGGGAAGAGATCTAGGACAGGTTGTCGTACCTGCCGGTAAGGAGGAAGCAGTACATGGAAACTGATGGCCTGAGACACTAGCACTAACCGAGGACCTTCAATGCCCAGAATCCGACGCATCAAGTGTGATGAATCTCCAGGCCAATGCAACAACTGTGTCTCTGCTAATTGGAAGTGCGATGGATATGATGCATACCGGTTGCCGCAGCGCCGCGGTCTACACGACATAGGCACTCGACTTGGTTGGACGATGACGTCGGATGAACACCGTTGTTATTCCTATTTTCAATATCACTCCGTTACCAATCTGGCCGGGTTTTTCGATTCCCCGCTCTGGCAGCAGTTGGCCCTACAGATGTCTCGTGCTGATCCGGCTGTCTTTCATGCGGTGAATATGTTCAGTGCTGCGCACCAGGAGTCGGAAATGCATGATATGCAGATGTCTGCACGGTCACGCGTTGGGAGCCAGCAGTATTATTTCTCTCTTCATCAGTCTACACGAGCCATAGCGCTCCTGAACCAGCGCCGAAACTCCCAGGACCCCCAGCTGCGCCAAACCATCCTCCTATGCTGCCTGCTCTTTGTTCTCTTCGATGTGCTCGTGGCGCAATATGACAGTGCGTTTACGCATTTACACGGCGGTCTCCGTATTCTTAAAGAACTCGAGAATCAGGGGAAGCTAGAGTCGGAGGTTGCGCCATCAATCATTGCTGCATTCCGCCGCCTGGATATACAGGCCTCGCTCTATGATACTCGATTTCCGATCCTACGCCTGGAGGACGGGACAAGATCCCCGCTCAAGTTATTCGAGGCGCCAACGGGCGGCTTTACTAGCCTCGGCCAGGTACGAGAGAAGATTACGGTTTTATTTACAGCCGGTATACCCTTGATTGCTAAGAGCTGGAGCCTGAACGGTCCCAACATGGAGGCCAACTATGAGTCACTCCACCTAAGCCAACGGCGACTGCTAGCTAGTTTCGCTGATTTTGACCCATATTTCAAGTCTTTTTGCGTAATGAATTATCATCAGTTGAGTGAGAAGGAGCAACTGGGAGCAGATATCGTCCACTTGCTTTACCTTGGTCATACTCTCACACTCAAAACTGTGTTGATCCGTGGTCCAGTGCCGAAGTCTCTGGTTCCGGAATTCCTTGCGCTACTGCAGGCCCATGAAGACAAGATTGAGAAGCTCAGGTCTGTCTCTGGCCTGGTAATGGACCATGTCATGATCGCCCACATGTACCTTGTGGCCACACAGTGCCCAGATATGGAGATTCGAATACGCGCTATTCGTCTTCTGCGGTCATGGCCACATTACGAGGGCCTGCACAGCTCCAATGTCACTGCTCTGATGGCATTGGGGGCACTCAGAAGGGACTTTCCCAATGAAAGCCAGGCCTTGTCAGTGTTGCAGACGACAGAAGCGGAGAATGAATTTCTCGTCGACTCCTTGAAATCTATCAAGACTGGTGTGGGAGAACCTACCATTCCGCTTTTTAGAATGTCTGAGCTGCCATCGCGCCCATGATATGTAGTGAGCGATATGCGAGGACTGCGGAGAGGCATTGGTAGTTTTCTCTCCAGTCAAAACCGGTGTTATCAATCAACACACGTCTCGCATAGAGCATATTCGTGGCACAGTGTTTCCAAGGACAACTGAAACAGCCCTGGGGCCCATCTGACGCGCTTCGATTCTGCCCAAAGGATAACTCCGAGAAGTCCGACGGAGCCCGAGGATCTTCTCCATAAGCCCGAGTTGAAGATCCGATGAGATCCCTTCAAATCTGGCCCCGAATGTACTCGGTGCACGATGACAATGTCCCTAGTGTCGGATAGCTACGCCTTCAGTATTATTCCCCCTCTTGAAAGCGCAGCCCTACCCACCCTGGCGGATAAATTTTCTCAATAACATCATGTGATGCGCTGTCTAGCTCCGCTCGGAGCCAGTTGCAACGATCTAAGCCCGAGGATTATCTCCACTATCGCCCGCGGCCGAGTCTGCAGTGGGTCGACTTGTCTGCGATTAGGTTTCTGGGCAATTCTTAAACTCTTTATCCAGCCATCCTACACCCAACACATACGCAACCTCTCTATTCTCTTTGTCACCCCGCCGCAAACATATTCACAATGCCCGTTCCATTCTCCTTTGCTGCCCCCTGCTACGACCGCATGGTCCCGCTCGCGACCGGCGAGGTCCGCCCCGCGGGTCTCGACCTGAACTTTGTCGAAGTCCAGCATCCCCGCGACGTATTTGACCGCATGGTCCGCAACGGCGAATTTGACGCCTCTGAACTCTCGAGTAGTGAATTTATCACCCGCCATGTCGCCGGCGATCGCACCTTTACTGCTGTCCCGGCCTTCCCGCTCCGTACTTTCCGTCATGGATACATCGTCGTCAACACTGACCGCATCAAGTCACCTGCAGACTTGTCGGGGAAGCGCATCGGCGTGCAATTGTATACTATGACCGCTGCCGTCTGGATCCGTGGGCTTTTGATGCATGAGTACGGCGTGGATCTGTCGAGCATCACCTGGATTGAGGGGCGGATGGACGCGCCCGGGGCCCATGGCAAGCCATCTGTCCTGATTCGGAGGGAAGGGGACAAGCCGCTGGCCAACATTGAAAAGAACAACAGCGGGAAATCCTTGAACCAACTGCTAGCGGATGGTGAGATCGATGCGACCATCGGAGCAGAGGTTCCATCTTGTCTCTGGGACAATGAAAAAGCCCCCCATATCCAGCGCCTGTTTCCTAATTATAAGGAGGCCGAGAAGGAGTATTACCGAAAGACGGGCATCTTCCCGATTATGCACCTGGTTGCTATCCGAAGGGAAGTGTACGATCAGCACAAGTGGATTGCGACGAGCTTGTTCCAGGCGCTGAATGAGTCGAAGGAGTTGGTTCGCAAGAGAACCTACATGCCTGGTATGATCCGCTGTATGTTGCCGTGGCTGCGGGAGGCACTGGAAGAGACCGTCGAGGTGTTCGGGGAGGATTGCTGGCCGTATGGGATTGAGAAAAACCGCAAGACTTTGGAGGCGTTGGTGCAGTATCTGTATGAGCAGGGAATGATTGAAAGGGTGGTTCCGGTTGAGGAACTCTTTGCGCCGGTTCAGGAGGCGCCGTTTGTGATTCATTAGTTGCCTGATAGTTGCTATCACTGAGTAACCTTGACTCAATACAATAGATCGATCCCCATTGCAGCGTGCAGGTGGTTTTGCATCGCTAGAAAGACACCCTAGTAGTATCGGCATCTGTCAAACGCACTTCAATTACTCTTTTTTCGCGCACTGTATCATTGACAGACGGACATAGCAGCGTCTCTGGCGTGACAGATCCACTAAGAAGGATATATATCTTCCTCCAGCATAACGCGAACTTCGTGCTTCACATCTCCAAGAAAGTACGAAATGCGCGCCCAGCGCTGATCGTCTTCAACTGTCATGAAAATACCTCGCAAGGATGGCTCATTACGACCACCCCTTACCTTTCCACTGACATCCACATTAAAATTATTCATCGCCTCCACTTTCATAGTCTGAATCGCCAACTGCGCACACAGATTCGAATCCCAGGTCCCCTCGCGATGAGGCCACGACTGAAGCATCTCAATGGCGCTCCACCGCACACTGTAATCACGGCAGCCGGTAGCCACGAGAGTCAAGGGCGGGATGATGCCCATGTCGAAGCAGACGCTTGGCCGTTCTGGGGATGCGTGCATGATTGCATCCACTAGAGATAGAACATTCTCGAATTCGGGCGTGTATTGATCAAGGACGGGTTGGTTTCTGTCTAATAGGCAGGTTTGAAGGATGAGGGTTGCGGCGCGCTGGTGGAGGTGGATTATGTCGGCTCCTCGTTGTTGTTTTGGGCTAAGTTGAGGGAAGTATTTTGTTCGAAATGTATTGAATGCTTGGGCGAATGTATCTATCTGTAGACAAAGGTTGAGTTGCTTCTTGTAGAGTCTTTCGTAGTCCGAGGCGATTTGGCTGTGGGTGAAGCCGGACGCCTTCGCTGTGAAAAGAAGCACGGTGCCCATCACGCGATCGAAAGCTTGACGTGCCTCCGCTAGAGTCTGAAAAGCGGTGGACTTCTCATTCCCTAGCCGGATATGGTCCTGCTCATCGGTAAACCAGATCGGTCCTCCTACACCGAACTGACTGGACTGGACGTCCAAGTGCGCAAATGCCTCGACAAGACACCACTCCACCGGGGGCTTGGACATTGCCGCCGAGTCAAGCTGTCTGTGGGCGCCTAGGCTTTTCAAAATGTGTATACCACCATGCAGATGTCTAAAAGCGTCATCATACCGGCCGCGCAGCAATTCAAACAATGTGAAAAGCAAGCAGCACAGCAGAGTGACCTCTCTCAGACAGGGATCTTGCGATGTCCGTCGCGCATTAAGCAAGGAGATGGAGCGACCCGCCTGTTCCAAAGCGAAGCGATGCCAAGTATTATCCAAGTCCTCCCTAGCAAGCGGCATGCCTTTCTTCTCGGCATCCTGGTGGACGGCGCTCAACGCGACAGCCGCATGATATACCGCGGGCTCGGCGTGACTCAACTGGATGAGCAGTTTCTGCCAGAGCGATGAGTCGAACCATCCTAGAAATGCGGGCATGGATTGATGTTGGAAATAAGCGAATGATCGTTGTTCGTCAGGACTCATCACCCAATGGATCCGGTGAGTGAGTGAGGCGGGCACTGATATCCCCACCACTGCTTTTCTGGGTCTCCGCACTTCGCGGGGTAACCGGTGGAACTCATATCCGTCGCAGGTTCGACCCGTGGATGTACAATTGGTGCAGGCGCCAGGGGTTTCGTCGCATTTCTTATGACGGGCTCTAAGAAGAGAGATCATTCAGCAGGGTATCTTATCCATTGTGGTTGTGCAGACTGAACTCACCGACAGGTACGACACCCAGTCCTGGACCTCCTTCCCCCAGTTCTCCTGCGGGTGGATGCTGCCGGGGATGTTGTGATTTCGATTGGGGGACTTGGGGTGTTGAAGTGCATGGATCGAGCTGTCAGTAAAATTGAAGATGCTCGGCCAAGAAGATAATTGAAATCAAATTAAGTAACTGGCGAGTGTGCTGCCTGAGACGCGATAAGCACGAGATCACGGGGCTTAGCGTGGCCAGTTTCACGTGGCTGACGCCTGAGATACAAGGCAGCAGCCATTCTTCACACGTTGAAAAGTAGGCAGCAGAATTTCGAAGGTTCACTTTGGATGTCTCTCAAGCTATTGCGGCTTTATTCAAAAGATCCGAGCAGGAAGTAGGGCCCAACACAGAACGACTTAAAATCCCTAAACCTAATCCGAATCCCTGGCACCGCATCAATCCGGCCGTATATCCGAACCCCGCAAATCCGAGGGACTTCATCCGCGATCAACTGCCGTGGGGCTCGGCGGTGGTGCCTCGGTGAGTCGGTTGGCTGCATCAGGCTGATCGTCTCTTATCTGATCTTAAGGCTGTTGACGAAAGAATCCACCGTGATGCCTCGGACATTGTAGTAAAGGAGTGATTGCTTTCGCTCGAACTAGACAATACTGTCGTACTCAAGATAACACTCGCGAGATAACACTCGAGTTCCGAGCCATGCACGGGGCCACTCCCATTGCGCCCTTACTGTCCGAATCTCTACACATCCACCTCACAACCCCCGGAACTCATACCGAAAGAACTGCCACCTGCAAGAGGCTACTTCGTGTACACGGCAGTGTGGACCACCGGAATTATGGGAGTGACGCCACTGCCACCCGGAACCAATCCGGGGTGGATGCCGTCTCGGAGATACTCAAAAGGGCAGTCGGGAGATCAGATAAGGAATATGCCGAGCTCCCCTGGACGATAATCCCCCACTTTGCCTCCGGGGCTAATCCTTCTGCCGCCCTTATATACTCGTGCTTCTGCGTGCTCGGTCGCGATTTGATCATGTTTCTACCTTCAGACAGACTTATACCTTCGTGGATTTCTTATACATTTATCACTGCAAGCATAGCATTGATTATCTCGTCTATCGCTCCTAGAATAATCCAACACCGCACTGAAAATTCCATCAGTATGGCCGCAACTTCTTTGAAGAACGTCATCGTTGTAGGCGGTTCCTATGTCGGAAAGGTAATTTCACGCGCAACACGGTCAATATTCCAGAAACATGACTGACAGCAAATACAGGGAGTCGCACAAGAGCTTGCGCGGGTCGTTCCCAGCACACATAGAGTATGTCCCACTCTGACATCTATACGGGTTCAGAATACCATATTAACCCACGCCCGCAGGTTCTCCTAATCGAACCCCACAGTCACTTCCACCATCTTTTCGCATTTGTATGTGACAACACCGCCCTACTTTCCAATATATCATCAGAGACACAGAAGCTAATCCGCACCTCAGCCCCGATTCGCCGTCCTCTCCGGCCACGAACAAAAAGCCTTCATCCCCTACTCCCGCCTCTACTCCTCCACCCCCAATGCCACACAACATGCAGTCGTCCAGGCGCGCGTTCTCTCCGTACAACCCCAACACGTCAACCTCGATCGTGACTGGCAAGGTCTGAAGCAGATCCCATTCGAGTACCTCGTTGTCGCAACAGGCACGCGTCTCGCCCAACCCGCAGCCATGAGCGACGACGACAAACCCTCCTCCGTCCTCTACCTTCAGAAACACCAAGCAGACGTCAAGAAAGCCAAGTCTGTAGTAATTGTCGGCGGGGGAGCCGTCGGAGTGCAGATGGCCACCGACATGAAGGAGCTGTACCCGGAGAAGGAAATCACCGTGGTGCAGTCCCGCGATCAATTGATGCCTCAATTCCACCGCGGTCTTCACGAGATCGTCAAGAAGCGCTTCGAGGAGCTTGGTATCAAGTTAGTTCGACCCCTTACCATCTCCCCCATACCCATCGAATCATCCCAACTAACCCACTGCAGCCTGGTCACCGGCGCCCGCATCGTCGTCCCCGAATCCGGCTTCCCCAACAACGGCACCCCCTTCACCGTCCAACTGAACAACGGCACCGAACTCTCAACCGAGTTCGTCATCCTCGCCACGGGCCAGAAGCCCAACAACGACCTTATCAAGTCTCTCCCCGCTTCTTCTCCCGACTCTCTCATCAACCCTGACAACGGCTTCATTCGCATCCGTCCCACCATGCAGTTCCAGGACCCGAAGTACCCGAATCTCTTTGCGCTGGGCGATATCGCTGATACTGGATTGCGCAAGGCCGCAAGACCCGGTGGTCCTCAGGCTGCGGCTGTGGCGAAGAACATCCAGGCGATGATCGAGGGGAAGAAGCCCGAGGAGGCGTTCCCGCCGTTCCCGATGGCTATTCATATTACGTTGGGATTGGTAAGTTCTCTATTTCATTACGTTGTGTCTGTGGTATGAAGGGAGTGCTAATTGTTTGGATGTACAGAAATACAACATTGTTTTCCGGAATCCCAACCCCGCTGAGGGACAGAATGAGCCTGTTGTTAAGGAGTCTTGGGAGTAAGTTCTCAAATAATCAAATTGTTCTGATTGTAAAGAGATAGAAGCTAACGATTTGACAGCTCGCAAGAAGACATGGGTGTTGATCGGTGGTGGCAGCGTATGGGATTCGAGGAAAGCGGCGCCCCTCAATACCATTTGTAGCGTGGATGCATTGCATACTGTTACCGCGTACGATACCGTTTGATGTAGATTTGATAGACCATTTATATAAGATATGATACCATGTATACCGATAATATGGATTATCAATTGAGCGAATGATATATTTCAAATAACACATTATGCAGCAGTATTTGAATGACCATAGTACATTCAACTGATAGTACACAATAAACAGATCTGATAACAATTATCCACTTTTTCAAAAGATTTTATAGTCGACACCCCAATTAGAGATACATTAGAAATTAAAATGTCTCAGTATAAGCCTGTACACCTATACTCAACACATATCGGTTAAAGAGCGACTTTGGTCGGAAAGTAGGGTTTGCCATCTAGGCGTGGAAAGGGCGAGGGTGGTGGGGGTCCTTGAAGCAAGAAGGAACGTTCTGCTCGTAGTCGCATGTGCTGATCTTGGGGTTGAAGGCAGTGCCAGCACCGCATTCCTTGTGGGCGGGCTCAGTGCCAGGGTTGCACTGGTAGAACTTGTGGCAGTTGGCGGGATCGGGCCAGACAGCGCTGCTCTCGCAAGCGTGGGCGGCGGCGCTGTTGACCAGGAGGGAGCTGATGAAGACAGCGAGAGCTTGGTAGGTGAAGCGCATTTTGGCGGGTTGTCTGGAGATTGTTTAGTTGTGGGATGGATGAAGAGGGATGGTGTGTAACCTACGGTTTCCTGCAGATAGGTTAGTATGAGAAGAAAGAGTGAATTTGGTGGTCGAGGGCTGTTGTGTTCTGGTTGATGATGAGGGAAATACAGCAGGTCAGCACCTCGTATTTATACCTCAGATGGCTCCTTCGGAGTCTGCTTGTGTTTATGGTAGGAACATATACGGAATGACAATTTATGCGAGGGAGGGATGAGCCAGTGTGGTATCTACAGGCTCAATTGAAAAGTTCAAGAAGGTTCCCCACATAGGATCTCCCTTCCACAGGCGGGTAGTTCAAGGGATGGACGGTCTCGGCCAACTGGAGGGCCCAATGTTGTCACAAGATATTACTAACTAGAAGCCAAGGGAGAAGCATGCTATCGCCAAATCCACTGTCATTCAACAAGCTGGGTTTGTTGCAATGCTATTCTTGAGGCACAGTCGTAGATACTGCATGTTATGGCAAGGATCGATGGGATGCAAGCCGCTGGGACCACTGGCGTCCCCCCTTGCTCCAGACCCACAAGCATAGTCGGTTCCATCTTCCGGCACGAGTGAGGGTCAGGGATCTACATCCCCGGATTCTTTATCCTTGGAAGCCTGCAGCATTGGCCATTATGTTGATTTTGTTTATAAAGTGCACTAAATGCAGACGCAATTGGCGCTTTGAGATGGAGTTGGCGTGCACATTGGCGTGTCCCATTATAGCTTAAAAGTTGGAGATACGTGATTATCTCAAAAGTCTCCAAGATTCGAACGCTTTTTTCGCCTCATCAAAATCTAGTTTGAGCTTTGGTGTCCCTCAACGAACCCGTAAATTAAAAGGAATAGTAAGAATGCAGCTGAGCAAGTTGAAGTACAGGTCGAGAGACAGAATGCTCGGCGGCCTTGTTCTCGTGCCAGGATAGGCTCCTGTGATTATGACACACGGTTATTCGATCTGTCTTAACAATAAACAAACCGAATGAGTTGACCCACATCAAATTTATTACATATAACCGACATTCTCAGTCCTAGGTAGAGGAATGGGCGAGGAACTTGGATTCTTCATACTTTGTAGTTAAGCGAAGGATCCACAACGGGAAGGCAACCCCCTTGTCCGGAAATTATCACCGCCTACTTTTACTGTCGTATGTGCATACTGCCTGACATGTCAGTCGAGAAGAGATAGGCGGTCAATGGGACTTGTTGGTTGCTTTCATCCGCCATCCACGTCAACTTTACAACCAAATCAAGGCCTGCAGTATGAGCCATTCGTCATCTTCTTCATACTAATTAAATTTCTCGTATGCAACCGTCTGTGGGAAGCGTCAGGCAATAACGCGAGTTGAGCTCATTGATCGGTCGTCAGTATGAAGTCAATTGCGGCCAGGATACGATTGGATTAGGAACAGGACATGTGCTGATGGTTACGATACCAATGATAATTGCATTATGATTAATGCTATAGTTTCCCGCATATACTCCTGTAGTCGGCACTACTTTGATGCCACTCTGGGAGTCTGGGCCTGACAACATACTCTTAGTTGGGATGAAAGGCTCTTACAGCGTTGCGGAATAGACCCCATTATTTGCAAGTGGCAGTCCCTAAACTTGCACGTTTCCTATTCTTTAGTGCCATCGCGTCGAGCGACGAGCGAGACTACACCAATCAGCTGGCTATCACCACCAATCTAAAATCGGCCCTCCACGGTACCGAAGCTTTAACTCGTGGTCTAGCTTTATATTCAACGAATCAAGTAGAATAGAACCTATTCCATAAGGCCCAGACCTACACATATTACCTAACCGGGCGTCATCCCGGCCAGCATGAAGTCACATTTACTTAAACTCCTCACCAACAGACGAAGATGAAAAGATGACGAGTGAGGCTTTCGAATCAGACATCTGGTATATAGGTAATGGCATGAAGCAGATCTGTTCAGGTCTATTGGATACTTTTCATACAACGTACCAAGCTCAGTGGCTCTGTCATCATTCATAATATATATTTACATACTCTGACTACTATGTCCTCCACCGAAGACAGACTCAACGCTCTGCGTGGCTATAAGGCGTGAGTGTTCCTTCAAACTTTTACAGGCTAGATTCAATTAACCCGATTGCAAACAGTACCCTAAATAATCCTAATACCTCCGACGAGGCGAAGCAGAATGCTCAGGCCATGATCGAGCAACTCGGCGGAGATCAGCCCCGGGAGGAACTCTACAACCTCCGCGGTGACGCTACTAAGGACCCTAACCGCGTGGCTGGTGGCTTAAAGGCGTGAGTTGGATACATTTCCTCATATTTAATTGGAATGGAATACTGATCATCTCTTCAATAGAGCTCAAAGCAACCCTGGAGTCTCGCAACAGGGAAAGAAGGCAGCGGGCCAGAAACTGGGACAGCTTTCGGGTGAAGCTCCTGAAGAGTAAATGCATTTATTGAGAACCATTTCTGAGTTATGGAATTGTGCACTGTAGGCATTTGATTGAATACGGGCGCTGTGCCTTTACTACTTATTACAAAGTAGGGATATAGAATGTCAAGTCATGTGAGGGCAGGTCGCGATGGACCTTCACTCATCTTATTCACCCCAGGGCAGCAATATTGCGGGCTACAGGATACTTTGGATGAAAACAATTCTTAATTCATCTGTTGACTAGCATTTATTAGTCTAGCAACGTGTCATGTCTCATTATCTAGGTTCGGAAACTATTGAACGGGATCGCGCACCCTCAGGCGCTCTTCTTTTTCTTCTTCCCATCTAGCAGTGCCGGGAGGTCATCAACAGTAGACTTTCCTTCAAGGATATCTGACATACCGTTAGTACGAGCTGGTGAGGAAGCTAAAATCGAAGGGAATGCTTACCGTGAACCGCAACAAACAACGGAAATTCCTTGAGCTGGTCGTGCTTCGAGAGAAATTCATAAACAGCGTAAGCCGTCGAAGTCCCCTGCAACTTCTGGCCGTTGAGCTCCTTCTGTTCGATTTCATTGACGCTGACCCCCTGCTCGACTGCATGACAGGCTGACCGGAAGTTCCGCCCACCGCTACACGAGGAAATCACATCCGCTAGACCCGCGCTCTCCTCAGTAAAGGTCCTCTCATCCACAGACTTGGGAAACCACGTCCGACCAAACTTAATCATCTCCAGGATACCGACACGCATGATTGCTGCCTTGGCATTTTCTCCCCAGCCTTTTCCTGCAACAAACCCCGATGCTAAAGCTACAATGTTTTTCAATGCACCTCCTAGAGCCACCCCGGCAACGTCGCGAACGTGATTAACATGGAAATATGGGCGGGCAAACAGAGTCTCCCACAGCTCGGCATCGACAGGAGGGAGATCTTTTGGCACCGGGTGTAGCTTGACATGCGTGGGTTTGGTCTTATGTTGCCGCTGCTCATCAATCTTGATCAAGTTATCCTTCGGCGACCCATTACGCTCATTCGCATCCATCGGAGGGGTGTCGTAACCGATGGTCGTCTCACAAAACTTCTCCGCGGCTACCTCTGGAGCGATGTTGGCGCCGGACAAGGCACCGCAGTAGATACCGAGTCGCTCCATGATGAGTTCGGAGTGGAGAGTCACGGTTCCGTCTGACACATCGACGCCCTTGATACAAGAGATACCTCTCGCATAGGGGAGATGGTGCCCGACAACACCATCGAGGGTCTTGCCGATAAACTGATGGGGGAGGTTGAAGATGAGTAAGGTAGCATCCTTGACGGCCGACTTGATGTCTGGGTCGGCTACGACGTTATCAGGGAGGGCAACATCCGGCAGATACTTGACATTCTCGTGGACCTCGTTGATGACCTCGGTCAATTTGCGCTTCTGGCCGCCTAGTTTCTTGTGGTGCTTGGAGGATTCCGGGACCTCGATCTCCTCCTCAAACACCCACATGCGCACCTCCGGTTCGAAAAGGTCGGGATGCTCTTTGGTGTTTTCCGCAACAATCTTGGAGATAGTGGATCCCCTAGATTACCATGGTGTTAGCCAAATGCGCGACAGCGGCAAGGAAGAGAATCAGAGATGGTGCATACCAGTTACCGGAACCGACCACGGCCACCTTGTGCTTCCGTGTATGCTCAGGCATCTTCAAGCGTGTGAGATTGATGCAATTAACTAGGAAAGAAAAGTGTGCGATCGTAAATCAACATTGAAGACCGTCGAGGTGCCATTTGATCAGTTAGTTATAATAGCTGGCGCGAGAGAATTCTGACGGTCCGGGACTCTGATGTGAGAAGGACGTCATCGCCCTGTTCACAGCGAATTCATGCCCTGCATTCCCTCCCTAGTACTTACTCCCTTTTCTCCCCAATCAAGATGACTGACGGGCCTGACAGCTTGGATCCATCAATAAAGGTAACCGGGCACTGTCAGGCCCTGGCCCAATTCTCTGCCTCTGCTGTCACTGGCTTAAATGATCGCTGTACATATATCCATGGTTTGCCACGGATGCCTCCGACCGTACCGAAACCAC
Organism: Aspergillus costaricaensis CBS 115574; assembly: GCF_003184835.1. Classification (NCBI taxonomy): domain Eukaryota; kingdom Fungi; phylum Ascomycota; class Eurotiomycetes; order Eurotiales; family Aspergillaceae; genus Aspergillus; species Aspergillus costaricensis. Next base: position 235,366 of record NW_020291831.1, read on the forward strand.
CGCCATGAGGTCATCCCGTTTCCTGTTGTGCTTGGGTAATGAATGATCATCAAATCACCTACTTACGAATACAGAATACAACCTTAGATAAACGGCAATTGGCGGCTGAAGCCAATGTCAGATCAGGCGTTTCACGCTATGCGGGTCGGTCGCGCGGTGCAGCTGCCCGCGATGGCACCGTAACCGGATTTAACCTGGAAAGGACCGATCAATAGCGGCTGCCAAAACAATGATCGCTAGCAATAACTGCATGGAAGACCATAGTAAATCATGCGTTGATACAGCTCTACTGCATTCTTAGTAGGAAATCAGTTACCCTTTTCTTTTACCCTCACCTTTGCCCTCACTCTGTCAACTATCTGTCATACTATTCATCATCTACTAGTACTGTGTAGTCAATATACTATTCTTTCAATTCAAGACGCAGGGGTTGGATGTATGTATTTGATCTATCTGAATCTTAAGATTTTGGTTGTCGGTCGGTGTCAGGTAATGACTGGCTAGAGTGAATGTCTCAACATATCCTGTAAGCTAATTTTATTACTGAGTTGGCTAGGCCGGGGCTCCCTTGTTCGACAAACATACAGTCCCGAAATTCAAAGCTTCATTATTGAGTATGCATGCTAACTATCATTCGTACCACAGATCTGAATTGTCTGGTAGTGGCGATGGTCGAGGTACGTAATGTGACAAGTACTTCTTTGCAACTTGGTCCTCACCTCTCTTGCTAGCAGGCTAGCGAGCTTTTGGAGGCCTTCAAGAAAGAGAATTTGGATTGCTACCGCCTACACACTGCGCTAGTTGACCAACTTCTACCCTTCCTCGCCGACACATTCGAACTCGGCATCAATCCAAACCTTTTACCCGATCGGGCCGAGAACGAGACCATTGAGCAAGAACGTTTACGTTGCTTTGTTCTGGAACGTTTACTCGATGAATTGGCTCGGGACATAGATGAGGATGTGTATGAGGCAGATATTATATCTGCGGTGGACTATCCATTCGTTATTAGGATATTCTATTGGTATCTCAACAAGATTCCGCGCTCGCTGTCATATCATGATAAACTTAGCAGTGCCACTTCACGGGTTCAGGCGAGTGTCAAGAGGCGTCATCAATATGATGAGTACTTGAAGACGCTGCTGGGGAGCCAACGCGAAGTGATACAGAGGCGAATTTCTCATGGCAACCAGAAAAAGGCAACTAACCAGCAAACAAGCACCGTCTTTGAGAGGGAATTGAGTATGCCTGATACACTTCGGGGCACTTCACGTTCGCACCATCCTGGGAAAACTAGACAGGTGAAGCAGTCGGACTTCAAGCAACTCATTGAGACCCCTCTTGTTCTTGAGGATCGTGGCCCTATAGATTCAACATATCTACTACGCCATTTGGTTCAAGTCGTTGGTGAAAAGTTCGGTGATCGGTATGAAATACTCCAAACATGCGATTGGGTAAACCTGAAGAAAATGCTTGAATCGGGATTAAATGATCATGTGAAACGAATAGGCGAGTCTGGGAGATTTGATGTAGACAGGTATGCTATTGACTCTCTCTTCTCTCGTCTTTTTTTTCCCTTTCTAGGCTTCGCGTCGTACTAAAGTAATATCAAATCTATACAGCCTGCGCTCTATTGGCGGTATGCCAGAGAATTCAGATAACCCTGGTGTATATCTGAACATTCTCTGGAGTGCATCGAATCATCAAAGGATGTGGCTTTATGTGGGCCAATCCAGCAAGCTTTCTGAGCGCATCGCGAACCATAATGATCCTTGGTATCGGCGTACGCATGCGAGCCTTCACTACCATGTCTGGGATTCCGTCAAGGATATTGAGTCTACATTCGTCACCCTAGTCGAGCTGAAGTCAAGTACAACCAATGCAGATGCTTGTCTGCTTAACATTCAGGAAATGTGGATGGCTTGTATCTTTCAGACGCTTACCGCCAAGCACTTAGACGAATACCTTCCTCTGGGTGTCTGTAGAATGTGGTCCACTCGCCACTTGAACGTCGTTCCCCCAATCTGGCAAGGGTTTACCGGAAATGACTCCGCTCCTGCCGAGGCATGCGGTGGAAGGGAAGCATTCCAGAATTTGCTTCTATCGCCAGATCCTGAGATCCGCAGGTGGGCAAAAGCTGTAAGGGATTCATTTAATGACCTTCGAAACTCTCCTGATCCCATCCTTCGGTACTACTACTCCGACATCATGGCCCGAAATAGAAAGTTGGCAGAAAAGGCTGTTGAGATGAGAAAAATGAAGGAGTTACAAAATGTTCTCACAAATGGGTCACAGAAGACGGTTTCGGGGTACGATGATGATCGGAGCGCTCAGACTTTGGTTTGCAGTGATTTTTGCTTCATTATCTCCCGATCTCTCAAACTGGGACTTCGGGTGGGCGACCAGGTGCAATTACGGTTTCATCTCACTGAAGCACCGACCCAGTTCGCCTATGCCAATAAGGCTCTACCAACGGACCCTGCAAGCCGACTGGTCGTTTCTATCGAGGGAATCGGAAAGAATGGCTCTTTTCATGTCTGTTTATCAAGTCGGGGAGAGCGTATAGTGAGAAAGATGAATAGCCTTATGGACGCTTTGGAAGGGTACACACTGGAGGAATCAAAATCATTCAGTCGCCGATGGTACGTACAGAGGAGGACTGGGACCTCTGTGAGAGACATAATTTATACCTGATAAAATACTGCAGGCTACGGGTATCATGGTGTGTTGGAGTAGCTCCTCTACGTGGGATTATTTCGATCTGCTAGAGATATCCGTGAATATACTACAGCAGATAGCAGACATTCCACGTAGACCAGGTGATCGAGTACTAACGATACCCATCAATAACAGACAGCGTTCCAATTTGTTCCCACGTTGTAGAGTGGTATTTATATATATATTATTCAAGTGATTGTGGTGACAGTAATTCTAGTACCGAGCAGTCCTTTCACCGGATAGACAAAGCGATAGGCATATTCCGCTTAAGCAGATTCATGATGTTACAATTATGGCAAGTACATTTTCAGTCTGCCCTTGAAACACAGCATATCCCTTTCGTAGTTTTGTGTCTAGAACTGGAAGTACAACTAGTCACTACCGAGTTCCTGTAGGTACACGATTTAGAATATGTAGTCAAAACTTTGGCTGCTTCGTCATCACAACCCCCGATGGTCTAGTTGGTTATGGCGTTCGGCTGTAATGGATAATTATTGTAACCGAAAAATCACCAGTTCGATTCTGGTTCGGGGGATATGAGATCTTTTTTCTTGCCTTGCCAGTCATGTGTTGCATGGCATTTATAAATACAAAACATGAGGACATAAAACCAACAAGCCCCCGATGGTCTAGTTGGTTATGGCGTTCGGCTGTAATGGATATTATTGTAACCGAAAAATCACCAGTTCGATTCTGGTTCGGGGGAGCAAATCTTTTTTGTACCTGGTACGACAGCCTACTTAGCTCTACCATTCACCACGCGATAAACAAAAAGCCAGCCAACACAATTATAATAAGCCCCCGATGGTCTAGTTGGTTATGGCGTTCGGCTGTAATGGCATCATTGTTACCGAAAAATCACCAGTTCGATTCTGGTTCGGGGGATATCTAAGTTTTTGCTTGACGTGTATCCACATTTACTATTAGTAGGGTGCTGCAAAGGCGAACAGTGCTGTTGATTGGTCACAAATCACTGTGAAGCCCAAGGTTCAGCATGTGTGCCGTAGATCGAACCGGATATCCCACTTGCGCTGGTGGTATATGCGATTACCTGCATGACTGCCGATATCAAGGGGCGATTGCTCAGTGCTATTTTCACCCCCCGTTGCTCGTCAAGGACTGGCCTCCATTCGTGTTTGACAATTCGGGTGGCCATATCTATGGACTCTCCATTCTATCCGGTTGCCCGTAATTCAAAACTTCGGAAATCTGCTGTTTCGAGCTTCAGCTACTGCAACGAAGCATCTTGATCGCCTCGTGGTGTTATGAAAACACAGGAACTAGTTAGCCAGTGTCAACTAATCAGTCCTCCCTTTTATACGTATTTGTTGAAATACAGCAGGTTTATTTACCCTTTTATATTAGCCAAAAAATGGCTTGCCGGCTTGCTGGCTCGCAGCCGACCTAGCGGGCTGAGGTGGTAAGTATAATCTTGTCTGATAGATGCATAATTGCTGACTGATGACAACAAGAACCCCCGATGGTCTAGTTGGTTATGGCGTTCGGCTGTAATGGAAGTTATTGTAACCGAAAAATCACCAGTTCGATTCTGGTTCGGGGGACTCTTCTTATATCCTTTTCCTTTTTTTACCACTTTGGTGACTTCTCTCACATAGCGTATAACAGATTTTGCGAGGGCGAAACTCAAATGATTGCAATGAATCCAGGCCACTGTATTGCCATAAACCTTTATGATTGCGATCCTGAATCCTTTTGTCGTTTTTTTGTAAGATGAATGGAATGAAATATCCTTTGCGCCGGCGTCATCCCGAGCCGTAGTTGGCCCGTACGAATTTTACTTCAAACCTAAACTATAATTCTAGAGCGCGTGACTTGTACATTCTATGTGTCAGATGACCAAAAATGTAGCCCATTTCGTTGTGTGTGTGCGTTAGACTGTTGGTGAAAAACCTTGTGGCCATAGCTATACATAAAGTCTATTGTACAGTATGATTCTACGCTGGTCTACTTCCAGCCACGAAATGCAATTGCTCTATATTTCCGATAAAAAATTTGTATATTTACACACTGCTGAAACATAAGGGCCAGGTCTCAGCGGCCAGTCCAACGATCCCCCGATGGTCTAGTTGGTTATGGCGTTCGGCTGTAATAGGAATTTCATTGTAACCGAAAAATCACCAGTTCGATTCTGGTTCGGGGGAATCAAATGCGTCTATTTTTGTTTTTCTTCTTCTGGTCAAAAGCCCAAAGAACAGGTCGTCTCAACCCGCGCCTAGTCTGCAAATACGAAGCTGTATCGAGGCATGTTTTTTTATGTGGACATTCAGTCTCCAATATAAATTAATCAAAGCAGTTTCTTTATTATCGCATAGTAGCAGTCGATAATTTTAGACGAGGATTTGTTTTCATTCTTGAACCATTCTTTATATGATCCAAATTCAATCTTAGTATTCTCTCAGCTTATCTTTCTTGAAACTTCCAAATTCATGAATTATTCAGAGGGTGATAAACCTGCCTGGTTATCTGTTGCCTCAAGCCATTATCGCCCCATCTCGGTCAAATCTCACTCTGATTTTGTTATCCACGCGAATTCTTGCTCATCGATTTCTCTTATCTAAGCTTAACCGGATTAAGCACCCCATTGGGGCACGACCGGCCTGAGGGGCGGCCCAGCTGAAACCCTGATAGGCCACCATCTTCACTCCTCGGTCAGCCCTCCGCGGTATTCAAGCCCAATTCTACTAGCCTACTTCTTCCACCTTCCTCTGTAACGTGTGAAATTTCTTCTTGGGCCTCGGACCCATGGATGGCCCAGGGGCCGGTCGCTGGCTAAAGAGGTTGAAATGGCGTCTGTCGAATCACGGCGTGTCTGCGGACAAGCTGTGGGCGGGGATCTAAGGGCGTATCACGAATGAGAAGGATTCGATAACGCAATTTTGGCATCCACTTTGGCTTCATACCACTGCTATTCCTCTCCCACCATTTTCATTTTCTCAACCACGATGGTCAGCCCTAGCTCGTGCCACCTGCACAATTCGCACTTTCTAGCCATTCGGCGTTAAGCCGACCGACTTGGCAGCTGGGGTGTGTGAAAATGCTGCGGTGCTGCTGCTCGATTGCGCCATCGCCCCCTTACCTGATGCGGAGAAGGGCGAGGAGTCACTCGATCATGGAAACTTTTCTATAACTGCGGGCTGCCTCACCCCTCTCTGCATTGGAACGAACTGCTTGGGCATGCGTCTTTTCACCTCATCCGCCTCTGCGCGCTAGATCTCAGCCTCCGGCTCTTCACCATGGGCCTATCCACGATCTTTCGACGGAAGCGAGATGATGCGGCGCCTTCTGATGCCGGTGATGTATCGCCCGTCGCCACCACCACGGGCTACCGGGAGGACCAGACGTCCGACTCCGTCTCCAAAGCGGCGTCCGTGAAGGAACAGCCCGTGGATGATTTGGAGAAGAGTCAGAAGACCGAAGAGCCCAATGTGGTCGAAACCGCAGCCGAAGAAGACCCCGAGATCGCCGCGCTGCCCCTCGAGGTGCGCCAGTTGGTCAGTCTTACTGATGACCCAACCCTGTACACCATTACCTTTCGATACTTCGTTCTCTGTGTGATATTCGTCGTACCCGGTGCCTTCTTGTCCATGATGAGCCACTTCCGTACCACCGAAGCCCCATACTCCGTTTTCTTCGTGCAGATCGCGTGCCACTATGCGGGTCACTTTCTGGCGCGGGTCCTCCCAGCCTGGGTGATCCGCGTACCCTTTACCCGCTGGTCCTTTAGCCTCAACCCGGGCCCGTGGAGCATCAAGGAACATGTTCTGGTCACCTTGACGGCGGCATCCGGAGCTACCTATAACCTGGGATATACCCCGATCGCAATGGCAGAGCTCTACTACGGCGAGAGAGTCAATCCTGCTGTGGCTATTTTCTTCATGTTTGCGATTGTCTGGATCGGGTATGCTTTCGCAGCACTGGCCCGCCAGCTTCTGCTATATGACCCCAACTTCATCTGGCCCCAGGCCCTCATGCAGACTACGTTGTTCGAAACGTTCCGGAAACAGGATGTTTCATCCCCCCTCGCGCGGCGGCAGATGAAGGTTTTCTTCCTCTGCTTCCTGGGAATGACCCTATGGCAGTTCTTGCCCGAATACGTCTTTCCGTTCACATCTTCCCTCGCCTTCTTGTGCTGGGTCGCACCGCATAACGCTGTGGCCAACTTCCTGGGATCTGGGTTGGGAGGTATGGGACTGCTGAATTTGTCCCTCGACTGGTCGAACATCAACTGGAACGGTTCTTCGATCCTTCTTACCCCGTGGTGGACGCAGGTTGTTTTGTTCCTGGCCTTCGTTTTCAATTGTTGGGTCTTACTCCCAGCCGCGAAATGGGGAAACCTTGGGTCTTACAAGCACGGCCTTATGTCTAATTCTCTGCTGACAGTGAACGGAACGACCTACCCTACCCTCAAGGTAGTTACCTCCGACTATCAACTGAACGAGACCGCCTACGCGGAGTATGGTGACATGTACATGGGTCTTCAGAACCTCTGGGCGACCTTCTTCGACTATGCGAAAGTGACCGCAGCAATTACGTGGATCTTAACCTTCGGCTTCGTCCAGATCCGAAACAATCTGATGAAAGTTATTCGGTCGCGGCAGAAAGCGTCGCAGCAGAAGGGTCAAAGCATCAACCACCAGTATCATGATCGTCTCAATGTTCTCCAGCGAACCTACAAGGAAATTCCCCTCTGGTGGTACGTCGCGCTTTTCATGGCTGGCTTTATAGCTCTGATCGTGACGATTGCCTGTGGCTATCTGTGGATCCCGATCTGGACATTGTTTGTGGCGCTGGCGAGCGCCGCCGTGTTGGTGGTCCCCTTTGGCTTTCTGTATGCCATTTCGAACTATCAACTGGCAGTCGGGTCCTTTAATGAGTTGGTGTATGGCTACATGGTCGAAACCCCTGCTGGAAAAAGCCATCGGCACCCCTGCGGACCGTCTACGTACGGATCGATTGCCGGCGATGCCTGGTACCGCGCGCAGTATATGCTGCAAGACCAGAAGATCGGTCACTACATGCATATCCCGCCACGCACGGTCTTTTTCTCTCAAATCTTTGGCACTATCCTCGGTATTCCAGTGAACTACGCCGTGATCCGATGGGTCCTCAACACGAAAGGAGATTACCTGTCGGGCAAGAAGACGGATCCGCTGAACCAATGGTCTGGTCAGTCTTTGAAATCCTCCAATACTCTGGGTGTCCAGTATGCAGTTCTCGGACCCAGCCGACTGTTCAAGGAGCAAGAGATGAAGCCTCTACCCTGGGCGTTCCTGGTAGGCGCGGTGCTGCCCCCGATCCTGTACATTATGCATCGCACTCTACCGCGCTGGCTGCGCATTGATCTGTGGAACGTTAGCATCTTCTTCTCCGGTTTGTCGGTCTTCTACGGTAATATCAGTACGGGTTACACATCGGCAATTATTGGCGGATATGTTGTCATGTACTGGGCCTACCGGTATCGGTTTGAGGTATGGAAACGCTACAGCTACATGGTGGCCGCTGCTTTCGATGCGGGTTTCAACCTGAATATGCTGTTGATCTTCTTGTTCTTTGGCTCGGGAAAGCAAATTTCCATGCCCAACTGGTGGGGTAACAACTCTGACTCGGTGGAACGGTGCTTTGCCTTGGATTGATTCTATGATCTACATTAACAAAAGGCCCTTCTATGCGGCTTCTAGCGTTCAGGCCACCTTCAACTGACGAGGGTGGCTTTTCTGTATCTAATATGTACATGAACGGGGTTGTGGAATCGTTCTAGACCGATTCCCGAACCTTATGATAGACGAAATGCAGTAATGATATCCCCACTTTGTTTTTGGTCCGTGGTAATAGTCTTCTACTTGTTCGACGTACTTGCCCTTGGGCACAGGATTCGGGTGGCGTATATTAACTACCCGAGGGTTGAAAGTTACTGGAGGATGCACAGACCCCGGAATATGAAGGATTCTCATCGCATCGAGCAGATGGACGAGCATCTGCGGTGGTTCCCGACACGATCGGTCGATGCTCGTTGCCGCAGATACTGGATGATGATGCCGTGGCTGAAACTCTACTGACACTCAGCCACCGAGACGGGAGGAATCGAGGGATACTCGACTCTTCTCCAGTTACTTAAACGCGACCGGGCTTCAGTTCTCGCCATCTGTCAATTTGCGTTAGAATCGACATGATAGAACAATAATAATGCCCCTTCTTCAGGGAAACCTGCCGCTGCTTGTCGGCTCTTCAATATGGACCTGCTGGGAAGAGCTGCTGGTGATGACGCTCTCCGGGGGACTTTGTCGCACCCATGGTTACGCACCACCAATCAGATCCTGGCCGGGATTTGGATTTCCCTCTGCATAGTCTTACTCGTCATGCGAATATACACCAAGATCCACATCATGCGAAAGTTCTGGTGGGATGATGGTACGTTTTCTATGCTTATATGGTGTAAAGATTTGAGTGGTTGGTGGCTAATACAGCCTGCAGTCTGCTTAATTCTCGCTTGGGTATTGTGTAGCAGCGATGACCTTGTCTTAGTCCTTGCACTCACATGTCTCTGATATCACAGATCTTTTCCATTGGCACGCAATCTGTCATTCTCTGTATGTTTATGCAGATTCGTCTGGTTTTAGTTGCTGAACTCCAGCGCACACAGAAACTAACCGCCCTCTCCATGTAGACGGTTACACTTATGGAGGCTATGGAGTCCATATCGAGTACCTGTCTCCCGCGGTTCTCGAAATCTACGTGAAAGTCCGTCCTTCGATCTTGCTTCTTGCTCGTCTTCTATCCTGCTGTGGTCTCGTCGCTGAGCCATTAACCAGACTCTCCTTTCTGCCGCCATCATCTACGTCCCTGCCCTAGCTGCGGCCAAATTCGCTCTGCTGATGCTCTACTATCGCCTGTTGCACATGATTCGCATCTGGAGAAACATCATTTTCCTCGTTACCTTCATCATTGCCGGCTACACGATCGCCCTCACCTTGGGTCTCATCTTCCCTTGCCAACCCATCGCCAAAAACTGGGACTTGACCATCACTACCGGCCACTGCGTTAACCGCGTCGGATTTTATCTCGCTACGGCCATTACTAACACCGTTAGCGATATCATATTGATTCTAATCCCTATCCCAGTCATAGTCAAGCTGAAACTTCCATTGATTCAGAAGCTTGGGGTCGGCTGTATGTTTGGGATTGGTTGCTTGTAGGTGATCCTTCTTATTTCAATCCCATAATATCCCCTCCATGCTTGACTAAACTATAACTCACTACCCCACAGAACTATAATCACCAGCATAATCCGGCTGGTGACTCTAATGCCGCTGGTAACGTCCGATGACCAGTCATACGAGATTGCTCTAGCCGTCATCTTCATGTGCGTACAGACTACGCTATACCAATACTGGACGGATCTTGTTGACACAATCTACAGCATCATCGAAGCCAACTTCATCATTATCTGCCCCTGCCTTCCCTATCTGAAACAGTTCCTGCGCTTCCATGCGCCTTGCTGGATTGGTGACTCCGGCAGCAACAGCAGTCAGTCGCGACCGTCGGCCTCTTCCAATTCTAACTCTACTCCGTCGAGTAATAGACGCAAACCGGGGTTGAGCGTGTTGCAGGATGATATTGAACAGGCGCTAAGTCCACCGATGGAAGCGCATTGTGCCTGTATGGTGGGTGCACGACAGGGGAGTTCTACTAGTGATGAGTCAAGAGAGCTGATTGGGGAGCGGAAGTAGTGCGTCTGTTAATACGTTTTATGTTTGCATGTTATACTTGCACCTAGTATATATGCTTTGTGTGATTTAGCAATTAGATGGACTGTACATATATAAGAAGTCATATTGTGTCAAAGATGAAGATTCTGTCGTTATGCATACTTTGAATGCCAAGATACATGTCACTTGCAATGACCCTCCCTTCTCATGTACTGCCACTGTCTCATCAAGTACAAACCGGAGTCGCCGTTGGCTTCACCACCGCATTAGTCGGATTCGTCTGCGAGCACCCATCAACTAATCCCAGCAAGTAATCATCCTCTGCGGCCTTGTATGCTGCTCCACAGTTGGGGTCACTAGTACACAATATTAGCATATCTCAATCACATAATACTATAATGTTTCTTGTAGATAGAACCACTCACCTAGCACCCCCGCTCGCATCTTCAAAATACGAGCAGATATCATGTGAAAAGCAATCCTGGGTGTAGACATTACCCAGTGCGATACCGCTACATCCTGATCCGCAGCGTCCGTTGCAGGAGTAACTGTTGTTTGAACAGTATTTGGGTTAGCTTTTCAGTTCTTTCACTAGTGGTGATGTAGTGACAGAGAAGAAACATATGGGATAAGTGAATTGGAAGTGAAGGGGGAAAAAAAAGGGACCAACATACTCTCCATCACCATCACTATTCTCGCCATAGTTACTGCCTACCACGCCCACATACGTGCAGGTTTGATCGGCACTGTTGGTCCAGGTGGCTGTTGCGGTGGCGCCGACTTTGAGGCATGTCACGCTGCGTTTTTGGTGGGTGACGGAGGGGTGGGCGGTTGCCGTTAGAGTTAGAGATAGAGTTAGGAGGAGGGTGGAGATGGAGACCATCTTGGATGGTTGTTCTCTGTGATGAGATAGGTTTGAAAGGTGATGGTTTGAGAGGGGGTACTTCTAAGTACACAGGTTACTGTAAGTTGGAAGATCAGCGAGGGGATAATACTATGTTAAATATGAAGCTGCCTACGGGGTACCTCATCTCCTGTGAAGGAGAGAGTAGTACTACAATACATGGAATTTACTTGGTCGGGATTCATCAATCACTTTGAGGTAGTGACTATTCTTCCCCTTCCTATAGGCGGGCGTGATATTGTCCGCTACGGAGAATGCTCCGAGTAGAGGTGATTCTCCGCAGTGATGCATGATTCAGGTACGTACCTCTGCTGCAGGCTACTCAAGCTTTCTTCCCCTCTTTCTGCTCGGCGGAATTCTCGGGCTTTGAATGTGAGGGGATAGGGGGTATGGGCATCCTGCAGATCCACTTAAAGGGATTGCATCAGGGCTTCTAAAAATGACGTTTCGGGTAGAATGAGGGAGGTGGAGGAATTAGGGCGTGATGATGCGGCAGTACAGTGTCTACACTATAGTCAATACAGAGAAGTAGAAAGTACTGTATACAAGAGAGAGATACTGTCAGTTTGAAAAGATCACTGAAGTTCCATTGATATTGTCTGGAATCATCCTCAATTCCTGTGTGCCTGACATGACACCTTAACGGTCAGGTACCCACACTCAATTGAAGCTAGCTAAATAGGGACTAGTGCAGGGGCCAGCATCCTTCATCTTTCTTCACAAAATTAAACTCAGGCGTCTGCTTCTTACCTCTGAAAGTTGCAGACAAGTTTAATATCTGGGAGTATACAAAGTTTCTCCTCTTTCGGGTCATATTGATTGGAACGAACACTCGTTCAATTCTCCCACAAGTTGACTTCAGCGCCTACGCGGAGTCAAAAATTGTGGCCCTGCGCATATCACGCACATACCGTCCTTGATATGAGCCACCACAAGATCGGTGCATCACACAAGTATTGTCCTAATAACGTTAGCATCGCTTCCAGAGTCTACAGAGAGATCTAAATGGTATACATACCCACATAATCATGTCTCCATTGTTCTGCCAGTCCACGGTAAGAACATATTTGTCCTGACTAGCATGTCGCATCAATGCCCCAATTACGGGCTTGCTGTCTGCCTTGCTTCTCCCGTCTATCTGGTATGCATGTGATCCCAAGTACAGATTCATTCGATCGCTGGGCTTGTGCAGTTGTACCAGTGGATGAAGCCCACGCGATGTTGCAGCCTCGGGCAACAAACTCAGCACTAGGATCCGGCCCAAAGCGAAAGAGAACAACAGGAACAGGCCGACGTCCACCATATTGACCCAAATCCCCAGTACACGGGCTACCAGACCCTGCAAGGAATAAGACAGTTTGGTTAGCACAATACGCGGTCTTACTGGAGAAGTCGCTCCTTCGTTGAAGCATGTCTGAACATACCACGGCCGTCAAATATGGAATACGACGGAGGTCATCCACATCGGAGACAGAAACCAATAACCTGATGAGCCAATTGTCTGGGGCTCCCAAATAGCGACTTTGCATGAGTGAGTGCCATAGCATGTGATTCTGAATTCTGTTCTTGGTCTCCTCTGCCAGGTCCTCATAAGCTGTCCTGGTGTCGGCAAATGCCGTTGCGCCCCCGGTTCCCCTTGGGGGTAATTGGTGCGCGCGAAGGAGGCTATATCCCGCTCGGCGTTGGAAGTAGGAGCCATCTACGTGAAAGAGGCGTGTGCCCCGGAGCAGCTGCGACCGCCACGACGTTGGCGACAAGATCCGACCGTCGCCATCCACATTCCCAATATCCATCAGCTCGCCTTTAGGATCGAGTCGGTTTGGTACTCCCGGTTTCCCGACCGCGCTATCCACCATCGGTTCACCTAATTGGCGCGCAAAGGCAGTATGGCGCGCATCGTCAAGTCGGGTGGCGCGGAATACCAGGACGCCGTACGTAGCCATCGCGGCACGAAGCTGTCCGATGACGGCGTCCGGGACCGGTTGAGAGAAGTCCACGCCCTCACACTCGGCACCAAATGAGGGGTGAAGAGGGCGAAAGCGAATGGCCGTGGTGGCCGTAGTAGTTATGGTTGCCATGGTTAAGAGAAGGAAGCGTAGTGTATGTCACCCGACAAATGACAACGCCGGAGACAGTATCCCACAGTTGATGGGATCCCAATATGTAAATAAGGCATTCTATCGAAGATGCTCGAAGCCATGTGTGCCGAACTTATAGCAACGGTGATGACATTGCATAGCCAAGAATATTTTGTCCAGCACAAGACATGCCAGATTGCGGCAGAGCTGATAAGTAGTAGTGCTGACCAGAGTAGTCATATGCAATAAACCTTCAGATCAAGCAATAAACCGTAAATATACCAACCAGCCAGTGACTCCATGGAAGTCGATCGCTCCTTCGTGGGTTCTTCAGCACAGATATATTCCACACTTCTGCAACTCTTTCTGGAACCCCTTGCGCAATACATCCGATCCGTCAGATCACGGATCACGGCCAAGTAGAGAACTTGGACAGGCAGGGCTGAATAGTAGTAGCTTTCAAGTAATTATGACGAAAGTGCTTTTTTTGAGCACTACCAAAACTGGCCTCTCTTTAGACATGTCATCAAAAGATATACTAATATTGCGCACAATGCTAGTGACCATAATACTAGGTTTAGCCCTCAGCAAATACTTACTACGTCCGCCTCCTTCGTCTGTCTGCATATTGGGAATAATTTGGGGTAGATTGAACTTAAGTCAAAATAACCGACTGCTAGTGCCAGAAGGACTACCACAGGAGCAGCCATCAGTTTGTCTGAATGATAGTTGTTTAGTAGTTGTTCCGTGTTGTTTCAAGGGTTATACCTCGGCCTTTTCAACGTCATCATCATGTGACCATTCCACTTACCTAATCCTTATCCCCCCGCCGCCAAAAAGAGGTCCCTCTCTTTCTTACTTTCACTCATCCCACCGATAAACTCCACTGCAGGTTATAATTGACTGTTATTTCCTGCAAGATTCTGCATAGCGGCTGCATGGGACATTCTTTCCCTTTTGAACTATTATCAATTGACTTGTCATCATTAATTCAGCGTTACTAGTGAGTCCCCATCTGTGCTTCTTCCCCGCATGGGTGATTCCAACCATACCCGTCACTAGGATATCTGACTCGTCTTCTTGCAACTCCCAGGAACGAACACCATGGCACCTCCCCAGATCTGCGTGATTGGCTCCCTGAATATCGACTTTGTCACCTACACTCCACGTTGTCCCGATGCCGGCGAGACCCTGACAGCCAATTCCCTCGCTATCAGCGCCGGAGGGAAAGGTGCCAACCAGGCGGTCGCCTGCGGTCGCGCCTCCTTTGCTTCCAAAGACAACCAAGATGCGTCGGTATATATGATCGGTGCGGTCGGAGCAGGTGATCCCTACTACTCGGCCCTCCTTCGCCCAACATTGGAGGGTTCCGGAGTCAGCACAACGGGAATCCAGGAAAAGACGGACAGCCAAACGGGTTCTGCTACAATCATCGTGGATGAAGGAGCTGGAGGAGAGAATCGGATTTTGTTCGTCCCCGGTGCTAACTACTCGGGAATGGATAATGCAGATGCAGTCCTGGCTACCACTCGGAATATCCATCTAGAACAAGGTGTTGTCGTGATGCAGGGCGAGATCCCGAGGTCGACCACCTTGGAGTTGATGAAGCACTTTAACAGCGCTTCCTGTGCTTCTCACCTGGTCTTCAACCCCGCACCAGTCTTCACAGAAGGGATTCCCCTGGCCGCTCTTGCCGGCACGAGTGTGCTGGCCATGAATGAGACTGAAGCTGTCCTCATGACCCAGGCGGTCAAGGAGCATCTCACCCCTGCCCAGCAGGAGCAAGACTTGAAGCCCGAGGAACTTGCACCTCTATTCCACAAACATGCCCAGGTCCAGATTGTTCTAATTACTCTCGGAGCCAAGGGTGCCTATTACTCAACGGCCACTGGCAAGCAGGGCTTTGCCCCCAGCGCCGCGGTGGAGAAGGTTGTAGACACCACTGCCGCCGGAGACACGTTTGTCGGGTACTTCGCTACTGCCTTTGCCAAGTTTGTTGCCACCGGTGCTCCACTGGCGGACTTCGATGCCCAGATCGAAGCGGCCGTTCGGAAGGCGAACGTGGCCGCCGCAGGGTGTGTGCAGAGAAAAGGTGCGATGCAGAGCATCCCGTTCGCTTATGAGATCTAGTGCATAGCGCAGTGAACCATTTAATGGTTACTCCCGTCGGCCAGGAGAGCATTCGCTCAAAGTTCCTACTAAGCCGGACTTTCGGATCATTGATCCGAATTCATATTCGACATGAATTCACGACCGTAGCTTTTCATACCCTCGATATGCTACCAAGACTGGCACGGTAGCCTTATTCGCAATTATGCAGCGTCTCTCAATTTAAATCATACCACCACCATACATCCTCCCAGAAGGGACTATAGATACAATACCGAAATCAAACTTATAGACCCGGCTTGCCTGAAACCTGGATCGAGATGGATGTGATACATGTATTGATAAAATAGCATACTCAAAATATGGCTACCGTTATTGGGACCGTAAATGATTCGGTCCGACCCTGCACATCTAATTTTCCACCGTCTTTTCCACTTCAGTGGTCTGAATAGGGGTCTCCCCTGCACTGTTTGCATAGTTGGCTTCATCGGTCATGAATTCATCGTTGTTCAGGTACCTGAATCGGTACCAGAAGAATATGGTCTGCAGAGCGAGGGCAACAGCAGGGGCACCCCAAATCCAGATCAAGTCGGGATCCTCAGTGACTGGCAGAAGGATTTCTCCCAGCGCACTGGACAAAGCAGTCATGAAGAGGAAGATTGCCATGACTAGACCCCTCATACTCGCAGGCGACCGGGCATATGCCAGTTCATACGCCGTCACGTTGCAGAAGATTTCCGAGAGGGCTCCCAAGATGGTGTTCGGCAGCTGCCACCAGATGCTGATGGGGCTGACTTCGGAACAGGAAGAGGCATAGTAGCCGCAGGGCGAGGTTTTGTATACACGCCACTGGACAAGGGCACCGCACAGACCGGAGAGTGCGGCCAGGGTGAAGCCGAATGTGATCCGAGTGATTCGCTTAAACGGAATATTGTACCGATAAAGCAGTGGATAGATAAAGTAATCGACAATCGGCACGGCGACAATGATGGTCAAGGCATTGAAGTTGCTCAATAGGTCGTTGGGGGCACCGTTCGTCGTCATAGACGCACCCTGGTTTGTCGAGACAGACCCGATACCGCCGTCATTGAGGTTGTAGATGGGGAAATAGAAGAAGATCTCCGTTGCCACGAGCGTTCGGCGCACATCATCCACCAGCTTGTCGGTCCAGTCGACCTGGATTCCCTTGGCTGCCAGGACACTTGGTTTCGCCGCATCGAAGAAGTTCTTGCGCCAGACCTGCCACTTGTTTTGGCGCAAAGCAGTTACGGTGATCTTAATTGCCTTGGCGAGATCCGAGTTCCCACTGGGCGGCGTCCGGTACGTCTTCTTGTAGGCGGCCGCCAGCACCACGGGCAAAATAAAATAGATGATTCCGGCCAGCAAGAAGGCCAGCCAGTAACCCACATATTTCTCCGCGTATGTGGTAGCCAGCATGTAGAATGCTCCCACGTTGATCACTCCGTAGAAGATGAGCATCGTGCGAGTTGCCGTCATCTCGGGATCCACAATGACCTTTTCACCAGTCTTCAAAACCTTTGTGTATTGCTTTTGATGGCGGTATTGGTCCAGGACTGTGGGTGCGATATTGGGTTTAAAGATACCGGCTCCAAGGGCCAACATCAGAAGCCCGATGATGAACGGGGGCGCTGCATGCGCCGTGCCAGCCTGCAATACTGAAGGAATTGCGCCGATGATCTGAATGATGTGGGCAATACCACAGATGGCAACACCGACACAAATAGCCCAGTACCGACCGACGTATACGTCGGCCCACCTGTTAGTGTGAGCGAGTCACGCACGTGTATACAGTTTGGGGATTGGCTTACCATCCACCGAAGATCGGAATGACATAGGCAAGGAACTGGAATAGCAAGACCAATCCGTCACTAGCCTGGAGTCCCATTCCCAGAGCACCAGCCGTCTCTTGCGTCCCTCGCGGAGGTGCACCCGCACCGTTTCCTCCTACAAGAAGCCGGTCAGCGATATGAGAATCAGGGGTTACCGAGTCTGAAGAGCACCTTTAGGAAGAGGGAACTCAATGAAGTTGGAGAAGACCGTCTGTGCGCCGTAGTAAGATGCTCGTTCGGCAAATTCTACCAGACAAAGGGAGTATGCAATGATGGGGAGATAGGCCGGGACCTTGCGAAGGCTGTTGACCTCTTCCTCCGTGGGCGGCGGGTACTCCTCGTTCTCCAGCGCTTGAGCATCTACCTCATAGACATTCTTCTCAGGATCGGACTTGTTCTGTACTTGGACGAAATCATTGGTGGCTTCACTGGTGATTATGGCATCGGCGACGTGGGTTTCGCCGGTTGAGGTAGCTAGAATCGCCCACTGCTGTCAGTTCCGGGTACAGCGCCATACACCTGGCTACACTTACCCATATTTCGTTGATTGGGCGTTGAGACGCCGGGGAGCTTTACTGAGAATTGTTGAGCTCTGACGACCCCCTAGCCGGTTAAACTGACTGCACAGCTTCCGATCTTTATAGCATGGCTGCTAGCAAGGTCGGACGGATCTCCGGCGGTGGTCAAACAATGGGCTAAATACCCCCAAAGATGCCATTGCAGGGGCGAATGCCTGGACAGGCATATCGCGCAATGTAGCACCAGTCTTTGCTATCAGTTGGGTCATTTAGGACATGTTTCCCACTAGCAGGGATCCGTGCTTTAGGGGATGTCTATCAGCCCTAGCCTGTCCCACTCACCATCGCTGATTCGAATCAACGTCCGATGATAACGATTTGGCCGTCCTTTGCGCCATCGGAGCCCACCAACCAGATCAAGGTATCGATATTAATATCACTGCCTGCGGATGGGGTCAAGGTAATCTGTAGTGATGCCATTTGCTTGGACTCTTCCCCTGCTCGACGCATATCTTGATCATTCCCCCTTTTGTTCCTGTCGGGTGACCTTATCATATCCGACCGTTGGCTGGAGGGCTACCCCATAATTATCGACGTGCAGGATGTCAATGACTTGCATCTCCCGATCGGAGTGTTGAGAGAGTCAACTGTTCACTTTAGACGTGATGGGGTGCTTTTGGTGGATGGGTTTGATGTTATAAACTCACTTGGTTCGCTGAGGTGCTCAGCCCCTAGTCAACTACGGGGTTAACCACCACATCTCCAGAGGCAGCTTGAAGTCCAAGGAAGTTTAGAGCAAAGCTCACCTGCCATAACAGCAGACCGGACGTTAATTTCCCGGCCAAAGTTAGTCTCACAATACTAGCTTCATCAGAACATCCTGGCTGAGGAGTTGGTGGGCTTGGGTTCACCTCCCGTTCGCCCAAGCACCAGCTAAGACCGCGGCCACAGGCTACCTGGAAGCTTAGCGTTATATGGAGCTTATTGGATTGGCCTTATTTGGCAGCCTATTGGCAGGCCAGTCTGTCTTTGTTCAACTTGGCAGGGGTTTGTGGTGCGTGGGGAAGGCCAACAGGAGTCAGCCACCACGGCAAAGCATTCCTCCCGCTCCATCTCATTTGCTCGTAATCCTACCTCCTTCGCATCTAGTGGAGGTCTTATCGCTGATGCCAGGATCTATATATGGCAAGTTACACTTGGAACAATATCAAGCATGGCATGGCGTCTTGGCATTCTATGGCCTTATCAGACACACGACCCAAAGCTCGCCCACAGGTTCGTGGCGAGATTGTGGGCCTGCTAGAAGAGACTTCACGGGAGTTCGCCTTTCTCGAGTGGCCTACATGCACTTACATGCACTTCCAAGGGATGGGAGTGAATTGCGACCGGGCAAAAGTCGGTCACAAAATCTTGTTGATGGCTGATGAGGATGCGTCCAGACCGTGCAGGACTTCTTTGTCATATCGTGTCATGAATGGCGAGCTGCTAGAATTCAGGTACCCAACACAAGATTCCCAAAGGCTATTCTTCTTAAGGCCACACTCGCATGAACAGATCCAGAATGACTTTGCATTACGTCGTTTCTCAAAAGGGGCATTCGGCCGTCGGTTACCGTGACACGAGGCCAAGTGTCCCCTAACTAGAGCCTGGTTTGATTTTTCGGCTACTACTTCAGCTATCCAGACCCGGGCAGTTCTCGCTCGTGATGTCCGTGATGTTGGTATAAGGATAAGGGTCAGTCCAGATGAGATCGAACCTGGAATGCATGACTGGTTAGACGCGTCGACTACAAACCGCCTTTGCAACGTTCTTCGGTAGAAACTAACCGGTCATCTGGGTAGGTAGGTGCATCGTCGTCACCCAGCTTCTCAGCGATCTTGGTCAACTCCTTGTGCTCCCAGCAGATCAAGATGTTGTCGCTGCCGGTGTAGTCCTTCACCAAGTCCTTGACACACTTGGTGTCCTTCTTCGAGCAGGATGTATCGACAGTGAGGCCCAGTTCCTCAGCCAAAGGGAGAACCGTTTCGTATGCGCGGTCGCGTTTTCCATCTGTGAATCTGTTAACTACTGATGGCTATTCCACATCCGACAATCAACCGCAAAAATTGATGTACCTGACTTGGGTTGTTCTGCAATGATGTATCCGATGTTATAGTCAGAATCCGCGCCGAACACAGTCTTCAAGCAGTCGGCCCGCTCAAAACCCACAGCATTGAGGCCGGTGCTCCCGTTGCTGGGCTTCTCGCCGTGGCGAATGAGGTAGACGGTCGGCTCGGCCAGAGCGAGCGTTGCCGTGGCCAGGAGGCCGAGAGACAAGGACAACGTGCTGTACATTTTACAACTTGATCGCTATCAACTATGCAAAGGGTACTAGAAATCACAGTCGCCCACTGTCCGGATGTCCCGCCCCTTATATATCGGTGGATATCCAAGACCAGCACAAAAACAGCCCCCACCAGACGAATCATCTCCGAGTTCCCTTGCCAACAAGGTTTCCCCCGAGAAAACATCAACCATCTCCCGGCTGCTACGAATGGGGTTCGCCACGATGCCACTAGCACATTATGATTGGATTGGATGCTAGTCAAGCCTTGCACGTGGGACAATGCCCTGCCGGCAATGGGCCTGAATGACTTGTGAACTGTTGATCCATCAGAGCCACTTCGCCGGTCGATCCCGCCCGCTAAAACCGTGGCCACCCAACTCCGGAATCCTTCTCTCCCCAGCCTTCTTGTGGGAGATATGCTGTCATCTCCAATTGTTCCAACAGTTCAGAAGCTGGGATGGTGCATTTTATTGGTTCAAAGCGGCCGCAAGGGTAGCGCCCTTACTATCCATACAGATGAGTTGTCATAGTCGCGTGAAGACATCAGCGCCTCTTTACCGGTGAAAGTGTTACTTTTCCTGGCACGGGTGGATCGTGGATGGGACCGCCCGTCCCCGGCTGGCGGAGCCATCTCTTGACTCCGTCTCGAGGAGGCCTCTCGCTCGCTACAGATGCCATCCCCCATACATACTTTGTACTGGGCGATCCTTTGAACATTGCAGATGACACCCATCGACTACCGATCGACCCGGAGATAGCCGGCCCGCAGCGACCGATGGACTGATCCTGACCCCAGGTGGACCAATCAATGACCCACAAGTACCATGAAAAATCCCCCGTTTCCAATTATAGCCAGCGATACAGCCTAGTAGCACGTTACACAGGGTTGAAATCAGCTGAGTGGATGAGAGCTGCTTCTGTGAATAACAGTCTGAGTCAACAAAACAATTTGGAGCGAGCGATTTGTCCCGGTAAACAATCAGAATTCAAAGTATGTGCTTCGCCACAATGTCTGGTCATACCTTGATGGTGAACAATATTTGCCAAGGTTGATCCTCTGATCAAACTAAAAATCCGTTCTTGAATCTCGCTGACCCCGGTGGGATTGACTTTGGTGTGGCGGACGTGCTTGGTTAGGTAACGCCACCAGACCCGGACTATTGGGTGGAAGCAGCAAGGCTGTTCTGCATGCGAATCAACCTACCTATCTATTTACAGACATGGTTAAGTTAGTAGCACACAGACCGCCTTTCTCGACACCTTCCATTGCCTCAACGTACGCCTGTTAAGCTGTAAGGTTTGTTCTTGTTCAATGACTAAGGTATGACGCACACCCGAGATGATCATATACCGACCGTCTGCGGATCAGGCCCTCCCGCAGGATCTCAGTATTCTAGTCATAACCAAAATCCAGTGAACTAATAACATCACGTATACGTCCGCGCCTTCCGGAATTCCGACGGAAGTGACAATGAAATCTACGAAATTGCACGGATGACTAATCTTAGTGAAAGTTCTTTCCTTCAGGCATTGCTAGGTGGTAGACACCCTCATGACTTGGTGTTCCGGGACTATGTTGGGGCAATTGAAATTGTCATGGAAGAATAGAAATACGTCAAAGGGGTTGGAGCTGTCCACTAGACAGCTGTAGTAGATATAATGGTTGCGAAGAGCAGTAGCCAGTCTGGTATCAGTATATCTAGTAACAATAACGGATCTTTGCTTGTTCTACGACGTCACTTCATTGAGAACATTTGGCTGTTAACATTAAACATTACATTTTCTGTTGAACATCTACTCAGGCCAATTGACTATTAAAAACCGTGGTAGGAAGCTGCTGAACTGAACAAAGAAGCAACTAATGCTTCAAAACGTCGAGAGCCAGACCCGTTGGGTTCTCCAGCAGGCGCACCACGACCTGCCCAAACAGATGTAGAGTCTGATCAGCTTGACTCTGATCCCACAGATGATCCGAAACATAAAGCTTAAGCTCAAGAGTGCCCTTCGAGAGGGGACTACAGACCACACGGGGATGATAATGAGGCAAGCGGAATACATATGTTTCATGGTCCGACTGGACCCCGGGCAGGCCGCTACCAGCAAATACATCAGGGATGTTCACGTAGTGAATCCCGGTACCTGGTTCTGTGTCTGCCGGCCATGAAGTACACTTTGCCACCAGATCGTCGTATTCAATAGTCTCGAAGGCCATGCTCTGGGTCTGTTGCTCGTGAACTGCGCGCAGGAGGTTTGACACGGTGCAGGCAGCTGGAAGAGTCACTCGGACTGGCACGTAATTAACACAGGCTCCCACAACTGCTTCGGCCTCCGGTAGCTCCAGATTGCGGCCGTTGACGAGCTGACCGAAGACGACGTCATCAGTACCGGTCATGTGCGCCAGGCAAAGCGCCCAAGCTGTCCTGACGACGGTGGCCATGGTGATCCCAGCTGGTGCCGGCGGGTGAAAGATCTCCGTGGTGCTCGTCGTAAGGCTTCCGCGCTTGTGGGACGGCGGCGAACCTGACGATGGTCCAGGAACAAGATAGGTCATGCTGGAACCTCGGAGCAAATCGCGCCAGAATTGGTATGCCTGTGAAGGAATGTCATAGATGCGACTGTACAAGTATTCCGGAAAGTCCACCGTCGTGGGACTTAGGATCATCCCCTGATATGCCCGGGCAATGTCTTCGAACAGGCGAGGAATGCTCAAGCCGTCATACTGAGCATGTGACAATCGGAGGGCCATTGAATCACGGGTGGGCCCCACCGTCAAGCGAAGCTGGGTGTGTAGCTGGCCGGGAGCAATGGGTATTGAGGAATCCTCGCGGCAACCAGATCCTGCTACATCTGCCGGATCCCCATCGGTAGTTTTGATTTCCACCGGTACGGTGGCGAGACCTAAGGTAACTTGAATTGTAGACCCGTCCCAAGGGATGAAGACCGTTCGCAGTATAGCATATTTGTTCAGAGCAACCTGCACAGCATGCTGAAGACGCTGACAATTGATCTTGCCGTGGAAATGGAAGATAAAGTACACTTTGTGTCGCGCCTCCAAGCTCTCTCGCTGGAAATAAGTAGTTGGCAGAATGTGTTCGATGGAGGCCGAATCCATCTTCCATTTATGGGCAATCTCCTTTGCATAACGCAGAAAGGGGCTGCGACTGCGTACTTTCTTGACACTTTGGTCTGACTGCGATGTCTCTCGCACCACAAGAGCTAGTCTAGTGAGCTGGGGTTGCTCAAAGATATCCTTTATTGTTAGCTTGAGACCGTCCTTGTACAGTCTTGCAATGAGAGTCATGGCTAGCACCGAATCCATTCCCAGCTGAAATAGGTCTTGATCTGGTGGAATCTGCCAGGGTTTCCTGGGGAGAATATTGGAGATATGATCCTGCAAGCGTGTCTCCATCAGGGTCAAAACCCAGGCTGCCCGGTTGGCATCCGGGGAGCTATATGCGTCGAGTTCCTTTTGGGACATATCACAGATACCCTTGCGGAGAAGCTTTCGATCGACCTTTCCTGTCACCGCTTTGGGCAGGTATGACAATGGGAGAAAAACAGAAGGAACCATGTAGGAAGGCAGTTTCTCATATAGAATCATTTTAGCCTCTTGGACCTTGCTTCGGAATGTATCCGAAGGGGGGTCCCAAATGAGACCTTGGGGTGGTGATTCATGAGCATGGCCGGGAATGAAAATACATGCCGCGAGAAACGGACCTATTTGTCGCTCCTTTTCGGGCTGGATGAGATCAATGGCCATTATGCAACCGGGGAAAGCTTGCTGAACTTGATGTTCAACTTCGCCCAGCTCCAACCGCTGGCCGTGTAGCTTCACCTGGTCATCCTTGCGCCCGACAAATATGAGTGACCCGTCAGCTGCAAACCGAACCAAATCACCAGTTCTGTAGACCCGAGTCGTACCCGGGGAGCGAAGGGCCTGCAGCCACTCAGGAGCCTCAATGAAGGCATCGGGAATAGGCCGAGGGTCGTACAAATAGCCCCGACCAACAATGGGCCCCTCAATGAGCAGCTCACCAACAGCACCGTCAGGGACAAGCTGTTCAGGGTCGTTCGGGCGTACAACCCACCCAACACTGGCATTTGGGATGCCGATGTTCCGCGCATCACAAGTCAGGGCTAGTGGCCTAGTTACACTCATAATTTGCGTACACTCCGCTGGCCCGTATGCGCTCAGGAGACAGACTTTGTCATGCCAGTCATCAATATCCCTTGTGGTAACCGCTTCCCCGCCAAGAACCAGAGTCTCGAGATACAAAAGTTCGCTAGGGTTAAGCAGACGGGCGACGGTTGGCGTCAAAAACATCCAATTAACCTTCATACGATTCGTAGCGGAGGCCAGATTACCCATACGTTCACTTTCCGAGGGAATACATAGGCAACCCCCTGACATCAATGCGGCCATGACATCGAGCACTGCCGCATCCCAGGCATGGGAGGCAAATTGTAGAACACGCGATGTAGGTCCTAACTGGAAGCGGAGGGGAAGGGTCTTCCACGCAATGGCAAGGGAAGCATGCTCGATCACAGCCCCTTTGGGTGTTCCAGTCGAGCCAGAAGTGAATACAATGTATGCGGCGCTGTTTTCCCCAACATAGACCGTCTCAGCCAGTGAGGGATCAATCTGTCGAGCCCACGGGCCGTCAACATCGATTTGCAATACTATTGAGCACAGGCTGCTTGCTTTGAAGCGGGTACTCTTATTTGAAATTGCCATTGATGCGCCAGTCTGCCTTGCAATGATTTGCAACCGAGTAGCTGGATGGGTGGCATCCAGAAGGACTAGACATGCCCCAGCTTTCCAGACTGCCAGCATAGCCACCGGGACCCAGCGGCTCTTTTCCAGGCATACCAGAATCGGGTCCTCCGGTCTAACTCCATAGGCAAGGATCTCTTGCGCGAATCCTGACGAGAGCTTATCAAGTTGCTCGTAGGTGAATTCGCCATCCCAGGCACAGACGGCCGGTGAAAGTGGTTGGTCTGCGCATCGCTGACTGATGCTTTCGTATACCATTTGATTTGCCGAAGCTGGTGGGAATGGCTGCCTCAAATGCATCCGCTGTACCTGACCCATATCCAGAACATCTATGCTGCCAATATTGGCCGTGGGCCACTTCAAGACCTCGCATAGGACTTTTCGAAACATCAAACATAGATCATGGGCCCGGGAAGCATTGACCATAGATGTTTGGTATGAAAGGTGCAAATCCATGCGGCCTGATGTTTTGGAAACGGTCAAAGCCAACGCATACTGAGGGTTTTGGTGAGCTCAGTCAGTCGCCACGTGCACTGTGTAGGAATACGGGACTACATACCTCTGTCTCCCCTTGTCCATCGATACCAACCAACGATAAGCAGGGATTATTAGCATCGTCCCTACGGTCTCCAGGCTCAACAATAGTTATCACTGTGTTAAATAGTGATTGTGTACTGGGCATAGCAGAGTGCAATATCTGTCCTAGTGAGACGTAAGCATGCTCCATGCAGGACATGAATTGAACAGTGTAACCCTGTAGTGTGGATAGCACTGATGAATCCCTGGAGAGTTGGATTTGGCTCGGCAGCATGTTGATCATTGGACCAACAATTTCATCCACATGAGGAACGGGGACCTGCCGCGCGGAGGTGACATATCCAAAGCACACATTGTCCGTTCTGGTATATTGTTGCAGTACAATGGCCCAGACCACATGCAAGATGGCGGTGAGGCTCAGACAATGAGTCTCACACAATTGATCGAGAGCCTTCGGAGGGCCCAAGTCAAGCGACACGAAGTCGACTGTTGCCTTTGGCTCCGATACGTCTATCATTGTCGCCGTAGAGTCGCAGAGGCACGGAAAGAGGCATGGTTGCACGCCCTCCAGGTATTTTCTCCAGTAGCCCAGAGATATCTCTTGTTTTCCCCTTGCCCGTAGATAGGTAATGTAATCCCGATAGTCAGGTAATGAAGAGGGTAAATTGTCGTAGTATGCTTTGAGGAGGTCTTGTTCGATGACTCGCAGCGACACTCCATCCAGAAGAGCATGACTTATGTGCAATTCAATCCAGAACTGCTCATCAGGCTCTTGGTGAATGATTAGAGTTGGCAAAGGACGATGCAGATCTTGTGTACCAGGTATTTTGTGGTTGTTTGTACTGCTACGGTTGCCGTCAGCCGCAATTATGATATTATCTCTTGCATTGGCGAGCACGATCTGGTGGAACCCTCTCCCCGGTATACAGAGAAAAACGGACCGCAAGGCTCCATGGCGCTTGACCACCGCATGCCACGCCCTCACCAATTGCTGACAGTCAACCTTGGGTGCACCCCGGCCTTGAACCACCTCAAAGCGATAGACCTGCTGATAGAGGCTGGAGTTGCGTGCATTGCTGATGAGCATGCCCTGCTGCACGTGGGAGCAGGGGTATATATCTTGTATCTCTCCTTCATATCCGGGCGGAAGGGCCTGACTTATCTCGTCGAGCTGGCTATCAGTGTAATCAGCAAGATGCAAATCCCCCAGAGCCCTGGAGTGCTCATCTTCAGGTAGCAGCCGCTGGATTGGGCCTAGAAAATCATCTTGGCTATTGATATCGGAGGATATGTTCACCGGGACCGAATGACCCTCAAATGATGCTGCCAACCGCGAAATTGTTCGGTGACGGAAGATATCCTGAACGGATACTGGTAGGCCAGCCTCGTTGCACTGTGCCGCGAGCTGCATACTGCTGATTGAATTGCCGCCTACACGAAAGAAGCTTTCATGAATGCCAAGCTTCTGAGGGGAAATC
Organism: Aspergillus costaricaensis CBS 115574; assembly: GCF_003184835.1. Classification (NCBI taxonomy): domain Eukaryota; kingdom Fungi; phylum Ascomycota; class Eurotiomycetes; order Eurotiales; family Aspergillaceae; genus Aspergillus; species Aspergillus costaricensis. The sequence goes on from NW_020291831.1 coordinate 262,385, forward strand.
CTCAAAACGCGGGACCAGATCTCATGAAGAGTAACTTCTAAATCTGTGGTAGGTTCTGTTGTGGCTGTGGAACGATAGGCTGTACGATCCTGAATGGACAAAGAAGCAACCAAGGTTCGCAGACGAACCCGATCTACCTTGCCATTAGTATTGAATGGTATTCGTGCCACCGGCACGAACAGCGTCGGGATCATATAAGGTGGGATGCGATCCTGAAGAAGTGCTTCCGCGAGTTGAACATCGTTGAGGAAATCTGTGGTTGTTGGGAGCAAGATGTTTGATTCAGGCGCTGGAAAGCCCGACCCAGTCGAGACGATGAGGGCAACGAGGGAGCTAGTATCAGCATCGTCATATTTTACCATATCAACAACTACCTGGGCGGCACTTGGGAAACATAGCCGGACGTGATGTTCCACCTCGGCGAGCTCAATCCGCTGCCCATTTAACTTGATTTGTGAGTCCTTACGACCAACGTAATGCAGAGAACCGTCGTAGTTATATCGAGCGATATCTCCTGTGCGGTAGATTCTCGTGTGAACTGAAACCCCGCGAGAGGAGCGGAGCCAGTGAGGCGGTGTTGATGGAAATGCATCTTCTGTGCGTCGGGTGTCTTTCGCATATCCGACACCAACAACAGGCCCTTCGACCAGGAGTTCTCCTTCGGCGCCAATTGGCAAGACAGAGTTGATATCATCCGGGTCTACGATCCAAAAGTTGCCACCGACCGGGTATCCGATATTGTTAGGATCGGTCCCAAGTCTTACACTTGGGTTGACTGAGCACACAACACTACACTCCGCTGGGCCGTAGGCATTTATGAGATTGACTCGAGTAGCCCACATGTCAATTATTTCTTGCTGCAATGGTTCGCCCGCAGATACCAAAGTCTGGATGGACGGAGAATTGTCCGGAGAAAGTAAGGAGATGACAGATGCCGGCGCAATTAGCCAATCGATCTTCATGGTGGCCAGAGTGGACACCAGTCGGTTGTCACGGTCATACGGGGATGGGACACAGACGCAACCTCCTACAACTAGCGGAAGCAGTTGTTCTAGCAAGTGCGCATCGAACCCGTAGCTGGAGAACTGGAGAACCCGAGATGATTCCCGAAGTTTAAACTGATCGATCAGCGCCCTTGCACTGGCAACGAATCCTCCATGATGAACCAATGCCAGCTTAGGACGGCCGGTAGTCCCAGACGTAGCAATAGCGTACATGAGGTCATCCGATTGTACAGGATTATCAGTTGATAGGTGTTTCTCGTCAACTGCGGTGAGATGAGCCTCACTGATAGGGATGATCTCAACCTGGAGCGCTTGTTGCAACGATTCTGTGAGGTGGGGAGGACCGAGGAGCAGGGTGACATCCAGAATCTGACAGGTCTCTCGATGGCGATTGATGGGGTGAGAGGGCTCTAGCATCACGAGGGCCCCTCCGGCCATCAGAACTGCCAGCTGGGCGACAACGGTCCAACATGACTTCTCGAAATAGAGAGCAACAAAACGGTTCTTGTGAACATTGTATGACTGTAGCTTTACAGCCAGATATTCTGTGTACGAATACAGCTCTCCGTAGGTGAGTCTTCCGTCCCATGCCTGAACGGCTACAGCATCGGGTTGTAGCTGGCATCGACGCCGTATCATGTCATGCACAAATATTTGATCTTGGTGCTTTCGGGTAGGGAGAGTGAGCGTATTCCACCGTTGCAATTCTGCGGCATCGCCGGGGTTCAGCATACTGAGGGAGGCTATCGGAGACCCCACCGGGGCTTTTTGCAGCTCGCCGAAGATATGCTTAACTTGCAACAGAACATGTTGCATCTGTGCGGGTGCCAATACTTCAGGGTCATACACGGCTATCAGGCCGATAGACGTCGGGGAAGAGTTAGAGGGGAGTTGGAAGATAAGGGTCAACGCAACGCTGCTAAAGTGCGTCAACTTGGCCACACTCTGGCGGCTTTCAGCCCAATCCAGCTTGCCCTCCATCGGTTCGGGTTGGATAACCAGAAGGGTCTGAAAGCGACACGCGCTGGCGGATGATGGCCCCAGCTGCCGAATCTGCTGCAACCCAATGTATTCATACTTGGACTGCTCTGTAAAGCTCCGCTGTAATTGCTGCAGAAATGTCTTGACATCCAGCTTTTTCTGGATGTGTATACGTCGGGGCAGTGTAGCCAGCGTAGGCCCTAACAGTCGATCAATTCCTGGAACAGGAGCAGCTCGACCAGAGGTGGTGATCCCGAACCCTATTTCGTTCGCGTTCAAGTAGCAACTCGCAGTTAACGCCCAAGATGCCTGTATCATAGTTGCAAGGGTTATTTCACTTCCATCCTGCGCCGGGCTCACTGAGACTCGGTCTTGCAAGATAGCCTGCGGGTTTGGAACGTATGCCCCGTCCGGCAAACGTGGAAATGCCGGAGCTTCTGTCTTCGCTTCCAGCTCCTGTTTCCAGAACGCGTGGCACTCATCCACCGACTTAGCTACATGGGAAACAAAGACGTTGAAACCTGGGGTTGGGTCATGGGGCCAGTTTGGATCGTGGTATTGCTTATTGACCTCCTCGAGAAGCAAGGGCAGGGACCATCCATCGTACAATGCGTGATGTACCGAAAGCAGGAGACGATCAGGTAATGTTGATCGAGCGGATTGTAGAAGGACCAGATGAATCAATGGGGTTCCAATACCCATAGTGCGCTGGAAATGCATTAGCTCATCATCAGAGATTTCATCCGCTTGTTCCACGGTCCATGATAATGGGCCTTTTACTACCACCTGGAACAATTCGCCAGTATGCTCTTGCATGATTCGCGTGCGGAGGATAGCATGGATAGCGGCTGTCTTGTGCCAGGCCATGTTCAAGAGTGTCAAATCCACATCGGCGGTCAAATCAAAAGCTTCCAGCGCCTGATAGGTGCCGGGTTTCTGTACTGTTGACGCTATGAGAGCCTCTTGGAGTGGGGTACAAGGATAGATATCCTCTATATCACCTTGGGTGATGCTGCACTGGCGAGTAGCCGTGTCGATCAGGTCTGATGTCCTCCGTCCGCTTCCTACCAGACTAAAAGGGTCTGGAGATGGAGCCGACACACCTTTGGAGGGTACGGCAAGACTCGCCATTTCAGATAGCGTTGGATGAGCGAAAATATCTGGCACAGCTATTATCCACCCCTCACGTCGCGCTAATCCGGCCAACTTCATCGCTCGAACGGAGTCGCCGCCAAGGTGGAAGAAATGGCTAGTTCTGGCGATAATCTCGGCATGAACGCAGAGTACCTCGCACCACAGGCGCTGCCAGGTGCGCTCCTCAGCTGTCTCTACGGGTGCATGCGTTGAATCGGTACTGAGCGGGTGATACGGCAGCAGCTGCTCGGTCGTCCACCCTTCAACCAACTGCCGCAGCCGGTTCCGATCGGCCTTGCCGGTCGATGTTTGAGGAACATGGGATACCGGGAAGAACATGGTAGGGACCATGTATGAGGGAAGACGCTTACAGAGTTGCTGCTGTAACTCAGCTATGAGCCGCTTAACTGGCTCATTGAGGGTGCATATAATGTCGACCTCGACGGTCGACTGTGAACCCATGGTCAAGAATACAGCGAGCTGCACCGAACGCCCTGGAGATGAGTGGTGGAACAGGGCCTCGGCAATTGCCTGGCTGCCTGCAGGGAGTATCTCGTTGACATGGTGCTCAACTTCCGCCAGGTCAACCCGTTGTCCACGGATTTTGACTTGTTTATCCTTGCGCCCAATGTAGCGTAGCCAGCCTGGCTGGTTAGGTACATACTGCACCAGGTCTCCGGAGCGGAAGAGCCGACCAGGCTCAGCGGGGCCGCGAAACTCCTGCAACCAGTCTGGGGGTTTGATATAGGATGCATGCGTCTGTTCCGGCTCGTCAAAGTAGCCCCGAGTTACAACTGGACCTTCGATGAGGAGCTCGCCCACCGCACCAATTGGGGCAAGCTGGCTTGGATTGCCAGGGACCGTGACCCAGCCCGAGGCGCCAACCATAGCACCAAAGAGACCGGGCACAAACTGGTCTGTGGGAGCTAGATGAACAGCGGCACACTGGGTGGCTTCCGCGGAGCCGTACATGCTGAACAAGCGTACATGAGAGGCCCAGCGGTCGAACATAGCCGCGGGCATCACTTCACCGCCGATGGCGAGGGTTTGCATACTCGGAATGTCACTCGGGTGTAGCGCATTTACCACCGAAGGGGTCAAGATGGAAAAATTGACCTGGTATTTCCGCATGACACCGGGTAAATCTGACAGCCGTGCAGACTCTGATGGAATACACAGACAACCACCGTGCATCCAGGGTGTCAGAACCTCGTAGATGCTCACGTCAAATGCATAGCTAGAGAAATGTAACGTTCTGATTTCTGGGGTGATGGCCAAGAAAGCACTGTAGTGATTAATATCGGTAGCGCAATTTCCATGTTCAACCATAATGCCTTTAGGATTTCCAGTGCTGCCGGAAGTAAAGAGAAGAAATGCGAGGTCAGTCGAGTGCACAATTGGCCAGGCAATGTCCTTTGCGACGCGTGGGATGGTATCCAATGATTCAACGTCGAGAAGAGGTATCGGCATTGTATCTGCCTCCCACAACCGATATTCCGATGATGCCATAGCCATTGAGGGCCGTGCTTGGCGTATTAGCTGAGCAAGGCGGGCCTGTGGGAGGAATGGGTCAATGTTGACACAAACACCTCCTGACCGAAGCACTGCCAGCATTGCCACTACCGATATCAGGGAGCGATCAAAAAGCAAAATCACCCGAGAACCCTGTTTCAGTCCGCAGGTCAACAGATGCTGCCCTAGCCTGCCCGAAAAGTAATCTAGTTCCGCATATGTCAAGGTTCCATCCCACGATTCCACAGCGCGTCTGTCGGGCGTGGTCTCCGCCTGGGAGAGTACAAGATGATGAAGTGTATGGGGGTAGGCAAGTGGAAGGTTGCCGTTCCATTGTCGTAGTGAGCACCAATCTTGGGGCGTTATTGTCCCGATATCGCTAAGCCTAGGGTTGGAATTAGTTGGCGCACACATCTGGTTCACGATATGGGAGAATTGGCTCAGCAGCCGATCTGCGGCCGCCGGCGGTACAACTTGCGGATCGAACTGAATAGTTACGCCAATCGTTTGGTTTGCTGTCGAGGGGGTGCACACAATGACCAAGGCGTAGTTGAGAAATGCCGCATAGTCCGCAAGCTGATCACGCAGTATCATCACGTCCAAAGAGGCCTGGCTATGCTCGTCATGTTGAATGACCAACTGTGACCGAAAGTCGCAGGCAGCCCTTGTTTCATGGCTGAGCTCTCGGATCCTTTGCAAACCTGCCTGCTCGAAGGGAATCGTTCGCCGTGAATGATCTTGCACATTACGAAGAGCGTCGAGGAGTAGATCATCACGACATATTCGCGTGCGGAATGGAACAGTGGCCATAGTAGGGCCAGTTATGAAGTTAATCCCAGGAACAGGACGCGCTCGACCGCTGACAGTGATGCCAACGACTACATCCTCAGTATCCGTATAATATGAGACTAGCAGAGCCCATGCCAGCCTCATTACCGTCGAGAGGGTAAATTTGGATAGGTGTGGTGCCCGTGAAAATGGGATCTCCTTCTCGACGCTTGCTGTAGGGTTAGGGACAAACCCAGGCTCGGGCAGCTCTGGGAATACCGAGGTCTCAAGTCCATGGAATTCTGTGCGCCAGAATTCCTCTACCTCCTGAGAATTTTGAGAGACCAGGGAGTGAATAAACGGTGTAAATTTAGCAGGGGCCAGCCGTTCATTTTTATATGCCCTTTGCACCTGGTCAAACAGTCTGGTTAGGGAGACACCGTCGTATATGGCGTGATGTAAAGAGACCCCTATAAAGGTCTGTCCCTGGGCTGAGCTGAGTACGCTGAAATGAGACAATGTAGTTCCCAGTCCCATGTTCATTTCCGACCCCTTCTTGCGCCATTCATCGATGGTCTCATATCTTTGCCATACAATCGGAGCAGCGGCTGGCATCAGGACCACCTGGAAGGTACCGTGCGGATGAACGTGAATGATTCGGGTGCGGAGGATGGCATTGGCAGCGACTGTTGCTTGCCATGCACTTTTCAATTTATTTATTTCAACATCGCGTCCGAGCTCGAATAGGCACTGACGAGCGTACTTGCCAGCTTCCCGACTAGCAAGAGCCATTAAGCCTTCCTGAAAGGCGGTGCACGGATACATATCCTCCAAGTCATTCATTGACAGAGCACATTGCTCTACAGCGGATGAGGTAATCTCTGATTCATAGCCCCAAGGCAGAAGGCTAAAGGGCGGAATCTCGGAGGCCATCTCATCATTGGCAGCGGTGGCCACCGCTGCCAGCTCACCCACCCTGGGATGCTGAAAAACATCACTGACAGTGATTGCCATATTCTGTAGCCTCGCCGTGGCCACCAACTCCATGGCTCCAACAGAATCACCCCCAAGTTGGAAAAAGTGACTGTCAGAAAATATCTTCCCGGGGGGCATTCGTAGGACGTTCGCAAAAGTCAACTGTAGCTGTTTCTCTTTTTCGGTCAGTAGGGCCTGACGATGGGATTCATCAGCATCAGAAGTCCCCAGGGTCTCTCTGGGAATCAGGGTAGCTAGTTGTCGCAGTCTGCGTCGATCAACCTTTCCAGATTTGGTCATTGGAATACCCTGCACCCTCAGAAACACCGACGGGACCATCCAGTTTGGCAGTTCGTCCTGAAGGTGGGAACAAGCTTTGTCGATGTCATGCTGATATACACTGTTGTTATCATCATCGAACGATCCGGCTATCTCACATACTGTCTCGGCGTTGTCTGTGACATCTGGAGAGCTGATAGATATAAAGCCAACTAGTACTGCACGACCGATTGGGGGATTCCAAACGACAGCTTCAACGACGATGGCGCCAGCCCACGAAAGGTAGCTCCGGAGTCGAGATTCCACTTCGCCCAGTTCCAGTCGCTGACCCCTGATCTTGACTTGCAGGTCCTTGCGCCCGATAAATCGTACCGACCCGTCCTCTGTATATTGGACCAGGTCACCGGTACGATACAGCCGAGGTGGGTTGGACACGTCGATGGTCCGAAATTGGGATATCCATCGAGTCAGAGGAATAAACGGTGAGGATAAGTCATCGCGGTGCTCTGTATCGTGTAGATAGCCTCGACCGACAGCTGTTCCTTCTATGACGAGCTCTCCTACGGCACCAACCGGGACCAACCGCTGAACATTTTCTGGGTCAACGATCCAGGGCGAGATGGACGAGAATGGCTTGCCCAAACAGTTTGGATCTTCCGCCGGGACGATAGTGGAAAGGCCAATCGGCGTGCATTCAGCCGGGCTATATGCGCTGATGAGGGTCGCCGAACCTTGCCAGGTTGTGAAATCATAAGACATGATGGCCTCTCCCCCAAGGACCAGAGTTCGAAGAATGGGGAGCCTGGGAGGATCCAGTAACCGAGACACTGTCGGGGTCATGATTGCCCATGTCACTCCAAGGTCCGCCATGACCTTCGGCAGGTTGTTTAAACGGTCATGCTCCGATGGAATACAAACACAGGCCCCCACTACCATAGGGACCATAATTTCGATGATACTGACGTCAAAGGCATATGATGCAAAATGAAGAGACCGATCGCTTGGTCGCAAATCCAACCGCTGAGGACAATCCTTAATTGTTGCAGCCAGATTCCCGTGTGTGATAACGACGCCTTTGGGCTTTCCCGTCGAGCCGGATGTGAACACGGCATAACATGCATTTTGACAGAGTGTGTCAGGGTTTTCAAACTTCGAGTCACCTGGTAGATCATCCAATTCAGAACACACACCTTCCTCCACTACCAGCAAAGGACGCTCGCACTCGGATGCCTTTTCAACATGTGTGGGTGTCGTGATCACCAAAGTTGCTTTCAGGGCGTCACAAATCTCGCGCAAGCGATATGTCGGATGCGACGAGTCCATCAGACAAAATGCACCCCCGGCTTTAGCGACAGCGAGCACCGATACCAACGTCCATTTGCAGCGGTCAAAACAGATACCGACAAAAACTTCAGGCCCGACGCCATGGACCATAAGCCTTTTAGCTAATTTCGAGGAGAGACAGTCAAGGTCCCGATAGCTCAAAGCACCATCCCAGGCCCAGGCTGCCAAGGCATCTGGCTGCTCGTCACATCGAGCCTTGATCAGATCGTGCACCCGCGCCGGTACAGCTTCCGGGGGAGACCCATTCCATTCGAGGATCTTCTGCATATCTCGGGTAGTACATGGATCAAGGTTTCCGATTGCCTCGCCTGAAGATGCAGCACGGAGAATCTGCGAAACTGTCATAGACAGAGTATCTGCCAGGGCAGATGCTTGCACCTTGGACATCATATGGCTCCAGTACCTGATGCAGCACGAGACGGAAGGCCAAGAAGTCACTTCAACTTGGAGGTCATACTCGGTTGGCCCGTACCAGGAGACCAGCTGTAGCGAATCTAGGGAGCCTGCCGCAATGTCTAAGCGGTCAACAAAACTCATGGTGGTGTTGAAGAGAGGGCCACTGCTACTGTCCAGGGAATGTTGAATCTCTGCAATGGATACTTGTCGGTGTGGCAATTCTTCAAGGAATAGCTCTTGAATCCATCGAAGCGCTTCCATCACTCCCTTATCTGGGTTCAACTTCAAACAGAACGGCAGTGTATTAATTAGTGGCCCGACCAGGTCTTCGACTCCCGGTAAAGGAACATCTCTCAGTGCTGTCACCGAACCGTAACAGACACAGCGAGACCCAGTATATGCGCTTAGCACCACTGACCAGGCAAGCTTGAACACTGTGGCCACAGTGACATCCATATTCTTGCAGAATGACCGCAGACGGTCACTCACCGGCGCTAGAGGGAGTTCGACACTGCAAAGGTTCGACCGAGCGTCCTCGAACGGACCCTGCTGCAGGCGGGGAAATACACACGGCTCCGCGTTGAATAGACGGCTCTTCCAGTGACTGAGACTCTCCTCTGACTGGCATGCAAAAATATACTGAGCATAATCGGCGTATGACACACTGTTAGATTCAGGCAGGTCGCCCTGTGCAACATATTCGGTCCCATCCAGATAGCAACGCCTCAGATCCCGGATAATGATCCCCAGGGATATCATGTCTACTTGAGCATGATGGACATCGATTGCACAATATAGCCGGTCGCCGGTAGCCTGATAAATTTTGAATCGAGGAATCCACTGCAGGGGCTGTCCAGAGGTCAGAGATGGATGCGTGTCGGGCCTTAGTCCAGGTTCCTCATAGAGCACTTCGACATCCTGAGGCTCTACGTGGTCCTTTTTTAGCGTGATTTGCAAGGCCAAGGAGCTGCTCCCAGCTGGGCTCTCCGCAAAGAAAGTGCGTAGCATGGGATGGCGACGGCAAACGTGCGCCCATGCACGGCACATTCGATCAATATCTCGTCCCGCAGGGGCGTCGAGAACTTCCCACACAATACGATTATGGTAGTGGGCCGGTTTCCGGATGTGCCCCAATAGGATTCCTTGTTGGATTGGGGAGCAGGCGGATATGGATTCGATGTGCTCCGCTTCGATTCCTTCCCATAAGTCGAGCGGAAGTTTAGCGTCGACAGGGACATGTCCCGGAGGCGACATTTTGTTGACAGGAGTAAATTTGGCCACCGACGCGATGCTGCTCAGTTTGGCAACAGTCTTGTTCTCCATGATCTGCTCGACCGTCAGGCCAATACCTAGCTTACGACTCAAGCTCACCAGCTTCATCGCGGCGAGCGAATCTCCTCCCAGACGTATGAAGCTCTGGTGAACCCCAAACCCACCAGCACTGATTCCTAATACCTCGGCAAAAAGGCCATGGATCTCTCGCTCTATGTGAGTGCTGGGAGGTGTTGAATTATTCGTTATGGATTGGTAGCACCGCAACTCGTCACGAGTATGCTGTTGGATCAGATCACGCAACCGACGACGGTCTGCTTTACCCGTCAATGTGACCGGAAAGCGCTGCAAAGGAATGTAGACACTGGGATGCATATGCGCTGGTAGGGAGGATTGTAGGCCCCGTGTTAACTGCGCTATGTCGGCCCGGAAACGATCGGAGGGAATAGCAAACAGAGAAGTCTCATCTGACGGAGTGGCTTCTGGCTCCTCAGATATATAGCAATCGGAACAGATAAACACAGCCAGCATGGGTGTCCCCACTCCTCCCTTTGGGACATCTATCTCTGCAATCACGCGGGTGGGTGCAGGACATAGTTGACGCACATGGGATTCGACTTCTCCCAGATCCAAGCGTTGCCCGCGGATCTTGACTTGCGTAGCCTTCCGGCCAACGTATTGCATGCTGCCGCCCATCGTATAGCGGAAGAGGTCACCGGTCTTATACATCCGAATTGGCTTACCCCCGTCCTGGGGATATCGGAAAGATTTTCTCCAGTCGGGACCTTCAAAAAATGCATCCGCAGTGGCTGTTGGATTGTCCAGGTATTCGCGAGCAAGCCCGGGGCTCTCAACGACCAATTCCCCGACAGTACCCACCGCTGCGAGTTTATGATGACTGTCGGGATCAACAATCCAGTGACGAACCCGACTTGTAGGCGCAAATTCTATTGCATATGATTGTCCGTGAAGTTCCGTGAGGCAGTTCAGCGCTGTCCCTTCACTGGACGCATATCCGAACCACATTTGCACCTTTCGCACCCAGCCCTTGATATCCCCTGCATCCAATGCCTCTCCGCCTAGCCCAAGTGTCTGGAGATTCGATGGCGGCGTATTAGTGTTCAGCCGTCGCAGTACTGACGGAGTCAACACGGCCCAGGTAATCTGCATCTCCTCCATCACGGCGAAGAGATTGTTCAGCCTGTCATGGTCCGAGGGGATACAAAGTGTCCCGCCATTACTCAGGCACCAATATATTTCATAGATGGCCATGACGTAACTGTAGGTAGCAAATTGCAGCACACGTGAGTTAGGCCCCAGAGATGCCGCTACATCGTCATGAGGAAGTTGGGCCATCGCACGGTGATCGATAACACAGCCTTTGGGCTGCCCCGTACTGCCGGAGGTGAAGAGAATATAGGCGGGAGTGTCTGCAGCCGGAGTTATGCACGTTGCGGGAGGGATTAAGGTATGCACCTTGCTCCATATGCCCCTGCTAATCGGGATGACACGGTCAACCAGTTGCTGACCCCGAGCGCAATGCGCCTCGGATGCCACAATTACGAAGGCTTTCACACAGCGCACTATATATCGCAGTCTCTCCTGCGGATGGGATGGCTCCAGGGGTACGAATGCTGCTCCAGCTTTTAGGATGGCCAGTTGGGTAATGACGACCCATTGGCTGTGGTCCAGGAGCATAGGCACCATGACACCCGGGCCAACACCGAGATGGCACAGATACTCTGCGAGATGTGTGCTGCGTGTCTCAAGATCCCTGTAGGAGAGACAGCCATCCCAGGCGATTATAGCTTGCGCGTCAGGGCTCTGCTTACTGTGTTTTCGAATAGTATCCAAAATGGAAGAGAAAGTGTCGCCCTCAGCAGGCCAGATGTTACGGTGGTTCCACTCTTGTAGCATTTGCGAATGCTGGGGATTAAAATAATTGATATCCCTGAGTGTCTGGTTCGGCTTGTCCAGAACTTCAGAAGTGACTTGAGCGATGGTGTCTGCGACATACTGAGCCTGCTGTGGGGACAGTAATGTCCCTTTAGCTAGGAGATAGAGGTGACGGGTATCGGCGTCCACTTCTTCTAAAACCAAGCAGGCATCCACCGCGTGCTGCAACTCTCACGGTGTCAGTATCCATAATCAAGGACTTTCAAAGTGCGAGCGTCTGCCACTTACCATCGCTCTGGTTCGCCAGTGCTTATCGCAGTCAGGGGCCTGGTCAAGGCTGCACAGCTTGAATACAAAGACACCAGTGTTCATCTCCCAGTTCAAGCCCACCGTGCTGATGCCGGTGATGTTTTGCTGCTGTCTCCAGATACCTTCTGGGGTCTCATGTGACGAGATGCCAATTCGATAGCCCAGCTCATCCAAGGCAGAGGAAGCTGAGCTCATGCTCCCCGCCTTGAAGCACAGCCAGTCCGACTCGATGTATTGGCGGAGAACAATGGCCCAGATGCTGCGCAACAGCAGAGCCAGATCAATTCCCTCTTGTTTGATGATTTTCAGAAGGTTTGTGAGGATGTCCGGTGAGATCTCTCGGGTATGGAATTTCGTGTTACCGCCAGCGCTCGGGGGGACCAGCGTGGGAAATAACCCACCAGGGTGATTTTCTAAACTCCTCATCGTTTCTTTCTCCATCCTAGTCGTCTCTGCTGCTGCTGCTGCTGCTGCTTCTTCGTCTTCTATAAACTATTGTGATCTGCTTGACTGGGTTGAGGTAAGTCTGGGGTATGGCAGGAGAATGACCGAATGAGCCCAGGGCAGACATATAAGTTCCATGTAACATTGGTCGAGTCATGCACCCAGATGCGGCCTTTAAGGTTCCATCCCTTGCATTCTGATCCAATATTCACTGCATGTGCCGCACGTCAGATTTGAGCCTTACTATACCGGGCCAACTTTTTGGATGAATCTCCCAGACCCACTGGCGGAGGAAATAGTAATTGAGATATCTCTATATTGCTTTTTCCTGGCACCTGATACAGTAAGTGACAGCTCCAACTAGCATCTTAAACAAGTGTAACGAAACAAGCAAACACGTTTAGCGGTGAATGTGTGCCTGCAATAGAATATGGATACTCAAAAAGGTGACTGCAGATAGATCTTGGGGAATTGTGACATTTGTGGCCAAGGGAGTAAGGATTTTGAAGAATGCCCGAGTGTCACCACTGTAGTAGGCGTTGTTACTCCCACGGGGTTAACATGTAGCCTGGATGGTTCATCCTTCATCGCAGGGTACGAAGACAACTAGCTGCATAGTACCTGACTCCGAAATATGCCTTGACGGGAGAATCATGGGATCTCAATTGCGGCTTGCGGCCGGAAGCAGCCTCTACGTTGTCTGACACTTGTCCCGAGACCATTGTTTATTAAATGGCTGAACGTCGATTCAACGAGGTCTGACGGTCTGAACTGGAGGGATATTCGTATTGACGTTTAATGTCGGCCAGATAAGACCGACAAGAGGAAATTCCTTGTTGAATTGCAGTTCACTCTACTTTTTATTTTTTCATTATGTTCCGGCGGATCACCAAAAAGCTTCAGAGCGGCATTCCTAAATGCCGAATCGAAGTCGCAGGGTGTGATAATGGCTAGGAATAAATCGACTAGACGTCAATCCTGCGAGGATGCAGGATTGATACCCCCGTGAGAGCATCCTATGGAACGGGTTGCCTTGCGGGTCAACATTACTTTGGCCGCCCTGATAACCAGGCTACCTGGAGATGGTGGTGTCGCCCCCCCCCCCCCCAAACTTGTACAAAGTAGCAGGCATCGGAGATTACGATCGGCCTCGGAGTTTTATCTCCGCGCTCGGATGTCCATGGATTTGAGGACATTGATACAGCACTGCGCGACTTGGACTGTAATAAAGAGGTCCTACCGATGAGGCATTTTGTTCTGTGCGGGTGATCCAGGGTAGAATGATGAAAACGATCCGCATAATGGCGACAGAGGCGATGTTGCATTCTGTCCGCGGTAAATTCCCGTCTGACATAAAATCAATGGCAAAAGGCACAAGAGACTGGACAACAGTCTAGAACCGGTCTATGCTCATCCATCAGGCGATCACCGGGACGGCAGGGACTCACCTATTGCAGTGAACCCAGGGCCATAGAATTGGGGTCACTACCACAAGTTGGCTGGAACCTTCACCGCCAAAGCTTGTTCGAGGCCAATCGAACCGGACGCAGAGACAAGTAATGGTGCGTGAAGAGCGACAATTCCATATGGTCTGGGGTATGAATAGCGCATCTGCCGTCACGGAGGTACACTCTTTCACCACCGGGCAGGCAGCGGGAGCTCCTGCATCAGACTAGGCACATTTCTTTTATGTAATTAAGAGCGAATACCGGCTCCACACACTTCCCAACAGCATTCAGGCCGGTGCCCATCCCTGCCCTTCTTGTTATCCGTCCGACGTCAGAGTCTGGCGTATCGACTCAATGGGGGGAGAGTTCCAAGGCCAGAGAGGATCGTGATACGAACTGCCGGCGTACGAATCTCCACACGAGGAGAATCCGGGGGATGAATAAATGGCGCCCCCGCATTGGAGGTGAGCCCGGCCTGTCCATAGAGATTAGAGAAGGATATCTGTTAGGTAATAGCGGGGATGGAAAGGCAGCAGCATGGTCCATCTTCTGCTCCGACCGACAATCGCGGACAGTAGCGTAGAGGTGCACGTTTTCCCGGGAGAATGGAATGATGGCATCCCAACGCAATGACCGATCTGAGCTAAGCTTTGCCAGAAGAGGGCGCCCTCTGAACCTGGGGAACCCGAGGCTCGAGGGGAAACGACGCGACTTGGCGGGGCGGTCGCAGGGCAAATGCGGACATCGAGAAGAAGCTCATACTGAGATGAGAGACGCGAGGATAGTGATAGGTTTCACGACTGCATGTATCTCTGGGAGAGAGGGAGAGAAGAGACAGGACAATTAAGCAGGTGGTCGCGATAGATTGCACGCAAATTGCGGAGTCTTGGGGGGGAAGAGGGGGAAGAGGGGGAAGAGGGAGGAGTAAGAGAGGAGGGAGACGAAAAAGGGAAAGTTTGGAAACTTCGGGCGGGCGGGACAAAGTTCACACGTCGGATCCGGGCTGGTCCCAAAGGAGGTTAGCGCATTTCAGCCAGCAGCAGTTGGAGTAAGTAAAGTTAGTTTGTGTTGTTTGTTTCGGAGGAAGGTTGCCTTGCCTGAGGATGGTTTGGTTCTCCAACAATCAATCAACAAACACCACTACAGTACCACCTCCAACGCGGAATAAACTGCCTCACTTTTGACTTCCTGCCTGACTGCCCAGAAGGGTGAACAACATCCCGGTCGGAGATGAATGATGGTCGCGGGTGACGCGGATGGTGTTGAGACAAAGATCAGCAGATAGACTAACTACTTACTACGTACTCCTTCGTACTCTGTTTAATTATGAGATAGGCAGATAGATAGATAGGTCGGCATGTTGGTCAAACCCGAGAGTCACAATACTTAGTACTGTAGACTAGTATCTCTCGGCCCGGGTCACCCATCAGGTCACCATGAGTAAAACCGAGAGCTAATAATTAAAGAAAGAGAGAAGGAGGGTGTGAGACGAGCGGGATAAGATAAGCGCCGGGATCAGCCAAGGACCTGGTGGAACTAGACTAGTTTAGGTAGTATGTCTCCAACAACTCGCTGTAATTACTGCTGTTTCGGTGCTCACACGTCCGCCCGGATTCAGTGTGTGAGCGATAGCAATTGGTCATCAACCTTGATAAGGCCTGCCAAGTGGTGGCTTCACTTGCCGCATTCGTCAGGCTTCTAGAAGATTAATCATCTCCACCTCGTCAGGAAAAAGGTTACGCCGGTGTTTCTTGGGTTGTTTCTGATGTTGCAGGTCAGCGTCGCTTCCACCGTTGCCTGTTCCCGAGTCAGAACCCGACCCTCTCTCTCTCTTTCTCTCTCATCTTCCTCCGCCCGGTGAGGTGTGCCCATGGGTGTGTGTGTGCCTGCCAATCCTCTCTCGTGCTGCTGTCCCTTGTGTTCCCCATCCTCGGGACAGTGCATCCCGCCAAGTAGTAGGATAAGTACACGCTTATGGATACCTCCTTACATCCCCATACATAAAGATACAGCGTTCAGCCCGTTCAGCCTCACGGCTGACCCGGGTGCAAATAAACTTCGCGCCGGACACCCCGAACGTAGTAAGAGGACGGCGTCGATCGGGAACGACGGAGAGGGAGGGAGGGCGGAGGAGGAGGAGCACTAGACTTACTTAGTTACTACTTACTGCAAGCGCGGCCAGCTGCCACGGGCTAATCATCGGTCCTCGAGTCTGGGGGAAAATGCAGGCTAACGTGAATAGCCTTTTTAGCCTTTTCAGTCCGGTTGGGTTGGACCAGAGTGACCACCGGTTACTTGTCCGCAATGGGAACTAGAGTCGGGGTCAACTCTAACCCCAAACGGGTAAGGTCTGAAGTTCCAACGTCACCCTGGGGCTTAACCCCTGGTGGGCGCTAGTCCATTTCCGGATGCCTAGACGGGCTAGGCACTAATATATGGAACCTCATTGGTGCAATTGTAGAAGTGGCGGGAGCTTGGTCCCCACGTGGAGAGCAGATAAACTGGCAAACCTTAGCAACCGCCACTCTATCTCATTACCAAATCGTTTCCACTTTTTTTGGTGGTCACTTTCTGGTTTCTCCATCGTCTGATGGCCACCACAAAACTACGAAACTGGTTGAAATGTTCTTTTTTGCTCCATTCTCGTTGGTCTGTTCCCCTTCGTTTATCAGCTCCTCTGCGGCGGTGCCCGGATTCATCCGACCCTCTCTCTACCTACTCGCGCTCTCACTCTTGGTGCTCAGTCTGGGCGGACGGTTCTGTGCCTGCGGTGAATTTCCGTCCCGCTCCCATTCAAAACCCTCCCTCTTCCCTCTTGTTCCTCTCTCTTCTCCAGACTCACACACCTCTCTCTTCTTCCTCCTCCTCCTCCTCCTCCTCCTCCTCCCCCTCTCCCCGAAACCCTCACCCCAAGGCAATCGGTGTGTGACAGGGCACTGTGTGTTTACTCACTCTACCCTCCTTCACCCAACCGCCACTACCACTAGCTCACCTCTGCCCTCTCACACTACCTTCCACTACACTCTATCTTATACATATATAACAATAACAACGTGATCATCATGGGTTACGGTGACGAGATCTCCGGTACGGACAACAAGTCCCAGAATGTCATGGGGGGTGAGAAGTATGGTGGTGCCGCCCAGTTTGACGGCGACCTGGTGGAGAAGATGAGCGAGGGCGAGCGGAACATCTACGAGGCCGGTATCGAAAAATATAACCGTCTGGGATGGAAGCGCCTGACGGTCGTGCTGATCGTCGAGGCCATTGCGCTGGGAAGTTTGTCCATTCCCGGCAGTTTCGCTACCCTCGGTATGGTGGCCGGTGTCATCTTGACCGTGGGACTAGGTTTTGTCGCCATCTACACCAGTTACGTCGTCGGTCAGGTTAAGCTGAAGTTCCCCGACGTTGCCCACTACCCCGAGGCGGGACGTCTGATGTTCGGCCGGGTGGGTTACGAGATTGTCTACGTGATGCTGGGTCTGCAATTGCTCTTCCTGACGGGCTCGCACTGTCTGACGGGTACCATCGCCTTCATTAACATTACCGAAAGCGGCGTCTGCTCCGTCGTGTTCGCTGTTGTCTCCGCCATCATCCTGCTGCTCTTCGCCGTGCCCCCCAGTTTCGCTGAGATGGCCATTCTGGGCTACGTCGACTTTGTCTCCATCATTGCTGCCATCCTGATTACCATGATCGCCACGGGCATCACGGCCTCCGACTCCACGGCTGGTCTTTCCGGGGTCAACTGGTCCGCTTGGCCCAAGGAAGGCATCACCTTCACCGACGCCTTCATTGCCGTTACCAACATCGTCTTCGCCTACAGTTTCGCCATGTGCCAGTTCTCCTTCATGGATGAGATGCACACCCCTAAGGATTACGTCAAGTCCATCTGGGCCCTGGGTCTCATTGAAATTGTTATCTACACGCTGACGGGTGCGCTGATCTACGCCTTTGTTGGTCAGGATGTGCAGAGCCCCGCTCTGTTGTCCGCGGGCAGCATGGTCAAGCGTGTGGCCTTTGGCATTGCGCTGCCTGTTATCTTCATCAGTGGCTCCATCAACACGGTGGTGCTGGGTCGCATGATCCACGGGCGGATCTTCAAGAACTCGACCATCCGCTTCATCAACACCAAGATGGGCTGGATCACCTGGCTGGCGCTGATCACCGTCATCACCTGGGTGGCGTTTGTGATCGCCGAGGTTATCCCCTTCTTCTCGGATTTGCTGTCCATCTCCTCCTCGCTCTTCATCTCGGGCTTCACATTCTACTTCCCCGCGCTGATGTGGTTCTTGCTGGTGCGCGAGGGCAAGTGGAACACGCCCAAGAACCTGATGCTGGGGGCCCTGAACCTGTGCTGTTTGATTATTGGTCTGGTGACGCTGGGGGCTGGTACCTATGCCAGTGTCGACGACATTGTAAGAGCCCTCTTCCTCCCTTCCCTATTTGTGAATTCTATGCTAATATTTCCTGTGCTTAGATTCTCAACTACCGCAGCGGATCCGTGCGTGGTGTGTTCACTTGCGCCGCTCCGGAGTAAAGCATTTCTTGTGTGATTAATTCGATGGGGAGGCGACTCCGACCGGGGCCAAACCTCCTCCCTTGCAAATACCCCCTCCACTGCATTTGCATTTGATGTACATATGACTCGATGGTTATGATTTTCTGTTGTGTGAATACATTTACGAGCGCCCTGTTGATACACGAGCGGGTCTTTTTTCTGTCATCTTTGCTCCTCATCATTTGCCCTGAACACTCTCAATATTCTCTGCACCAGCACTATACCTCCCCATGTTCTTTTTGATCTTATTCAATTTTTCTTTCCCAGCGATAGATCAAGACCCTGTTCGCAATAGAGTTCTACATTATCATCATCTTACTTTCTTCTATTTGTATACAGCTTGATTAAGCCTCGTATTAGGGAGATAAGCCTTGTGGTGGCGTTGGATTGCCCACTGGATCGAGTCCAGGTTCAAGGTTTGGGGCGAATGTCCGGATGACGCGGGGAGGGCGGAGGTCCATGCCCACCGCAGGCGACATTGCAACGTCACAACCACGATCCCTATCCGGAGGAACCGATCGAACAGAAGTGGAAGCATACTTGTAAGCACGCCATCGGATCATTATTTCCGCTGATGTTGCGATGGGATGGATCCAGTGGGGGTCCCGAGTGGTATGTATCTCCAGTGTCCACTCCAACCTATGTCATGATGTAGTGGATGTGTGATTGCCGCTGAGGTGAGATGGGCTGATACCACCGAGAATACTACTTGCTACTTTACTACTGTGTGATAGATCGACATGATGATGGTGACACTTGCATTTTTACTACTGGATAATGCAGCACTGCTATCTCAGTCTCACTGCATGATGGTTTGGTGGTGTTCGTTGTTTCCCAACTATGATCATCAGTGTGTACCCTAAGTCATCATGGGATGAATATATAATGGTACTTAAGTGGTAGTAGTTTTCCTGTCAGTGGCAATAACCAGCCACCACTTTAGCCACCAGTGGATAATGACTCCCCTGCGATATATAAGGCGTCCAGTTAAGCTTCCACTATCCCTATCGTGGATGATGGCTTTTCTCACTAGTTAGATCATACCATCATTCTGATTAATGTTTATCTGCCGACCAGTTGCCGAGAAATCAGTCATCAACATCCATCATGTGACTTGTGCATGCACCACCTGAGTCATTCTACAATAAGTATAAATAATTATGCACAATGCATGACTGATTAAATTAATAACAAATAACTGAAGTCTCTCCTATTCTTTGCTTCTTGCTCTCCTTTTCCTCTCCACCTTCCACAGGCATCAATATATTCCAAGTAGCTACGGGTCTTCGGATCTACTTCTAACCTCCTATAAATACCCTGAAATATATAGCCCTATATGGACACCGCGCCTGTAACTACAAATGCCTACACAAACAAGTATAGGTTTCACCTCCCAATATGAGATCCATCAACTTGACATCCGATCGACACTCACTAGCTGAAACCCTGCCAATCATTTCCCCCTCGGCTGCCCCATATCCCCAGCTGGAGCTGCTATTTCTATCATCCGGCCTCCGCATGTCTCACTTCAACACCTCCCATCATCATGCCCTCGCCAGCTTGTAGGTGTCCATATAAACCCCGGGTTACTCCGGGTCGGAGCTGTCCTCTTCATGCTCTTCCCATCATAGCCATTCCAACTCCATTTCCCGCATCTCTTTCATTTCCATCGCCATCGCCATCATGAAATTCACTTTCGCCGCCGTCACTGCCTTTGCTGCCACCGCACTGGCCCAGAATGTCCAGATTGCCTCTCCCAAGGCTGGCCAGACTGTCCAGGCAGGCCAGCAGGTGACGGTCCAGATTGAGCGTCCGGTAAGTCCTGCGATGCTGTTATTCCCGACCTTGAATGGTGTAAACTGTCTCAGTTAGACTAACCAGATATTCTGCGATAGACTCCCCCCACCAACGTCGAGGAAATGGCCATCGCCATCGGCCTGCAGTCCTGCGCCTCTGCCACCTGCTACCCGGCCTCGGAGGTCTTGGGCCACGTCCTGTACAATGGCGCTTTTGACCCCGAGTACCACGAGTGGTACTTGCCTCAGTACCAGAACTTCACCGTCACCATTCCCGAGGGCACTGCTTCGGGCAAGGCGGTGCTGGGTGTTGCTCATGCTTCCCTTATTGGGGTAAGTTGAATGTCATTTTAACTGTTGGATCTCTGCTGATTGTACTTGTGTTTTAGGCTTCGTTTGAGCCGTACCTCCAGACCCTCAGCCAGAACATTACGATCGCTTAGGTTGGTGGTGTAGATGTACAAAGGGGGGCGGGTTTAAGGGAAATATATCCAGATACCTAGGATATATTCTCGCCTAGTTGATAAGTTTGTGTACATAGCAACTCATTAATGAAGTTGAGCAACTCTTCATCCCAAGAACAGTACGCGCAATCCACAACCGATGATATAGCTCGTCCGGATGGTGGTGATTTAGCGCCAATCACGCCATCCCTTGCATTTCGCTTCCACGACAGATCGGCATCGAGCATCAGCAGGAATCGCATTGTCCAATGGATAAGTTAATTGATAGCATCTCAAGTGGGGTGGTGGTGCCTTTCAAGAATACTTAAGTAAAGAGCAGACCTTCGCGGTCCCGCTACGTTGTAAATAAACCACAATAATACTACAACCATGAAAGGACTCTCACTTCTCGCCTTCGCCTCTCTGGCACAGGCGTCCATTGACTCCTTTGCAGCAATTGGCAAACCAGATAGCCAGAATGTCCTACAAGACCATCATGTAGCAACCCACTCTTCCAGCAGTCGTCCTAACATCGTCTTCATCCTCGTCGATGACCAGGACCTGCAAATGGACTCCCTTCACTATACTCCACGCATCAACCACTACCTCGCCAGCCAGGGCGCCTTCTATCGCAACCACTTCGTCACTACCGCCTTGTGCTGTCCTTCACGAGTGAGTCTCTGGACCGGCAAGCAAGCGCACAACACCAACGTGACCGAGATCTATCCCCCATACGGTATGCCCCTCAACCCTACCCCAACCCAAAGCGCTAACAGAAAACTCCAGGAGGATACCCTAAATTCGTCGCCGAAGGCCACAACGAGAACTGGCTCCCCCTCTGGCTCCAAGCAGCCGGCTACTCCACATACTACACAGGGAAACTCTTCAACGCCCACACCGTGGACAACTACAATGCCCCCTTCGTCACGGGCTTCAACGCCTCCGACTTCCTCCTCGACCCGTACACATACCAGTACCTTCGTCCTCACTACCAACGGAACCAGGACCCTCCAACTAGCTACGAGGGCCAACATACCGTTGAGGTAATCACTAAAAAGGCCCTCGGGTTCCTCGACGATGCTATCGCCGGCGACGAGCCATTCTTCCTCACCGTCGCCCCAGTGGCGCCGCACTCCAACCTGAACATGACGGACGAGAATGACACCACGACATTCCGCTTCTCTCCTCCTATTCCACTAGAAAAACATAAACATCTGTTTCAGGATGCGAAGATCCCCCGAACCCCCAACTTCAACCCTGACCATCCTAGTGGAGTTAGCTGGGTGCGGTCCCTCCCGCAGCAAGATGCTGAGAGCGTTGCCTACAATGATGAGTTCTACCGCGATAGACTCCGTTCGTTGCAGGGTGTGGATGAACTCGTTGAGAAGATAGTTCTTAGACTTGATGATGCGGGTATCCTGGATAATACGTATATCTTCTATACCTCGGATAACGGGTACCACATCGGTCAGCATCGGTTACATCCTGGTAAGGAGTGTGGATTTGATGAGGATATTCGTGTGCCCATGTTTGTGAGGGGACCGGGAGTGCCGAGGGGAGTGGAGGTGAGTGCGGTGACGACGCACATTGATTTGGCGCCGACTATCTTGGATATCGTGGGTGGTGAAGCAGAGGGTGAGCTGGATGGGGTGGCGATTCCATTGACAACAAAGGAGATTCATGCTGCGGATATGGATGGGGGCAGACATGAACATGTTAATGTCGAGTATTGGGGGTGGGCTGGGTTTGAGGGTGCGTTTGGTCGGGATGGTGAGTATCGTCCTGCCTTTTACAGCCTGTGAGGGATATGCTAATGGAGTATGACAGAAAACGGTGGACCTGCTACCTTTATCAATAACACCTACAAGGCATTGAGGCTGATCAGCCCCGACTTTAACCTCTACTACTCTGTCTGGTGCAGTGGCGAGCACGAACTCTACGATTTGACTGTATGTCAGCCCTACCATGCCACCAAGTCTACGTACGATACTGACACATATGCATAGACGGACCCCTACCAAGTGCACAACCTCTACCCAAATCTAGCAGCATCCAAAATAGGATCCTACTCCGCCGTCAAGATCTCCACCCGTCTTGATGCCCTGCTTATGGTGCTCAAGTCGTGCAAAGGAGATACTTGCATCCAGCCGTGGCGGACGCTGCATCCTTATGGGGATGTGCATAGTTTGCTCGGTGCGTTAGACGACACGTTCGATGGATTCTATGTCCGTCAGGTACGGGTGCAGTTTGGCTGGTGTGAGCATGGTTATTTGCTCGAGGCCGAAGGGCCGCAGGTACCGCTGGCGTATCGGCATACGAGGTGGAGTGATTGGGTTTGATGCTCTGAGTATTCGGATGATCTCAAGAAGCGAAGCCAACGGCAACAGTGATGCCAGGAAAATTAGATACAGTGAAATAAAGGGTGATTTTGTAAATATCAAATTCCCAGATACCTGAGAGTGATAACATAGACAATCGTATTTTGTGCTTTCGAGGCTCATAAGCCTATCTTCAACTTGAACATTGTAGGGCACCCAAGGCTTACAGCCGACTTCCCTTCCCAGGCTCACCCACTAACTTCACCTTCTGCAACGCATTCCCATCCTTGAACCCTCTCATCAGCTCATTCGACCCCTTCTCTCCACCCCCCAACTTCCTCCACTTCACCAACTCCAACAATTCCGACTGCACTCCTTCCACACGGTCCACTACCAACTGTCCCAACACCGGCAGGAACTTGAACCCATGGCCACTACCACCCGTAGCCACCATCAATCCCTTCTTCCCGGGCACCCGATCAATCACCCAATGATTATCATACGAGTCCGTATACCAGCACAACCGCGTCTGAGAGATCCCTATTCCCGCCTCCTTGAGTTCGGGTATATACCGATCCAGGAAACCTTGAATAACCGAGACAGACTTTTCTGGCAATCCAGACACAGACGGAGCCGTCCATTTCGTGATCGGGGCGCTGCGCACCTGTTCATCTAACTGAACCTGCGGATGCGTGTATTTCGTCCCGCGATAACCGATCTTCAGCACTCCGCGATCATCCAGTGGGAAGCCATACAGATTGCCGTTTTCGCCGCTGCGCACGTTCCATTGGAAGACGGGAAAGTTAGATGCCGAGAAGCGTTGGCGGAGTGGAGAACCCTCCGGGATTTGGATCATCGCTACAGACCCCGCGGTGGTTTCGCAGAGCCCGTCCATTTCTGGGACGAGGGTCGGTGTCCAGCCCCCGCAGGCAACAATGGTTAAGGCTGCCGTATGATGCTTGCCATCGGCGGTGCGAATTCCGGTTATTTCGCCATTGGATTCGAGGAGATCCTCGAAGCGACCAGCTTGGCGGTCTAAAATGAGCTTGACGCCTAGTTTCTCCGCTAGATGGAGCGCGTAACGACATGCCTTGTCGGCGTAGACGAATCCCCCGATCATATCGAGATATCCGCTTGGTTGTTGTCCGTCGCGCGATAGGTGGAAGGGGTCGACTGCGTAGTCATAGCCGTCTGCTTTGGCTCGGGTGGCTTCTTGCGGATTGGACGCAAAAAGGTACTGAGTGTGCCCGAGGCCGGCCTTGGTCAGGTTCTCTACCGAGGCCTTTTCGAAGGGGTTCAGGCCAGCTGTATCGCCGTGGTCACCGAAATGGTAGTTGCCGCAGTTGACATAGATGCGTTCTTTGCGAGTCATTCCAGGGGGTAGAGTTGTCCCTTCGGCGAGGGTGTCGTTCCACGCCTCCCATGCCTTGATTGCTTCCAGGGTGAAGTTCTGGTACCATGTTTCGTGGCCGTAGGCAGCCCGTATGATCTTGTTGCAATCTGATAGTTGCCATTAGCATAAGTATCTACTTGGCTGCGGTGCGCAGTACCTGCAGATGCGGCATCACAGCCACGATCAAAGTCGTAAAGCGTCTCGTGGTAGGGCTGGCGGTCAAAGACGGTGACGTTGTGGTATCCCCTCCGAACCAGATGAATAGCGCTGGAGAGGCCAAACACGCCCGCGCCAACAATGGCGACCGGGGCAGTTTTGTCGACAGGAGCAGACATGATCAATGTACGGTAGATACACAGTAACTGGTGCACGCTTATCAGGGCCGGTGCAATTTATAGTTGTGGATTGGTTCTGACAGAGGCGCTGCCAAGCTACTGATAGGATAAAGTTGGTCGTGCGGAGAAGCTGGACACCCCCACCCTTTAATGCTGGTCACACTGATAACGCGGGGCTGCTGCAGACAACGGGATGGATGGACCTTCCTGGAAGGAATGAGGACGATGGCGATGATGCCACAAGGACGAAGATGATGTGTTCCAGAGAGGGGTTATCTATCATCTCATCGCTGGCATCGGGCTGGCCCGCCTGGGCTTCCATTTGCGGCAATCCAACCCTGATATGCGTTGGATTTACTCCTCATGGCGGAATGATACGAAGGGGAGCCTGTTTGATGTCATCTTCCATCTTATCTGTTGCTGGCATCAGGATCGATAAGTGACAGAGTCGATATGCCATGTGACTCTTGACTTCGACAGCGAAGATGATAGTGAACTGAAGCATATATCCTCGGGCTGCTCCCGATTGTCCATCGAGCGTCCTTTCTCAAAGACAGAAAATACCTCGTAATTGTCTGAGGCATATATTTGACCACTGTCTCACTGTAACATTCACCAAATCCAGCCATGGACACGCAGAAAGATGACTACAAGTCACACGCTGTCGCAGAAGAAGCAGGTGTCGTAGTAGGAGACTCCATCCCCATCGACGCCGCAGCGGAGCGGTCGGTCGTGCGCAAGCTGGACTTCCGGTACTTCCTCCATCCTCTTGCTTGCTGGAGAAATGCTCATTTGCAGGCTGCTTCCGGTCCTCTCGCTCATGTACTTCTTCAACTCCCTCGACCGCTCCAACCTGGGTAATGCTAAAACAGATGGCCTCGAGAACGACCTCCACCTGGTCGGAAATCAGTATAATGTCATATTGGCGGTCTTCAACGTCACATTTTGCTTGTTTGACCTGCCGTCCAACTTGATGTTGAAAAAATTTAGCGGAAAGGTGATGCTACCGACAATGATGATAGGATGGTGGGTTACCTTTCTGGTATATCTGATCCCGCTAACCATAGCCCCAGGGGTTCCATCACACTGCTGCAATGCGCCGTGTTCAACTTTGCAGGCCTGTTAGTCTGCCGTTTGATCATGGGGATCTTCGAAGCAGGGTTCTTTGGTAGGTGAAAGCTTCCGCTGCTGACCTGCTTGCTGACCGCACCAGCTGGAGTGATCTTCTACCTCACGCAGTTCTACAAACGCAACGAGATCGCCTTTCGACTGAGTATCTTCTACGGCATGGTCACGATCGCTGGTGAGTATCCCTTCTCTGATACCTGATCCTTCTGACGTCTCTAGGTGCCTTCTCCGGCCTCATCTCCTTTGGCGTCTTTCAAATCAAGCACCACCTCCCAGGCTGGAAGTACCTTTTCCTCATCGAAGGCGGCGCCACCCTAATCATCGCATCCTTCTCGCTTTGGTGGCTCCCCGCCAGCGGCGCCCAATGCCACTGGTTCAACGAAGCTGAAGCTCGCGCGGCCCAAATGCGCCTGCTGCAGGACGGGTCGGTGCGAACGGGCGAGAAGCTCTCGATCACCGAAGCCTTGGCGGCGCTGAGTGACTGGCGTGTGCTAGCATGGGCTGTCAGCTGCTTCTGCTACGGCGTCGCCCAGACCTCCGTTAGCAATTTCCTACCGCAGATGGTGGCTCTCCTGGGGTATTCCACCATCAAGACGAACCTCTACACGGTGGCGCCGTACTGTGTCGGCACGGTCGTGCTATGGATTATCTGCAAATCATCTGATCACTTCCGGGAACGTTCCATACATTTGGCAGGCTCGCTGATGATCACGTTTGTCGGGTACATCATCTTGATCGCGGTGGACGCGTCAGAGCACCAGGGTGTTGCCTACTTTGCGTGCTTTCTTTTGGCAGCCGGGGCTTTCGTGCCCAGCTCTGTCTTCCATAGTTGGCACACGAACAATGTCACCGACGAATCGCAGCGTGCCGCGACGGTAGGATTCCTGGTGGGCGCGGCCAACTGTGCTGGCATCCCGTCCAGTCTGGCATTCAAGGCAGATACAGCCCCGCGATATAAGCCGGCGCTAATCGTCAACTGCGCATTCCTCCTTTTCGGAGTGCTGGTAATCCTGGGGATGGGAACGTATTTCCGCTACGATAACCGGCGTCGCGATCGCGAGCAAGGAGTGAGACTCACCGCGGCGGACGTGTCGACCAAGTCGCTGGTGGGCGGATGGAAGGATCCAAATTGGCGATGGACCGCATGAGGTCAGATATTGCAGACTATCCTGTTGTTTTGGCCTTGTCATACGGCGATATGTAACCCTGGGTGTGCCCTTAATGGCAGAACAAGGATTGTTGACGTCGGCGTAGTAAGGACCAATAAATTGGCTGAGACAAAGTCATTCAGTGGTCCACTGTTTCAAGCTAATTCCTTGACCGCGATAAACTCTGATAAGGATATATATTATTCAATCGGACAAAGAATGATGCTTCCATTGTTACTGGCTGCAATAAGCCTCAGCCACCTCGCGGAGGGATCACCCGGACGTCCGAGCTGACTGGGGTGTACGACCCCAAAACCGGACAGCTTGACTACGGCGACAGGGGTTGAGCCAATCTATACGTACAGCGTGTTTCCCAACGGACGACCGTTAGGGCGGCTGATGCGCCCCATGATTCGCCGGGGATGACCTTATCGGGGCCTATCCTGAGCTGGTCGAAAGGCTGACAGGCACCAGGGATATGCAAGCCATAGCAACCCCAAAAGTGATATCCATGCTTCCCCCCTTCTCCCTTTTCTTCCCCTCTATGGTCCATTTTGGTTCCAGGCGCAATCATAATTTCCTTCCCTTATGGCTGCCAGCGAATACACGCCTCTACTCGAACCCTCCAAACAGCCGAAAGAGCGGTCATCGCGATGGCGGGTACTGGCTTTGATCTGTTTCATTATCCTCGTTCAAGACTTTGCCGAGTATCTCTCTCAGGCGCCCCAGACTGAAGTCTGGCTCGAGATCGTCACTCGCAAGTTCTGTCCCGTAGGGCAGGATGGGCCGGAATGCCAAATGGACCGCGTGCAGAGGGAGGTGGCTCTCCTACAGGGCTGGAAGGATACGCTGGAGCAGGTGCCGGGTAGGGATCACTTTCTTCATTTATCAGAGCTCGACTGACATATTCTAGGTATATTGTTCGCGGTGCCATACGGCGTGCTGGCCGACCGGATCGGACGTCGGCCGGTGTTGCTTCTATGCGCGGTGGGATTCACGCTGAGCGATGCGTGGACCAAGGCTGTCGGTGAGCGCGAATCCTATAGATGAGGTACTCCTAGATCTCAATAACTGATGCGGTTGATTACCGTCCAGGTTGGTTCTCCGATCAACTCCCGCTGCGACTGATCTGGCTTGGTCCAATAGCTCAAGTGTTGGGTGGTGGCACCCAAGTAGCCACTTCCATGATGTATGTCATACTCGCTGATCTTTTCAGCGACGAAGAGCAGTAAGAGACTTCCATGCCTCTAGTGGAGGATTACCTAGCTCACAAAGTCTAGAACCACGGCATTCCTCTACGTAGCGGCCACGGTGCTCGTCAGCGAGATTCTGGCCACTCCGCTTAGTGCCCTGCTCATGACGAAGAATATATGGCTACCGTATCTACTATCGCCTGTTTTCAATGCTGCTGGTGGCCTCCTCCTGTTTCTCTTACCGGAGACATTACCACAGACACCACCCGGCCAATCGTCTTCATCGGAGCAAGTATCACAACGACAGAATATCCGGGGGCGCATCAGAGCTGCAGTTGATGAGCTGGGCCAGTCAATCGCTGTGATCTGGCGACATCGCCGGGTGCAACTGTTCTTGGCGGTGTTCTTTATTGCGTATTTGGGAATGCAGGTAATGAAACTGCTTCTGCTCTTCGCTGTCGACCGGTTTCATTGGACGATTGCGCAGGTGAGTGGAACCGGGAAAAACCACGATATGGCCAGACCTAACATTTTTCCTTTCTAGGCCAGCTTCCTCATACCCGTGCGAGGATTTACTAGACTACTGCTGCTTCTGGTAATCCTGCCAGGCATATCGCACTGGCTCATAGAGCGACGGCGCATGTCCCCATTCACCAAAAACACTAGACTGGCTCTGACGAGTAGCGCTTGCATGGGCGTGGGATGTCTGCTAATTGCGCTGTCCAGCCATCCAGCGGGCACAGTATTGGGGCTGGTAGTGTATGCGCTTGGGTCAGCGATGCATCTATTTGCTCGGCGCATTATCACGTCGCTCGTTGACGCACATCACATGGGTACGCTGTATACGGCGATTGCGGTGATGCAGGGAATCGGAGTATTGGTGGCCGGGCCGATGATGGCGACGGCGTATGGCTGGGGACTGGCAAGGGGTGGAGTATGGACGGGGGCGCCGTTTTTGCTGGTGAGTGGACTTTATGGGGCGGCTGGGTTGGCAATCCTCCTGGGAAGTTGGGAGGGCCGCCAGGACGATCTGGAGGATGGTCAGTGAGGAAGCTGTGAAAAACCGCGAGACTATTGGCTAGCAACATACACATCATACCTATTTTCCACAACACTTATAGTCTAGCACAAGATAAGCAATTGTGGTACCTGGTTTGACTGAAGCTTGACACATTTTAGTTCATTGTTGAAGCGGTGGACCGACCACTAGAGAGGGATAAAAATAGATCCCCTATAAGCAGTACGGAGTATGTACATAGTAAATACGCTTCGAGGATCGTCGATAGTTACCGATCCCCTGCTGTTTGAGGTGGTGCAAATGAAAATCAATTCCAGGTGGCTTGATGTAGACTAATATCCCCTGAAATGAGGCTTAGTCCAGAGGGAAAGTGCAATATCCCGTCGTTTTGAATATCTCTGATGGATGTTGCGATGAAGAAGAAAACCAAAAGATTGAGGGAGATTGTGGGTGCCTGGCCACTAGGCCTGTTCGGGTGGATTTGCTGCCTTGTTGGCCTCACCCGCTCACCTGATCGCTAACCTGATCCAATATTCCCACTCTGAATAACTTCATGACGAACTCTTCCCTCTTCCTTCATCTCAATCAAATCAAACATCAGAAAGAACAATCCCCGTTCGGCTTATTTTGCATATTCTTCACGCACCAACTCGGCATCTATATACATGTTCTGCTTGTCAGGATGATCATCCAGATCATGAAACCCACCGCCGCCAATCACTGCCACTTGCACTGTGTCCGATCCTTGGAAATCGCCGTGGAAGCCTGATGGGCTTCATTCGCCAATGACGCGTCTTACTCCCCGGGCTAGCGGCCACTAGTCCATCCATCGGACTCCATCCATGGCTTCCCATCCGCGAATCCAGCCGCCGTTTTGCCCAGCCCGGCCCCCACTGGTCCTCGGTCGGTTCCTGTTTCATGGCTATTTTTTGCTCCTGGCCTTTTTCTCTCCCTCTCTCCTGACCCACCACACGTCCAGTCCAGGCTGATTTGATTGCCGACGCCGCCGCCGCCGCCGCCTCGCCCATCGCTCTTTCTCCTGACCGTTGCTTATCCTTCCACTGGACCAGTCCATCTTTCTCCTTGCCCGTCCTTACTACCTCCACCAACATACACTCGTTCCAACGCTTTGTCTCACCTTGCTTTCTTTTGATCTCAGTCGCCCATTATGCAGTTGAAGTCCATCCTTCTCGCTTTGGCTTTCAGTGCCTTCGCCCAGGCCGCTACTATTCATGGCTACTCCCAAAAGGATTGCAAGGGGGACAACCCAACGGATTCGAGTAGCTCAAAAACGGATACGTGTCTGACCTTGGATTCGAGCAGTTCCAAGTCTCTTAAGGGTTCACCTGGCGACTATGTTCTCACGGCGTTTGCTGAATCGAGTTGCAATGGCAACGGCTTTGCCCTGCCGCCCGGCAAGTGCATCAACGGCGACAAGTTCACTACCTACGAGGTATATGCCCCGAAATGGATCTATTACGGGTTTCCCTGGGTTTGCTAACAGAACCGAACTGTTTAGGTCCAATTTATTCCCATCGCCAAGCGAAGCAACGCAACGGCCCTGCTGGAGTTGTACGCCGACTACTACGCTGAATTTCCCGAGGAGGCCGAGGAGCTTAAACGCCAGCTGAACGAAGCGTAGGGGCAGCAGATGGACGCCACTGTACAATGACCTTTTCGAGTTTTGCATAGTTGAATGACTCGATTATTCTTTTTGAAGTCTTTGGAGTTTGGGATACCATATCTGCGACATTATTACTAGCACCATGGCACGGATGACAATACAAGCTATTCTCGTTTCCACTGGAGTCACATGGGAGGAACATCTGAGTTGGAAGCTGATCGGTTGGGTTGAAAACCTGGATTACCATGTTGCAGGTCGCATGGAGGCCGCTGCGATGGAACTGATCTGAGCGGACATCAGATGACTTGCTCATTTCTGGACTTCGTGCTTTTAGCACGTCATTTATCGTAGCTCAATTACATGAAATGGCCTGGAAAAGGGATTCGATAAAACTTGATGAGCCGGCCTAGGAACGGCACCCTCCAGCGCTACTCCAGTCACTGCATGTCTTAAGAAGTGAAGAATAATCGTGTCCCATGGATGCTAAGCTTGGAATATGTAGGAGCGACTGATGGCTTTTGTGAACCGTCGAGAAGACATTCAGAACCCTATCACTATTGTCACTGTGGACAAGATGGTGCAGACAGCAGAATAGTTGTAATTGGACTTTACTACTATTCCAACCACCGACGGGGCTACAATCAAGATCACAACATCATCGCATAAGCGGATTGATTTCAAATTCAACTACTGAGAACTCATTACTTCCATTCTGGATCAGTTCAGACAAAGAAGCTAGCAACAAAAAAACACGATCACAAGGCATTCTTGCGTGAATAGGCTTGTCTCGGCTGACAATTGCTACAGCCTAATCAGACGTCTAGCACAACAGCGCCGACCATTTCTCCTGAGGTCCAGTATACTCAGCAGTTGGATCCGCCAACCACCACAGCCGATCGGGCGAGGTGAGGATCATATACGCACTGATGATGTTCATGCAGCTGCAGTCCGTATACTTCTTCTCATACGCCTTTCCGATGGCCGGCACCCGCTCCTGCCAGGTCATCGCATCGTAGCCCCGGCATCTCGAACACTCCTTGAAATGTAGGACACAGTGCTGGAGCAGTTCATCGTAGCGTTGCGGGTTCTGGCACCGGTCTCGCAACGAATAGTTCCCTAGCTGGTCGCTGCGTCCCACTGCCTTCAGCATCGGGTTCATGGCATTCAGCACCGCATCGCCGTACGGGTCCACATCAGACCCCGGACTGCAAGGAGGCATCAACTTGTCCAGCAACAACCCGGTCTGATACCGCGCCATGTAGATCTGCCAGGCCAATTCGCGGCCTGCCAGATGAATGGCCCACAGGGCGCCGTTGTCCAGCGCCCACGCCCACACATCAATGCAGAATCGTCGCACCATGGCCGTGCCAGGCACTTCCTGGTGCACACTGACAATCGTCAACAGATTGTAATACTCCTTGGCCATATTATCATGCCGATAGTCACAGATATCATGCATCACAGTGGACGCAAACGAAACGGCATCCACTTCCTCGTCCGTGCCGATCAGCGGCTGTTCCAGCTGCGCATGCAGGGCTAATGCAC
This sequence comes from Aspergillus costaricaensis CBS 115574, assembly GCF_003184835.1. NCBI lineage: Eukaryota > Fungi > Ascomycota > Eurotiomycetes > Eurotiales > Aspergillaceae > Aspergillus > Aspergillus costaricensis. Next base: position 294,646 of record NW_020291831.1, read on the forward strand.
GGCCCGCCGAGTTGATCAGCCGGTAGCTGATGCTCCGCCGCTCGTCGTCGGGGAACTTCAACTCTGTCGCTTTGGGATGCAACACGTCCAGATATACGGATTGCACGCACATCAGCCAGGCGTCCATGATCTTGCGGTGCGGGCCGGGTCCGTGGTCTCGGTGGACGTGCTCAATGTATTCGCTGACGCGCTGCGTGCAGATGTCCAGCACCACGGGGAGCTCGCCCAAGAAGTGGAGGTAGTCTGGGAAGCAGGCCAGCACGCCGGCGGTGCAGCTCCCGTGCACGCATTCGTGGCAGAGCTTGGTGTTGTCTGACAGACACCAGGTGAAGCCGTAGACTTGCTCTGCCACGGCGTGCCAGAAGGGGGTGTCTGGGACATCGGGGAAAGATTCTCGGAAGCAACGAAGGAGGTATTCACCACGAGGCAGAAAGGCCAGACGGCTGGGAGCTGCCGTAGCGAGGAGCTCGGGATCAGGAAGGTCCTTCAAATCCCGGGTCCAAGCCAGAAATTCCTGGAAGATGGCCGCCCGCATGTGTGCGTCGTAGATGCCCACGGGATTGCGAGCATCGAACAATTGCAAGCCAATCATGGGGTTTTAGCTCTTGCGGAGCTCAGTCACGATCTTCATGTCTTCAGAGAGCTGACCGGATACCTTCTCAATAGGAGGGTAGAGGTCAGGTCCGAAGAGAGCAGTTTGAGTGGCAGTGGCCATTGTGAGTGCAGGGAAGGGAAAGAGGCAGAGTATTCGATGGATATGACAACTAGATTGAGTTCTGGTGCTTGAGTACTTGTGAGAGTTCAATTTTCATGCTTAGGTCGTAAAGGACAGTCAATGGGCGTCCTTATATACCTTTTCCTCGAGCTCTCCGGAGGCCAACCAATGCCAATGACGTCTTAATGGCGAAAAGCGCTTTGACAATGAATCTATACTTGCTTGCTGTACCGTTATTGAATAGGTATACACCATCGGCTAGAATACTTTGCAGATAGAATCAAGTTGGCTTGGATGGGTGGTTGTCGCACGGCCCTGAGGGGAACCTACAGTATCCCGTTGTGGCAACTCGTGTGAGTGTGGACTCCACCAGGGCATGCGGTACTAGTACGAGGTTAGTGTAGAATCGCAACGAACGTCTACGGGTGGTGGATAAAGCTGGCTGAGGGATTACGCCTTCATTTCTAGGTAGGTCCGAGAGTTACAATGTTGGATGTTACTATATCCAGTTTTGTCTGAAAGTCCCTACGAGTCTCCTGATAATGTGCTTCAGTCTAGTCCTATCCAGGAAAGCTACTGTCTATTTTGTTGCCTCGCGCAGAGCTATCTACCTTTGGTGTAGTGGCTGCTAAAGCTATCGGGGAAATACGCTGCTTGGTGATGGATGAGGTCCATAATGTGCTCGGTGATAGGCATACAGAAGCTGCATGGCCATGTGCACAACACGGGAAATTTGATGAAAGTACGGTGAATGAAGCAGTGTCAATTTAGACGGAAATTCTCGGACAAGATGCAGTCGCATCACAGAGCTTTCCTTGAGAGGTTCTCTTACTCATCCTGGTAATTCCAAACATCAAATAGGACAGGCCATGTTGGTGTCATGCGAATGTCAGGGAAACCTGCAGCAGCCCAACGGTACAGCAGGTCCAGGAGGGCTATCATCCCACACGAGAAAGGTAATAGGGGCGCTCTATCAAGCTTCCATGAATCATAAAGTTAACGCCTGATGTAATTTCCTGCTCTACGGAGGATCATTGGATTAAAGGGCACAGAAGGGTCTTTACTGAAGCTCTTGTGCTTTTGATTGAACGTTGAAATTATCTATTGGGCTTGGGAATCACAGAGGGGCTAGTGGAAGTGGGTCTTGAGCGTGGGATTCATCTGTCGACTGAAATCCACAGTTCCAATGACAGATTTTATTGGCACATATCTCTTTTCGGCTCTCAGTAGCTGTAAGGTATCGATTGGAGTGTTAGGTGATTTTACATGCAATGGAGAACCTTCAGTGCTCAGAATCGTACCAGACCGATATCTTCGCTGCTCTGTCTATAATCAGGTCGCCTGAATCAGGACACTTTAGGGTATACAGGCAGACATGAATCAGAATGAGCGCTACACGAGGTGTAAGGGAAACTTTAGTGGGGGGCTATAGTCACGCGCACCACTACCAAGTGGCCTTTGCTAATGGCAACCATGGTATGTGGTAACCCTCTCTATTTCAGGGAACCTGTAGTGATCATATCCCGAGATATGTCAGTACAATCCCATTTCATTATGCTCATGATTCAGGTATCATCGAGTATACTGCATATAGTAGGATTTCTCGTGTCATGCTGTCCGAGGAACTGCACAATTGGTGTCTGAAATCAGGTTATTCACGTCGCAACAGCATATAGTCTGCAGTATGGATGCAACAGACCCAGTTGCCCTTACATGCTTCCGTATTCACCCGTTGACAGACCACATGTTTATCCATACTTCTGCGTCTAGAACCTGTTTCTGCATCCAGTCGGGCTATATTTTGGCCAATGATGTCTGTAATAAACATCTGTCTCCTAACGGTCGTCTTGCAACGGGCCAAATCCCGAGGGCATGTACTTCTGTCTTGCAGCACGCATCAAAGCGTCACAATAGTCCTCACTCTCGCTGCGAAAGTGCGGATCATCACATTGCGGTGAAGACTTACGAGGTAGATTATCAGCTTGAGATGCAGGCAGCTCCCCGTCCTTGTCGAACTACCCTGGAAACTCCAAGAGCACGAAATACCGGCTTCCCCATCAACTCCACAAATCGTCATATGGACATTTCCCTTTGCTTATCGGTGGAGACCGAGTGCGGTTCGATTGTCTGGAACAACTCTATTTTACGGGAAAGATAGGCAACTTGGTTTTGCAATAGGATTGACGAGGAGCTCCAATCAGAAGTGAATACTGAGAACTCGTCATTGTTTTATTGAGAGGTCTTTGCTTACTGCTTACATCTCCATAATGTGAAGAACTTTAGGCTCCACCTGTCAAGAGCTGGGACTGCCACGCTTGGGCCCAGGAGGGGCTTCCGGCGCGCCTTGCGGACATAGTATCCGGAATGGATGAGATTGGGCGTTGGGCGGCCCCTTATTTCATCCCCAGTTCTGTGGTTCGGACGGAATGCAGCCACCGGGGGGCACGATCGCATGCATATCCGCTTGGAAAGGTCGTGTTTGATTAAGGCGACATTTATCCCGTATTCCACGTCACGGGGGCTCAGTGGATTTGGTTTCCTTGATATTGTCAGAGTAGGGTTCGGCGGCAAGGCTCGAGGTTGTGTCAGGTTTGCCTTGTCGCACCCTGGCTCGTTCCATGAACCAGAAGTTGTGATAAGACAGCGAAGAGGGGCAAGCCAATGACTTGAACTACTCTTGAGTTGTACGAATTTGATTAGTTGACGTCACATGAACCACGTAGTTCTCTTCCCCATATACTACAGGGTTATTGGCTACGCAAGGAGGTAGAAGCAAGGCGGGCAACCGGTACGTTTGTACTGCTCTGCCTATCTGCGAATATCTACTTTCGGCTGAACAAGCAAGTAAAATACGTATCATATGTGGTAAGAGATAGCTACCCTGTAGTGGTATATGCAAGCAGCCAGGGATCCAAGGAAACGCTGAAACAGAAGTGGTTGGTAGAAAAATCAGGTAAACCAGAAAACATCGTAGAACATTGCGCTGTATACATCACGTTGCGTCGCATCGCATCAACAGTTCCTCCATGACCAACGTTCATGAAATTAGTGTGCACGGATCACTTAGGTACCGAAAAGCTGGACTGAGTGGGATGGTGAAGATCCTAACCTTCCCGAATTATCAAAGATCAGCATTTCCACTTGGGGAAGATCACAGGGGAGGGCGCCAATAAGGCTCACCAGTCAGGCCTCCCTTGTGGAATGTGCTGAGCGGCTGACCCCTTGGCGCATACGCCTTCTGCCCATGGGCGCATCCTGGACCATGTCTTCAACCGCCGAATTGCTCTGGAAGATACGACCGATGGCAGCCAGACCCACCAAGAGTGTAAGCGGCAATATGGTGATAGTGCAAAGAGATGGCTCGCCTGAAGCGGCACACGAGGCCAGACACACCGTGCTAGCCAAAACTGCCGAGAAGCTCATGAGGAGATAGTTGTGCTAGTGAGAATTGAAGTACCCACGTTTGATGAATGCGGCAGGGAAACGGAAGCCCGAAGTCTCGAGGTTAGGGTTGTACTCAAGAAGCGAAGGGTAAAGGATAAGACCAGATTTATAATGAATCTTCTTGCAAGTGATGTGATGGATTTTACGGTCATTTAATCTTCTCCATCGATTATGTTCGACGTCAGTATATATGCAAGAGAGTTGAAAAAGCAGTAAAGTTAGAATTGCAGCAACGTTCTTTTGGAGCCATTGTTCGTACTTTGTCACAGCCTGTTTTGGAACAAAGTTTGATTGGTGCGTTGGACATGCCTTAGCGGGAAGATTTTCATACTTAGTGCCTCTGATAAACGAAGAGTTTCCTGAATCTGCAGGATAAAAATGGATGACAAATGACAGTCCCACGAGGCATCGCCTGCATTGGCCTCTGCAGGGCTGGGAAGGCGGAAGATGGCAAGATGCATGGACGAAGCATAACACCTCCCCAGTGGCTACTCATTCACCATGGGGAGCTGTTACTGCCAGGACATGGACTCAATCAAGTCGTCCTGTTCAAACGTATCGCTCATAAATCCCCGAACTACTGCAGCCCAAGATGTCCCATTCGCGAACTTTGAAGTTTCTTGTCGCCGGAGAATTAAAGAAGGTTTCCGGTGAGTTGGGACGAGGATGGGCAGTAGTATGCGCGCGTGATAAGCGGTTGGCAGTTACTGTCATGACTCCGTCGTGTTTAACTTTGTTTCCTTTGTTTTCTATTTCTTTGCAGAACTGATAGTCTGTTGTATATGTCTGGAACGCCCGTGACATAATGACTACTCACTTTATCATGCTGCGTCAATTATCCACGTGCTCTGTCGGTGGCAATTCCATAACAGGCTAACAACAAGGAATCCCCAAGACCTTGAGAAAAGCAGAGAACTGACGCAGGTGGCTTTCAGAGCACGATACGTGCGCCTAATGCAGTCAATGCGCACGTCCACAATCAATGTCTGGAATACGGAGTAGTGCGGACGTTGTATCCGGGGATACTGGGGAAGTTCATTGGTAGCTTTCCGTGTTGATGCTACAACGGCGTGGGAATCGGCACACTTCAAGTCTTCGGTGTGGGAAATAAAACGGGCGGTATGAAAGTGTACCTAGAGGTTTCTCTTGTCTATTGAAAGTTCTATCAAATGGAAATGTCTATAGCGAAAGTCTAAGGGGCTGATCAGGAGAAAAACCTTCAGCAAATACAGATTTTACCCTAGTCATATCCGTAGCACAGGTAACCTCCCTGGGTGTTCATCACCTCGGCAATAGTGACGTTGGGCATGATGTTGAACGAGGAGAGTTCGTAGTGAAGAGTAGCGTTTTGCCAGCCTCCAGCAGGCTCCACATTGGCTGTGTGGTTCAGAGTCGGACCGCTGATGTCGTACAACCGGTTGATGGGATCCTGCTGCTGCCACTTCCACCAAACCCGGTCAATGTACATGTGGTGCATGAAGAATATCGGGTCGCCTGGGGAGGACTTGATGTCCGCCATCTGCGCATTTTGTCAGTCAGTGTCCTGCATACGGCTCGGTTCGTACTAAGAAGTATCACATACCACACCACCGATATAGGTGTGTACACCCTTGTGAGGGATGTTGGAGATACAATTCCACCAAGGGGCATAGGTGTTATACGCATTGCACATCTCAAGTGCTGTGCTGTTGGCGTTGGCAATTGCGTTCTTGGTGTCCCATGCGCGGCGCAAGCAGTAGTCCGTGTCTTCATCACCCGGCCCAATGTGCAGAGTGAGGTTGGAAAACCGGCCATCGCGTACACAGTAGTCCGATCCGGTTCCATTGCCACCAAAGGCATCCGCTCCCCACATTGACGATTGCCACATGTTGCCACTGTCAGCGTCCTTTTGCTCGTCCCACCAACTAATAGCAGTATCTGTTAGTTTTGGTGTCCATTTGAATGCGCCAAAGGTGAGTAAAATGGGAATACGTACGGCATAGGACCGCTGTAGCCACACTCATTACGAAGCAGGGCCTCGTAGATGTGCATGTAGTAGCGGTGCCAGGGGAGGAATTGACCCTAGTAAGGTTGTTAATGAGAGAATAGGCATATCATGAGCCATTGGGATTGACCTACCACATGATGGATAATATCCGCATACGCCGTGTTGGTCATTCCCCGGTGAAGGGCCTGAAGATCACTAAACCGACTCGTAGTTGCCGTCAATCCGGATTGGGCCGGCTTGTTCATCAAGCATTGAACGGAGTCAAGGAAACTGTTCTGCTCGTGCGTGGTCAAGTGACGCCATTCCTTGCGGACAGTCATCTTTTCGCGAGTGCAGCTTCGACTGAAGAATCCAGGGATATCATGAGAAGTGGTCTCACTCTGGTCAGTATTAGCAGATGAATGAGGGACTGCAGCAGCAGAGGTAGTGACTGCAGCAGCAGAGGTAGTGACTGCCAGCGCCAATGCCACCGCGAACGACGAAAACTTCATCCTGTGAAGCAAAGAACGGAAGACGCTTATTAATTTGAAAAAAATCGAAATCAAAAAATATAAAGAGATAGAGGAGAGATAAATGACTGTCAAAGGTAGGTTGGATACTCGAAAGAAAAGAAAGAGAGACTGAAGTACAATGCAAAGAATGAAGACCTCAAGACCTCAGCAGTAACCTATGCCTTTTATACCTCTCACTGTTCGAAACGATGAGCCCAACTCACATCACAGGAGCTTTCAAAATAATCCTTTCCACCACGGATCGGCACTGGAAAGTATCAATCGGGAAAGGTCCGGAGGCTTTCATCTATAAGGCTGGAAAGCCGGTGACATGGGAATGGAGGAGCGGATTACGAACGGTCCACATCTGTGATAGAAGCGGATTGTATCCGGGAGGCCATGGTTTCAGCCACACCCAGAAAAAATCATGCTGGATCCCCCTTGAACAGACGCTTGGCGTCTTCCAGCGACAACGAAGGGCCGAGGTCGTTGCGGCAGGCACACGATCCCAGACACTATATGATAGGGGCACCGATATAGGATGGTCGGTCAGATGAACGTGTAGCACAATCGTAGGGCTCAGGTATACTCTGAGGACAGCTTAGAGTGGAGTATAGGAGAAGACATTTCTATAATTGGAGACATTAATGAGCCACAAGTATTGCGCAGCGATATTTCGTGGATCTCCTTCCGGGATGTAGAGAGGCACTTCAGATGGACCAAGGGCCGGTGAAGCGATTGTGTCCAGCAGCAGTCAAACGCGCAGTTCTCTCTACAGCTACTAAGAGCCTGGTATTTGCCTGCACATGGGAATAGCTTCAACAAAGTCAGCCATGCGTAAGGCGCCCCGTCGGGAATACGTAGGGCAGGGCTTGGCGCGCCCCAGGCGAGGGTCTTGACGCGCGTCGGTACTCAACCAGTCAAGCAAGCTTTGCTGAGATCCGACTTGCCGAAAAGCTAGAAAAAGCTAATCGCCGGTAGAGAGATAGAGAGTAGATACAGGGGTGGATCAGTCAAGGGCCCATCATTCTGGTCACTGTCAGTGTCAAGCGGCTGATTATCTCAATTCATGATGGCAGCCGACCAATTTGCCGACCCACCCTTACCCGCCGATAGAAAACGGCAGGGATTGACCAAAAAAGTCTGCAGTGCTCTGGCTTTTTTTTTTTTTTTTTTTTTTTTTTTCACTCCCTTGTTTAGTCCTGACTCGAGCAAAGAACGAAAGATGCTTGTAGCGTGCGTATCCAAAAGGAGGAGACTGCGTGGCAGCAATCTCTGGAGCGGAGACTGGACTGCTGGTGGACCGCGCTCTTGATGCTGGGGCTCCGCCGAACAAAAACTTCTCATCATTGATGAAGCCATGATCTTATCTTCAAAATTCTTCCTAATTTAGACTCGCGAATATGAAAGATGTTTATGTCAGCGGCTCCAATGCGCCAATCGCATCCCTTGCTTCAAAGATGGGATTCTCCGCAGACCAGACCAAAAAGTCAAGTGTGGGTCGTATATTCATGTTATCGTGACCTAGGACCAACATGGTGGGGTACAGGTGAAACCTTCGCTTCTGCAGAGATGCAAATACACATGGAGGTGATGGCAAAGGGAGTGAGGGCATAGGACGTATACAGAAGGTCCGGTTAGCAGCCGGCATTGCACCACCCTAAGAGTTGATCTTTTTCAAAGTTGCTGGATGGTGAGCATCACTTAGCCTTTGCCTCACATATGAGAGAGCAGGTTCGGGGACAGATTACCATTCTTTCTGTAACTTTCTGCCCTCTGAAGTAGTGAGTATGTGCGAGGTCTTCAGCATGAGGCGTATAAGCTTCTCTTGGCATGGAAGACGCGGCCTCGAGCCACGCAAAATTTATGCGGGCCATCTAAGCACGTTGTAAGCCGGCTGTTTGAAAATTGCGAACTGATCCACACGAATACGAGAAGGCCTGTGATCCGTCCGCTGTCGTTCCACATGATCGAAAAGGAAGTGCGTTGGGAGGTTTTCATGTCCTACCCCTGAGATAGCGAGTCCGTGGGTACTACTCCCTATCAAGGCGCTTCAAACTTCCGAAAGGAATATGGGCAGCATCGGTTAGAGCTCGAGAAATGGGAGTAGTTTTTGCGTTACCTCATTTCTCTCCTGAAAGTTTTCTTAGGAGATGGCGTGTCTAGCCTTTCTGTATTTCATGCTCTATCCGATTGATGTTGGTGTTCATCTTCCAGGCTTGAGTGCCTTCCCCCCTATAAGTGATGAGACTGTGAATAGGTCTTAGGCACAAGGTTTGGTGAAGTGTTAGCCATTGACGATAGCTTCAGCATGATCAGTTTCCGGGCATGCAAAGTGATTAGTGACATTGAACTAAAGACAGTCAACACGTCTACAGCAAAATATAACAAACCTGTGCCTAAAACTTCACATGATGTTTACCAAGTCTCTACATGTCATTGTCTTGAAATGACATGATCTTCTTTGTCAGACACCCCCCAGCGGAACAGTTTTGGATTGCCTTCTGACATAGGTCATACGATAGCCAAAACTTCAAGAAACAGAACTTCGCGTCCCGCTGTCATGATTTAGTTGTACCTGGCTATGAGCGGTGATCGCCAGATTGGCGAGCTGCCAGCCTCTTCTAGCAACGATCGACATCGGGTTGATCTTCGGAACCGGTGACTTCAATCTATACCGGGCAATGTTCATCAAAGACGTTGTGGGTCGATCTGATGCCTATCCTGCTAATGCCGCTCATGTTAGGATCTCGAAAACAGTATGGAATATAGATACACTCGAATCGAACCTGATCTGCGGCAACTCCACATAACTCGGCGATCTTCCCGCGTGCTCTGGGCAGTTCGAACTGGTATATCCTCTTGGCCATCCATCCCACCGCAAGGATGAGCTAGATGGAATTATCCTTTCTGGGTGCTAAGAAGATACGATGCTCGTTCATGTGTTCAGTCAATTGACCTGATATGGTCTAGTCACAACATATTCATCTGATTCCTGTCTATGGGTACATATCCAGTCAAGAAAACTTCGGACGCGAAGTTACCAAGTATTGCAGACGGCGCTCCCAGTCGCGCGCGTCAAGTCGCCCTCAACAAATTAGTATCATCGTCATATCATACTCGCCAAGGCTCTATAGCCACAATAGCATGATCATACCGGGAGAATTAATGGTAAAGGACCTCTGATCTCGTCCAACGGAGCTGGTTCCCACGCGTACGGACATCTGTTCCCCATTTGGACAGATATCCGCTTCGCCGTTGTGATTGATCCCCGAACTCTCCGGTCCTGGAACCATATGGTTTCTGCAGTGGAAGTGTTAAAACCCGGACAACGGTAGCGGTGATAAGAGATGCATCATCACGAAGCAGCGACATGCATCCTACAAAGCGGGGCTGAAGTAGTTGGCGCCGGGGATGAAGTGGATATCCCGACGGACTCCGGCCCGTTGCCTTTTGGCCACGCCTGACCCCTCATGCCGGCAGTTATGCCTCTTCAGGGGCGGTACTTCAGTCTTCTCATACGTCTTCACGTTGAGGCAGACTTGGGGGTAGAATCGGTACCATTTTTGGCAGATGGGCGGCTGTATTCTGTCTCCCCTGGATAACCAGTATTTGACTTCCAGCCCCAGGTTTCTACAGCGGGCGGAAACCCGCTCTTCGCGCTGCAGGTTCTGCATTGCTTGCTATTGCCGAGGAGAAGATGCATAATGTGAAGGTTAATTAAATTGATTTCTCCGGAGTTTACAGGCTCGGTAAGGCACGAGCCACTCAATCACCCCCATTCTTCATCCTAAATGAAGTTTATCTGCCACACACGGGACGATCTCCAAGGAACCAATGGACTGTTCCCCTCGTTATCATCACGCCATGACCACACGTCGTCATCGTTGGGGATGGTAGTCTGATGGACATTCCGCTTGAGGCAAAGTGCGCTCCAATGTCACGCGGTTAGCTGGTCTTCTGCAGGTCTACGGTGGGACGAGAGAGCTCGAGAGCCGACACCATCAAGTTGAATGTTCTCTACCGCTTCGATACCAGCATGATCGTCCCTTTGCTGTCGCTATCAAGGTTGTGAAGTGAATGCTGTTCGTTTACATATGGGAACCACAGATCTATGCCTGGTGCTTAAATAGACATTCCGTGATCCTTCCGTTACCAAGAATGCTTGTAACTTTGAAGCTTTTTTCCAAGACCCTTCGCATCGCCAGTCCCGGACTAAGCGAAAAGAGCTTTTCCTCAATGCTGCAGACAGGAGACACCATCGCTTTGGCGCCTTGGCACCATCAGCCACCGTCGGTCCTATCACCGTCGCCCTGGTCGATAGGCGAATGCGTCAATTTCGTATCCGGGTAGTGTTATCTGCTCGATATTGCACTGGCAGGGCAGGAATCGGAATTGGCGGATAAGGAGGAAATCGAGCTTCAAGGAGAGGAGAGAGGGGACACTGAAGGGGTATATAATCAAGGTCAATTCCCTACCAGACAGTTCTCATCCAGCAGCATCTCCAAACAGCTCCCACCTCAGACTCCAGGCATCTCCCAGTCTCTCTTCAAATCATTACCTCACAAACATCTCTCTATCAAGATGAAGACCACTGCTCTCTTGACCGCTGGCTTGCTGGCCACCTCTGCTATGGCCGCTCCTCTGACGGCCAAGCGCCAGGCTGCTCGGGCCAAGCGCTCCACGAACCGCCAGAGCAACCCGCCCTTCAAGCCTGGCACCAACGAGGTCCTTACCCTCAATGGCACCAAGAACGTCGAGTACAGCTCCAACTGGGCTGGTGCCGTCCTGATTGGCACTGGCTACACTGCCGTGACCGCCGAGTTCGTCGTGCCCACCCCCTCGGTGCCCTCTGGTGGCTCGAGCCGCGAGGAATACTGTGCCTCCGCCTGGGTGGGCATTGACGGTGACACCTGTGACACCGCTATCCTCCAGACCGGTGTGGACTTCTGTGTCCAGGGCAGTGAGGTGAGCTTCGATGCCTGGTACGAGTGGTACCCCGACTACGCCTACGACTTCAGCGACATCTCCATCTCGGCCGGTGATACCATCAAGGTCACCGTCGATGCCAGCAGCGACACCACTGGTACCGCCACGATTGAGAACGTGAGCACCGGTACCACGGTCACCCACAGCTTCACTGGGGGTGTTGATGGCGATCTGTGTGAGTACAACGCTGAGTGGATCGTCGAGGACTTTGAGGAGGATGACTCCCTGGTTCCCTTTGCCGACTTTGGCACCGTGACTTTCACCAGCTGCTCCGCTACCAAGGATGGCTCGTCCGTTGGTCCTGAGGATGCCACCATCATCGACATCGAGCAGAACGAAGTTCTGACCTCCGTTTCCGTCAGCGATAGCGAGGTTGTTGTCAAGTACGTCTAAGGCGTTGGAGATGTGAGGCTTGAGATTGTTGAAGCTTCGATGGATGTAATCCGAAGGCAATGGTGAGATGAGTGACGGAAAGGAGGGGTTAGTCTTTTGGCCTGGGGCTACCCCTTTGTTGATACTTCTGAAAAGCAAGTGTTGCAACTGTTTGTCTCTTATTGTATATGATGTTATAGTTTGCCTTGATTGAATTGATGGAACCAACGTTGGACTATTGTATTCCCTTGGCGCAATTAAGATATGACGTATGCCCATGAAGACTACGCATCTCTGCGAACGGGCTAACAGCCCCGATATGTCAAATAACAGTAAATCATTTGGTAAATCAGGACTTAAGAAACTGAATTTCAGCCATATACCCCATTACTGTGTAAGATTCACCGATGTGCTTAAACAATTACAATGAATTTAGGACACATGGTATGGTACATTTTAATGCTATCGCTAGCACTCATTCGAGCTGTCCATCGAGGCCAATCGGATATCTTACACGCCGAACCTAAACTCACGCACCTTCTTCTGATAGTAGAAAGATGCCAACAGACCCGTCGCACCCAAAGCCATGGGAATAGGAGCCTTAGCGCGGGTCTTGATCGTCCGCATGAGACCGGAGACGAGGAGGACCACACTGTTTCCCAGGGCCAATTCCGTGCCGTAGTCCTTGTTCTCTTTGATCAGGTAGCCTGTCAATTCGAGATCAGTATGTGTTCCTTCTTCTACCTGCATCATGTGGGTGCTACGTACCTGCGTAAGCGTAGGAGAGACCCAGGCCGACACCGGCGATCAGGGACGGAGCGGAACGCGTCCGCATGTAGCCGGCGATGCCACCCACCGGCACTGTTGAGTTGCCAATTGTTTAGTCCATGTCTGGTAAATTGACGCAGTTAGGGAGATGTCAGCTTACGCAGGCAAGCCAGAGTGAAGGACGGGTGTTCAGCCATGGTTTTGATGCTTGGATAATTTGAGGAGATGGATGGAGAAAGTAACTTCTAAAAATGAACCTCTTGTCATGTTGGTGTCCTTCTCGGCATTCCGGATGCTCGGAGGGCGAGAGGTCCGAGCACGAGCAGCCAATCAGATGCGATAGTAACGCTGACACAAGCTGGCATATAGATTTATGATTCTGGGCTGTTCTGAGTATATCCTAGAAGTTCGATAAATTTTGTCTATTACATCTCATTGATGAGGTAGTGCTTTCAATAAGTATATTGACAGCGTGGATTGAAAGAAAACGTGTCAAGCATCTCTGCGAGCGAACTTTTCAAAGAGGCTTATGAATATGTATATATAGATATATATATTTAGATATAGTAATAGCCACTATATATATTAATTGAAGCGAGGCACACTGAATATCAAAAATCAGTACTACTAGACAGGGGGTTGGAACATATTGTCATATCCAGAAACGAGAAAGTACTTCTATTGATCAAGGATCTGGCTCAATATTAAGGGTTTAATGATAGAGAAGAGAGTAGTAAGAACCAAAACACGTGACATAGACTTCCTGAAGAGGGAGTTTGACTCTCCGCCTGCCCAATCCAGAAGACGGCATTATTCTCACCGCCCGGTCATGCTGGGTGCCTGGGGCTCTTAGGAGTTGTGCCTGTCATCTTCCTCATGGCTAGTTATGGCTCATCCATTGATTGACTTGATATACAGGCAGCATTCCGAGTCCTCACCCTTTCAAACCCCCTTGTCATATAACCTCCCGCCCGAAGCTAGATCCAGCGCCACTGCCTCTTGCAATCCCAACACATTGAATAAATCCCGCGGACTCCCCCCTGCTCGCACCGCCTGCGTGCCGGTTTGCTTCAATTGCTGTACCGCTCCGCGAACCGCCGAGTAGACTGCCCCCAATGCCAATCCAGGGAAGATGATCAGCCGAAACCCGAGCTCCTGCGCCTGTTGAACCGAGAGATCTGGCGACACACCCCCGGGAACATTGTTGAAGAGAACGGGGGTGGGCTTGAGCTCTTCACAGACCTGTCGAGCTTGATCCGTGGACGTGATGCCTTCCAGGAAGGCTACGTCTGCCCCGAGGGCGATGGCTCCCTTGAGTCGGGAAATGGCGGCATCATACCCCAGTGACTGGAGGGCATCCGTCCGGGCAATCAGAACAATATCACCGTGGGACCGGGCGCGAGCATTCACGGCGGCTTGGATGCGGTCCAGGTATTCGTCCTCGGGGACGAGTTGCTTGTTGCGCAAGTGACCACAGCGTTTACTCGTCGGCTGGTCTTCCAGGTGCAGAGCGGCCACTCCGGCGCGGATGTATTCGGTGACGGTGCGGTGGACCATGAGAGATCCTAGTATGCCTGGTCAGCCACTGAATCTTGTCATTGGTGGCGGAACAGTACCTCCGAAGCCCGTGTCAGCGTCAGCAATCAGCGGAACTGTCGGGTCCAGATTGGCGATCATCTCTGCATTCCCCCGCATTTCGTTCAATGTGACGACCCCCAGGTCCGGCTGTCCCAGTCGCGAGGCCGTCGTGCCTGCTCCTGTCTGACAAACAGGGTCAGTTACAGAGGTAGAACCCCCGACCAGCAGTGATTGGTGTAGTACCTACCATGTACAATGCATCGAACCCCTCCTGGAGGGCTATTCGGGCAGTAAAGCCATCGTAGACCCCCGGACAGACAATAATCTTGCTCTCGTCCGCCAAGAGCTGGCGAAGCTTGGTAACCGCAGGAGCAATGGCCATTGTAATGTGTGCAGTAAATCGATGGGGGCGTAATTAAGCGCAATTGAGGGGTTGCAGCAAGCAGCAGCAGCAGCAGCAATAGTGCTTGGTGGTGCCATGTGATGATGTTATATCATACTTGTGAATCCTCCGGGCCGCAAGCGGGCCGAGTCCGGGAACGCAGGATGCGAAGGATGCATCCCATTTCATATATTAAGATGCTGTCCTTACAGCTTCTTCGACCCCGCTCAGAGATGCTCACTCTTTAAGCCTTTCTAGCAAGACAATATCATCATGGGTGACGCCAGCGAACCCAGGCCCCCTTCCCTACTGCAAGTACTGCAGCAAACCCGGAATGTCATCCTCTCGGAGACAGACAGTACGTCGGGAACATCAAAGAAATACATAGCAGTAATTTCACTAACGGGATGAAGCGTACGCATTGCCAACCATAGGGAATCTACTTAATCAGTTGGTGCGAGTAGTCGATGCACTTCGGACGCAGGACTACCCTCGGGAGGCCAATGCCCTCAGTGATGTCCTCACGATAAGCCAACAACCCACGGAGATAGGAGGACTCGGTTTATCCGCAGCAGACAGTCTAACACCCGAGCAAGAAGCCGAAATTACGTTTCTGGTCACAGCATGGCTCGAAGCTTTGAACTCGGCCGATCGTGCCAGGGCACCACCTGTTCCACTTGCGGTCCGACCCCCCGGTCGACGTGGCATGACGCTGAGCGAGAAGATCTTTGCGCTGCACAATATTGACCAGAAGGGGTCCGTAGCACCTGGAGAGTTGATCCGCGTGGACGTCGACTGGGTAATTGCTTCTGAGGCTTCATGGAAGGTACGTGGTTCTCATTCAGCGCAGAGCTACATATCCAGATGCTTACCGCAAGACTCATAGGGCATGGAACGAACATATGAGCATCTCGGGAAGCCTGGAATCTACCGGAATGACCGGTTCTGGCTAGCGGGTGATCATGTCGTGGACCCCCGGGTGAATGAACATCCCAAAGTTAAGGCATTGATTGACGCCAGTGAAAGGGCTAAGCGCGTCTTCAAGATGACTGACTATCAGGGCATGAACGTAGGTCTATTTCAGAGTTGCAAGACTGCACCGCTTGTGCTTACACGCTGTAGTATACTATCCTTCATACCGAGTTTTACCGCGAACGAGCCCAGCCGGGCATGGTGGTCGTTGGTTCCGATTCCCACACCTGCTCTTCCGGGGCATTAGGCTGTCTGGCCATCGGCTTGGGAGCAGCCGATGTGACTCTTCCGCTGGTGACGGGAGAGACGTGGTTCAAGGTCCCTGAATCGGTCAACATTCGTCTAGTCGGTGCTCCTAAACCCGGGATTGGTGGGAAGGACACTATTCTGTACATTCTGCAACAGCTGAAGCGGAACACTGTGGCCGCGGACCGGATCGTCGAGTTCACCGGGCCAGGAGTTAAGCATCTTTCTTGCGATGCTCGGTTTGCCATTAGCAACATGACCACAGTCCGTCTATCATCTCGTACAAAGGCCGAAGAAGTGCTAACGGTCATAGGAATTTGGCGGAATTACCGGTGTTTTCGTGCCCGATGAAATTACGGAAGAATTCATCCAGAAGCGACGCCTGCCCCGACACAAAAACACCAGCGTCTACTTCAAACCCGACGATGATGCCGAGTATGCCGAAACCCATGAGATAGACCTTGGCGAGGTCCGGTCGTTTCTGGCCAAGTACCCCAACCCTGACGACGTCGTTCCTGTCACCAAGCAGGAAGGAATGCATCTAGATGGGTGCTTTATTGGTGCTTGCACCACTGCCGAAGAGGATCTGATTCTCGGTGCTCTTGTGCTGGAACAAGGGCTCCAGCGTGGTATGAAGCCAATTTCTCAGGGGAAGAGAAAGGTTGTTCCGGGCTCGGTGCCTATCCTACACAGACTTCGTGAGGTAGGTCTTGCACAGATCTACGAAGATGCTGGATTTGAGATCGGCATTCCGGGGTGCAGTTACTGCGTCGGCATGTCGGCCGACCAGGCTGGACCGGGAGAAGTCTGGATCTCGTCGCAGAACCGTAACTTTGAGAACCGTATGGGCAAAGGTACGTTGATAACACGTGGGCGAAGATGGCGACATAAGTCTAACTGCAATACAAGGGTCCATCGGCAATCTTGCATCCGCTGCCACAGTTGCTGCTTCGTCGTTTGAGATGAAGCTGAAAGACCCGCATGAATTTCTCGAAACCATCGATTTGGAAAGATGGCATACCCTCCGTGGTTTTTCTGTGTCTGCAACAGACTCTACACCAGACCATATCTCCTACATGGAACCTAGTGGCTCCGCGACCGCAGAAACAAAGAACGCCGGCCCGACAGATGTAAAGTTAGAGGTGGATACTACTCAAGAGACAGCAGATAGCTCTTCGTCCGACGTGATGACAGGCAAAGTGCAGCGCCTGGGCGATTTCATCGATACTGATGCTGTATGCTGTTCCCATTCTTCTAAACCCCGTCACAGCAGCTAATAAGTACCAGCTGGCTCCTGCCCAATTTCTTATCGGCATGTCAGACAATAAGATCGCAGGCGAGCACTGCCTCGAGCACACCCACCCAGAATTCCGCCAGCGCGTCAAAGATGGGTTCAATATTGTCGTGGCAGGAAAAGCATTTGGATGTGGATCGTCCCGTGAACAGGCGGTTATGGCACTCTTAGGTACGTCTGTTTCATAGTCATCATTGCAGATGTCCTTCTAATCCCATATTACACAGGCTGCGGCGTGCAGTGTGTCATTGCCAAGTCATACTCGTTCATCTTCCAGCGTAACATGCCCAGTCTGGGTCTCTTGGGCATCACCCTGACTGACGAGGCATTTTACGACGTCGCTCAAGATGGCAACGAGATTTCCATCGACTTCAAGACCAAGGTCATAGACGTTGATGGGAAGCAGTTCAAATTCCAGTTGAGCCAGATGGAGCGGGAGCTCTTTCAGCATGGCGGTATCGCTTCGGCATTCCAAAAATTTGGAAACCAGCTGTTTGAGCAGATGACCAGACCGAAGAATCTAGGAAGCGCGAAGTCACTTGCGCTGCGTGGAAGTGGGGAGAGTGCTGGCCCGCATGCAGGATTGCAGTGGTAGTAGCTTGCTATCATGGAGGTAATCTTCCGTAAATAAGAAGTAGCTTTACTCTTAGGATATTCGTTGTGCATGACAGCCGTGTGACGATAGTAAAAAGCAAGTTACTGAACGCAGTGTGTCAACACCCTCCAGGCGCAGTGAAGATTTCCCCATCCAAGCTAAAAGGCAACAACGCAAGCAACTCTGCATCGACAACATCCTCCAGGGTCAATCCATCTGAATAAGCACCTTCCATCCCCACTGGAAAATTAGTAGCAGCCTCCTGGCCAGCCGAGCCTGTCCCCCGGGCGGTTAGTCCCCCGCGCTGCTCCATAGCCCTGTTGTCAGCAAAATATCCCCGACTCGCCAAGGGCGTATTTGTCCCACTGCGAGGCTGTCCACCAAACTGCTCCCGCCACATCCACATGGAATCATGGACTAAACTGGCAGCTAAGCGTGTCTTCAGTCTTAGCCCGGGCGGCTTGTCCCGCTGCCCGCGATGAATAACTTGAGCACTCCACAACTGGGTAAGAATCTTTGACATGCGCCCAGGGAGATCGTTGTCCTCGATAGATATCCGACGCGTTAGGGCAATGGCAGAGTTGAATGAGCGTTTACCGGTCTCTAGGTCGAGATAGGGGCCGAGGTTCGAATAGCTCAATTTGAGTATGAACATAGCTGCGATAGAGATGATACGGAAATAGGACACGGGCCCGTAGGCCATGGCGTCGGTGAGGGCTTCGAGTTGGTTGATGATTGTTATGGTGGAGATTGACATGCTGTATGCGCGGAGGAGCCCGCGTTTGCGCGTGTCGGAGTCGGATTCTTCGAGTAGGTAGAAGACGTAGAGTTGGAGACCGGTGCCATTAAGAAGGACTTTGTTCTCCTCTGCGGGCAAGGTTAGTAATGATGGGATGGGACGAGTTGGTGTGTGACGGACCAGATATGTAGCTGGTTAAAGTGGATGCCAGTTCGGTGTATTCTCGCTCCAACAGGGCCAGAAGGGAGATGAATTCCCCTGGACGAGGAAGATCCGTTGGACCCTGTGAGTGGCTGGACATGAATTGACCTACACGGGCCGAAAACCGTGATATGAGGAGTTGATGTTTGAGGGACGTGGGGATCATGGTGCTGTCCCGGTCACAAAGCCGATCGATCATCCAGTCTGACGAAACCCATACTTGTCCGTCTATGGTTACGATCCTGTGAGGATAGTTGAGTCAGATAGCTACGACAAAACATGGCTAAAGCAGAGTGTCACCTACGTTTGAGCGGTGATATAGCAGGTCGCCCATGTTCGAGCTACTTCGGCCATCTCATCCGGCATCAAACGTCTTTTGGTTCGGGAAAAATCCTGGATGGCTTCTGGTCGATGCAGTCCGATGCGGAGGGAGATCGTCTGCGCGGTGGATAGGAGAATGGATGTAATATCGGATGAAAGAGATGAAGTGGGAAATGGCCACAGACACACTAGGACGATAGCCTGCACGACATGCCAGGTGTGCGGGGGATTGGCGATGGTGTCCCATATGAGCTTCTTGACGGGAGCCGTGAGACTGACAAACAAGCCAGGTTCTTCCGTATATCGACGAGAGGCCAGCAGAATGATGGACCAGAATAACACTGCAGATTGAGCATAATATTGGTTCGGGGAGATGGTTGGATCCAACAAGGGTACGTAGGGATGATAGTGAGTGAAGAAGCTACCGGCATCAGCTCAAAGATAGGTAGCAGGCTGACAAATCTTACATGTTGAACAGAGCATTTACTTGAAACCCATGGAGGTGGACAAACTCTAGCGACCTGGATGAGGTTGGGGACGTCGTGTCGGTAAGTAAAGGCGACGGTTGACTAGGTTGCTGGGATGGCAAGGAATGTACTGGAGTTGTAGGTTCTACTGGCAAAGGTGGCATTTGGGAAGCCACCAGATCCACTCGCGACCCTGAGGGTTCCTGAACGATAATAGAGGAGGCATCGGCATGGTACGATTCGCTGGGGGTGAGGAGAATGCCTTGGAGGGACTGTGGCGCGGCAGCGGGAGGATGAGTGGAGACGGATGAGCGCAGATGCTGAACTTCCTTCTCCAGTTCCTCTAGTCTCCTATAAGGTATCAGAATGTGTGTATTGGAAGCGACGAAGTAGCCCTTTATGGCCAGTGAGGTATACTCTCGCCCGTTGACACGTTGATACGCCACATCAAGCCGGCATTCGTAGCCCAGCCGGCGACATCGGGAGCAGGGGATAGCACCACCTGTGGATACCTCACATCGAAGCTAGGCCATATCGTCAGATACGAAGAAGAACAGAGGCGGGCTAGTATCATAACTGACCTTTGACTGGCGACATTGCCTGCAGGCAATCCGCTTACTGCGATGGCGCGGGAAGGGGGACTGGGGCGCGCGTTGGGGTGGCATGCTAAATGACTAGACACCCATTCTCCGAGGAGTAAGCACCAGGAAGACAGTGCAGTAGGTGACGTTTAGAGGTAACTAGCTAGTTACGGAGTACGATGCTTAGGTCAACCGTGCCAGGGAGAGACAGAGCAAGAAGATGTGCACAGATAGTGAGATAGTGAGTTACTGTCAGCCCTGGTCGGGCTTTGTTGTTCCCTCTTCTGGTCAACTCCGTTGGCGGGCCGAATGTACGCAAAGAGGGTTTAGCGCCATCACGAGCGGCCCGAGGAGTATGTGTCATCATCTCAATCGGGAAGTCCAGGGTTGTTGATTATTCCGGCAGCCTTGATTGGACATTGACTTCGACTCAAGAGCTGTTGAGTCGGATGTCAGACGGTTGCGCGACGGAGCAGAGTCGGCCATGCAGATGGGCATATCCGATTGGCTTGATCTGCGTGATAAGGGTAGCCCGCGAGTGCCACAGCCGACACCGTGCATCTTCCGTCTGGATGAAAAAAGCACTACTATGTATGTGTGTGCTGATGGGTAAAGCATGGCGTCCCATATAGCTTATTGTATCAGTTCGACATGATGGAAATACTGGTAGCCGAAGGAGTTAGTATATTAACGATCACACGCTTCTGTATTCGGCAGATTACAAAACCCACGTAGACCTCGAGTCATGGTCAACACCCCGTCTGCATCGTACGATGGTGGAGTGAAAACTTTGAGTGGAAGGAAGAGGGTCCTTGTATGATGCTGGGTCATACATACGGCTTTACACTTCTATATGGTCATGCAGTTCTGACGTTAAGGATATGCGGTCAATGCTTAAACGCGCACACATGCCGAATCCTACGCCGGGATCGTCTATTCAGTGAACGGTGAATCGTTCGATGGATCTTCCCTGGTCTGATTCAGGGCCAGGTTGCCGCAGGGGCAAGTCTGCTTTCCCAGCTTGGTAGCAGCATAAACTCCGTGTCCAAATAGGTTAGACTCATGGGTCATCTACACCCACGACGCGTACTCAAATTGAGAACCACTACTATCTTAAACTGAACTTGGTAGGGAAATTACAACTGCCGAGAAGGCTGTCTCATTATGAAACATGGCGAAGCAGGCAGTCGTTCAGCCATCTCCTTTAGGAACGGGACGCTTGCCTTGCCCAACAAGGTAATATCTGAATACGATCTGACTATCTAGAGATTTCATATCCTAAGCGAATGCGTTCCCTAGCCCATATTAGGAGAAAATCAAGAGATAGTGGGACGAAACGTAATCGTTAATTCTATCCGTGATGTAGTCGGCGAATATTCGGGGAATCCCCGCAACTCAGGGCCTTATGCCAAACCCGCCCGGGAAAGAGATCTGAGTGAGATGATGCCGTGCTTGTGGAGACGGACGGGAAGCCGAACAGTCCCTGGACCCTATGCCATATGGCACAGTCCACATTAAGCATGAATCAACGCATGTTCCATTTCCAGGCAAACCACATCCAAAGCTACCGATATTGCATGTCTACACTCAAAATGAACTGTCAAGACAGGGTGAAACGCGTCAGCAGAACTCTAGTTCTGAGACATCAATATGTGTGCCGTCCACCGTGCTTGGGGAAGCCTTCCACGGGCAAGTGGTGGTGAGGCCGCTTAGAGAAGACTGGTACGGAGGTGCAGATGAAAAACTAAGCGGAAAAGTTGCGTTGTCCATGGATCGTCATGAACAGGGCATGATTTTACCTCTCTTGTATGAAAACTTCCTTACATTGAATAGACAATGATCGTCGCGGTCTGAATCTATAAAGAACACGCCATGCCCCAGTCACAGCTGACAGTAAACCAACTCCTTCATTAAGTCATTCGCTCGTTTTTCATTCGTTTAGTATTTGATACATTTTGAAAATGTTCGCCAAACTCTCCCTCCTTTCGCTTCTTTTCAGCTCTGCTGCGCTGGGCGCCTCCAACCAGACTCTGTCGTATGGCAACATTGACAAGTCTGCCACCCCCGGCGCCAGAGCGCTCCTGAAGTACATCCAGCTTCAGTATGGATCGCACTACATATCTGGACAGCAGGACATCGACAGCTGGAATTGGGTCGAGAAGAACATTGGTGTGGCCCCTGCCATCCTCGGCAGCGACTTCACCTACTACTCGCCTTCGGCTGTTGCCCACGGCGGCAAGTCTCACGCGGTCGAGGATGTAATCCAGCACGCCGGTCGCAATGGAATCAATGCCCTGGTTTGGCATTGGTACGCCCCCACCTGTCTGCTCGATACCGAGAAAGAGCCGTGGTACAAGGGATTCTACACCGAGGCCACCTGCTTCAACGTGTCTGAAGCCGTCAACGACCATGGCAACGGCACCAACTACAAGCTCCTGCTGCGTGATATCGACGCTATTGCTGCTCAGATCAAGCGCCTGGATCAGGCCAACGTGCCCATTCTCTTCCGCCCGCTCCACGAGCCCGAGGGTGGCTGGTTTTGGTGGGGTGCCCAGGGTCCTGCTCCCTTCAAGAAGCTGTGGGATATCCTCTACGACCGCATCACTCGCTACCACAACCTCCATAACTTGGTCTGGGTTTGCAACACTGCTGATCCGGCCTGGTATCCCGGAAACGACAAATGCGACATCGCCACCATCGATCACTATCCCGCCGTTGGTGACCACGGAGTCGCGGCCGACCAGTATAAGAAGCTCCAGACCCTGACCAAGAACGAGAGAGTTTTGGCTATGGCAGAAGTTGGCCCCATTCCGGACCCCGATATGCAGGCTCGTGAGAACGTCAACTGGGCTTACTGGATGGTTTGGTCCGGTGACTTCATTGAGGATGGTAAGCAGAACCCTAACCAGTTCTTGCACAAGGTGTACAACGATACCCGGGTTGTGGCTCTGAACTGGGAGGGGGCGTGAGCGGACGTGGCAGATTGCCATGAGGGGAGTTCAATCTTTAGGAGTGTTGAACAAATGGGAGAGAGGAACGTTGTGGATATTGCTAGGCTACTCCGGAAGTGGCCATCCTGGCAGCCAACAGTCACTCGAAGCGCTTCCTTAGCTAGTGTGTACTATCGCCATACAGAAATAAACAGTGTATTACATTGGATCTTCTGTCGTGTAACTGATTGTACTAACCATCCATTCCCGAAGACGTAAGGGGCCAACTGTGCCAATAAATTGCCAAGCACTGATATCCTCTGTGGGCCAGAGGGACTGAAACACGGTTTGAACGTCTTTTTCCTCTTCCATGGCGAATACGCCACCCACTTCCTGTACAGGGATCAATGTGCTATCTTCTTCATCTGCTAGGTCGCTTTAAGTCACGCCTTGGCTTAATACACTTCTGGGCTCGTAGCCCTGTCAGAAGATCTGGCTCAACTACCCACGTCGGGGCCATTTGGTCTAGAAAGCCTTCCTCCTTAACCTTTTTACAGTCTTCATAATAGAAGTATCTGGAATACTCTCCCAACTGGCCATACAAAGGGTGGATCGTCAGACGTTGTAGGCAATTCCCGTTTCGACCTTTCCAGACATACGAGAAGATTGCCTTGGCCAACGCTTCATCGATGGCGCAATTGATCAACAAATCACGCATGTACCATCTGGGCCACCCGCCTAGCACGGAACTATGCCAGATTCGAGCCATTTCGAAATCTGTCAACTCACGCGGCGGGACCGGGTGGCTGAGACTGTTCATCTCCGGAAGGCAGTTGAGAACTAGTTCTAGCTCCTCTAGACATGTGAACTGCCCTAGGGCTGTGTACACGGCTCCCTCAAGGCCACGGCGGCGCTGAACACAGATTTGCAGCTTCTTGAGCAATGAAAGCTGGCGGCTGAGGTCCAAAATATCATTGACCGAGAAAACTGGACCAATTCCTTTGCCTAGGGCAAGCTCATACAGGTCTATCTCTTGCGTCGAAGGCGATGCCCGATGTAATTCCAATTCGAGGAGTGTCGGTCCATGCTTGCGAAGCACTTTACCACGGGTGAGTAATGCGGGCTTATATCCGCCTAGCAGGCAGAGAGATTTCAATGGGGGCAAGGATTCCAACATCGCCTCTGCACTGGACCAAAATGCGTACTCGTTCTCATACGAATCGATTAAGGCAAGGGTTAGGTGGGTAGGCTACTTGAAGGGTTGCATACTCGCCAGAGTCTGTAGCAGCATCGTATCCTTGATGCAGCCAGCTGTCCACGATCTCAGACATTCTAGATTTGTCAGTTCTTTCAAGCACTGGAAGCCCTCCACGGTCACCTCCCTATCTAGCGGCCAGCATAAGGATTCTATTTGGGCGACTACTTGAGGTACATCCTGACTTTCCTCCATAGGCAGGGGACCACAAGAACAGGACTGAACTGAGACCCTCCGTACATGTGGTGCTCGGTGCACAATGCTCTGCAGTAACCTATCCGTAGACTGTGTCTCACCGTTTTCAGTGTTCTCCAAGGGATAATGACACACGGCATGTAGTAACGGTGAGCCATCCCAAGCCTTGTTCGCTGAAAGTGATGAGATGAAGAGGGAGACTCGACAAGTTGGATGATGTCGTGAGATAGTCTCAGCCAGCTCAATCGTTCCACCCTCCTCATCAATAATATTGACCTCACTGAGATTAGGCAGCTGTGTAATTAGATTGAGAATCGGGGCCAGATCCTCTTCGTAGGAAGGACGTCGATCAATAAAGCCCTTCCCGACACCCCCTTGTTCCAGGGCATCACGAGTATCTAGGTAGTATTTAAGCGGGGGCTCTATGAATCCCCTAACTGTCATAAGACTTAGTCGCTTCACATATGCAAAGACTCTTTGGGTATGCGGCAGACGGAGCAAGTAAGAGCAGGATTCCTTGATATCTAAAGGTATCAAAAGGTGGCGATATAAGACTGATCCTGCGATGTTGTTCCATACCCTACCAACTTGAGACAATGCCATCAGGCTTCTTCGGGTTCTATCACACAACTGCGGGCTGCATCAGTGCCGTGTATCAAGAGTTTAGTTGAACGTACCTACCAAAGTTGCAATGACATGCTTGATCTCTTCTGGTAGCTTGTCCATGGTTTCTAAACACTTGAACAAGATGGCTTATAGATGTATGCTATTGATGTTACAGGACGGCAAGCTTGGGAGAGTTAACATCTGAAGGGATGCTGGGCTGCTGGAATCAGCGAGATCGTCACTATGCTCCCACCACTGCAAGGAATACTGTCCATTATATGTTCTAACTTCGAAAGGGGGGTTCTGCCCAATCTTTCACTAAAAATGGTAGCGACCTCCGCCAGGTTGGAGAAATGAACATTCCATTTTACACCGGATCTCAGACGCCATGTAAGTACTGATGGTGGATTATGCCAGAGAAGGCGAGAGAATTTATGGCCGGGTCCATGATAATGTAGCAATTTAAAAGAGAAGATCTTAGAAGCTTGTCCGCTGTTAGCTCGGATATTCCCGATGTCCGTCAATGGCCACAAGATAACAATCATTGTAGTTCCCCAAGTCTTGCTGGTGTTTCAACTGAACAAGGTCAAGAGAGCTAAAAAGGACAAAGTAGGGTTCAGACGGGAGAAGGCCTGGTTTATGGAATATGTCGAAAAGACGCGGCTCAGACGAATGCAAGAATGCAATCTGGATAAACCTAACCGGGGTACAACACGCCATGAGGACTGTCTGCATGCAATCCCGGCTAAACTCTGAGAGGAAAAAGGAAGATGCGGCCTATAAAGCCAATATGTGATAGCACAACGATAACCCACTCGAAGAGTTAGTTTCTTAGCGCGTCTAGTGTTGGCCACAATGGAGTGTTCTTCTATGACCTGCTGATTCTTTGCTGGCATTTTGCTCCAGCAAATCTCGTTCTTCTGCTGTTCCACCGCAAAAGGTTCAGCTGGAAGGCCATGTCAGATGGCGTTCTTCTTCCAATAATCGGGGAAAAGTGATGGTGCCACTGTGCGAGTGGACTGTCAATACTTCTATTCAGGTCAGCCCCTGCACTAACACTCATTCAGTGTCGAAACTGATGGTTGTGTCCAGTGGTATAGCATCATCCAGGTCGGCGATCCACCACAGAATATGTCCGTAGCCTATCTTACCTTTGGCGGGTTCTATGATGATGATTAATTTTCCGTATAGCACGCTGATGTACGACACAGAATCGACAGACCCAGTCCTAGCGGTGAGGAACCATGTGGACTGCGGTAGTCATATCCTCTCTCAAACCGCCAAATTTCGAACCTTCTTCCGATGTGAAACTCGTGGGAAATTACAGCACTGGTGTCACGGCGGTGTCCTTGCGCAAGTCAGAAGTTGTCAGTTGCACGGTAAACTGTGAGACCGCCCGTCTAGCAGAGCTCACCTCGTCGGAGCATTATATCATTTGCATTATCCACTTCCCAGAGGTGTTCCGAATTACACCCATGGACAACATAATGGGGATGAAAGTTGCGCCACGGTCTGCGGTTGACAGGGTTCCTACATTCTGGTCATAGTGTTATAGCGGACAGCTAGCCGAGATGGCTTCTGTTCTTCTACTTTATCCTAGGCTCAGAGTACCGGGCTGAGCTGACTTTGGGTGAAGCGGATGGGTTCAAGGTGGTCGGTGATATTAAGTGGACCGACCTCAATCGTAATGCGAGCATCCCCTCCCCAAATACGGGGTGGACTTCGTGAGTCTCGACATCAACAGGCGGCATGCCCTCGCGACTGGTAACTACAGCACTGGGATTGGGATGGCCTGCCCGCACCATTTGCTGCTGGTCTAATTGCCTCTAGTACAGGAACGGCCTTTCTTCAGACACCTGATGCACACTTCCGCGAGTGTTTTTCCATCTAGGCGAGTAACCGGGGCAGCCAGGAATCCGTCAAGCAAAACTTACGAGACCCACGGAGCCTCTTGAGAATCCAACGCGAGAAGGGCGTGGCGTGTGGCCGGTGGAATCTCCCTTACTGAAAGCATATTATATCATCTGGAATGGCCTGGATCTTCGGGTGGTATTTGCCACAGCGGCGGCACTTTTCATCTCTTAGATGACTCTTGGGATACGCTGGCCGTGCCGATTACACTACAATTATTGAGATGACCATATCGACGATACAATATGTACGACCTTGCGGGTACACATATGTAATCAGTAATCCACTGGGTGCTGCGTGTTGGCATATCCTGGACGGGAAAGAGTCTGCACTAACGAGCTGCTATTAGGACGGATGACTATAAATAGGTGTCGGTCGTCGAAAGCTGCATCACTTTCCGAGGTTCAAAAACTGGTTACACAGCAGGTAAACAAGAAACCAACTGCTGCGGATGCTGGAACGCAAGGGGAGACACAGCCTTATCTCGTGCAGCCCGAGATGCATACGCGACTTCCGGCGGTGTGAAGATTGCCATGTTATTGGGGATGAGATGTCACATTCCGCCATCGCAAAATTTTCTTCCTGTTGGGTAGTAGCTTACCTAAGTTAACATACTGTGAACTGTTCTCGTAGTGATTGGATGGACCCATAGAGCATGAGGTGAAAGATAAGAAGCAAAGAAGTAAGACGGAACCGTAAGGAGTGTCATTCCACGGTATTGGATATGCTCTTGAATGTTTCTAGGCTCGGCTGCTTGAAGTAGAGCACAAATACTAGTCATTATCAGTGTGAAAGAATACGAAGAGTCTCAATACAATCATTCTCTGATTAGCTTTATATGCCTTTGATGCCTCATGAAAGTTGAAGGTTTTTCCCAAGTAATATATACGGTAAGGTACCGTCTCGTAATCACTCACCGGTAGTCGCAACTGATGGCCGCGGTGGTGGAAGCGTGGCCAGGCCCTAAGATCCGACTGGACAAAGATCTCCCGTCAGCATCCCTGCATCTCCTGCTGCTTAGTGCGCTGATCTATCTGTGACGTGTCCAGCAAAAGGGTTGTTAGTACGTCACAAAGAACAAGTACCCGAAAGTAAGATTGCGTTTGGAATCGGTCATACTTCGATTAACCGGAAAATTCAACCACAAGTCCCAAGCATATATCTCCGGGCAAGATAAAACCAAGGAGGGCACAAATAACGGTTTTTTAATGAAACCTTTAACAACCACGATATTGACATCTGGGTATGTGCTACAGAGGCCTAACATCGACAGTACACGGATACCAGCGAAAGAAAAGGGAAAAAAAGTTCGATCGGCAAGGAAGTGTGGAGATGATCTGTCGTTGTCAATTCGCGCCCCGCTGGATCGACATACGCTTGCGGCTCATGGGTTCGATGGGGGTTTGATCTCTCATTTTCTAGTGCGCCCTTAAACCAAAGCAATCGCAGAGAGATCTAGTTCCGATACTAGTGACTATGTCTTGAGACTACAAAGAACAAGTACAAAGAACGAAGAAAACCTCCACGAACCAAGCAAGTTCTATTTTCAATTCTCATGAGTCATAGACTAAAAACAAGCGTGTGCGTGATCCCGAAATGAATTTGATGATCAGACGTAGAGAAGCGCCAAAGCAGCACCAATCAGAGCCACAAGCCCTTGAGGAGCGTTGAATGTAGTTGAAGCCGCGCCCGTGGATAGCTGAGCGGTAGTCGTGGCGGCAGTGCTGTTCGACCTCGAGGTAGAAGACGCGGACGTGGCGAGCGTAGTACCCGTAGAAGAGGATGAAGACGTGGAGGTAGACGTAGTCGATCCTGTAGAGAAATCACACTTCGGTCAGTGAGGTCGCCGTGCCACAATAACGAAAAGACATCTTGCCTGAAGATGAAGATAGAGGACTGCTCGACGAGGTAGTTGTCGAAGACACCGCAGTCGTAGGGGTGACTGTGGTGGATTCGGTCTCACTGGATGTCGAAGAGGAGGAGGTAGAAGAAGAGGAAGAGGAAGAAGATGTAGTGGAAGTGGAAGAAGATGACGAGGAAGTAGTACCATCGCTTGAAGCACCCTTTTCGACAGTAAAAGTCGGGCTCACAGCGAGCTCGCCCGACGAGTCGATGATCTCGATTTCATAGTCAGACCTAGGATGGAAAATAGGAAGTTAGTAGTGTTCCCACTTCCAACTGTCGGTGAGTTCACACGGTCTAGAGTACGCACCCGTTAGAAATGCTAGGGTTGGGCTGGGTAGTGTATTCCCCAGTGGAAGTCTTTACGTTGTCCGCCAGCTTAGTTTGGAAGGATCCGTCCTGGGTGCGCAAGATGATGCTGATCACTGACGGATCGTTGGCATCGCTGGTGAATTTGATGGTTTTGGGAGTGGAAAAATCCCATTCAGTGCCTGAGGTGGGCTCGGTGATGGTGATGGCCAAAGCCGAAGAGATGAGGCCCAGCGAGGCGGCGGTGATTGCGAAGCGCATGTTGATACGATCTGAATTACTACTGCAGAGAATACTAGTAGCTAGGAAGTAGTAGTGTCAAGTTTCCTACCGGGACGTTTGCCTGCTATATATGTATATACAAAACTCTTTGAGAAGGATTCCCTTTGACGGGATCCTATAGCGACACACGGTATACTCTTCTGTACTGAATCACTCAGCAGCCTTTAGCTGGGGCCCAACAGACCGGGACCAGGCTGATTGTCTAGACCGCGCACTGAAGCAGCAATACGAGGTGATCATCAGTATGGGCTGAGCCTCTCGCGGGAAGGGCAAAAAAACGGACCTCAAAGTGTAATCCGAGACATTTCCTACGTTGAGTGACAGCAATCGGGCATGACCGGGATGTATGTCTCTGAAGCAGTGATCTGTCACGGTGTGCTGGATATACCACAATATCAGACCAATGAGATGCTCCGATACGACTGGCTGTGGGTGTTCTATCCCCGACAGATAAAGACGCGAGCTGTGAAAGCAAGTTGAAGCCATCTCGTGTCAGCGCAAGGTTGGCACTAGGAGGGATTGGCTGCAAGACGGAAGAGCCGATAAGGGCTCTGGGAAATCGAGGCTGTCAAAGATCCGTACTTCTATTTTTGTGGGCAGTATCTGGCTGTTATTCCATACCCGTTCAATACGGTAAGATGTCCCGATCAGGTCAGATTGGCTGGCAGAGTGTATCTATCTGGGACCTGCGGTCATCCTGCAAGCTGGCAGGCTGCTTGTTGTCGTTTGTGGTTGTGGTTGTTCTTCCAAGGGTAACCGAAGCCGAGCCGGTTCCTGTGCGCCCGACCGTCAGGGCAACCCATCAAAGAACGAGAAAGCCCGCAACAGTCGGGAATTCCGAAAGTAATCACCCTCCATTACTACCACCTCGTCTACGCGAAGAGACACTGACAATCTGGTCGCTGTGCTAAAAGGCGTTTAATAAAATTTCATTTAGATCTAGAAGGAACAACACATGTATATTACCGCGATGTCAGGTTGACTAGTTAAGAGACAAGACGCCACAATCTATACTTAGTACTCTATTGGTGCATCCAGAGGCATGGTATAGGGTTTCATGTAAAGCCACAGTTTCAAGACAGATGAAAGAGCGTAAGAGGGAACAATGGCCATGGGGGTAATGCGAAACAGGGAAAGACAGGCGATAAACATCAGGAGAGAGGCTCAAGGGACTAGATGAACGCGTAGGACGTGGCCATCGCAACGGTGACCACCAATGTGCTTATCCCCAGCGGCACCCCAAACAAATAAGTCTCAGACCCCTTGGACTGGATTGGGCTGACGGATGAGGCTGCGGAACTACTCGGGGTCGCCGATTTAGTCTGATCACCACAGATATCGGTGCTGTCCTTCAGGCTGTCTGTGGGATAGTACACGCGCGGACCCCCGTCCGAGCTCAGATCCACTGCCAGATTCCCGCTGGAATCCGTGACATACGTCTTGCAAGATAAGATCTCGGTCACATTCTGTTTGGATTGGAATCCGGTCTCGTCTGAGCCCAATGTGATTTTCGTGGTGGCTTTGCTGGCTGGCTTGGCTCCCAAATTGGATACGACGCTCACGACCTGATTGCCTGCAAACCCCTTGCGCGTAGCCAGAATGTGGGTAGAATTGTAAATGGGAGCTGACAGGTACGAGAGGTAATCGCTTCCAGATTGCGACTTTTGCGTGTACTGCTCACCATCTCCGCTAGCATATGATCGAAGGCGATTCAGTGATTGGACGAGGGTGGGGAGGGAAGTCGAGTGCATCGAGTAGTTGGTCAGCCAGAGAGCCTCGCGGTTGACCGGATTGTAGGACCCAGTCAGATGTTGTTCCTCGCCGTAATAGACTGTATTTTGATCATCAGCGGTGTCTGAGAAATCCTGCCTCCTATAAGGAGTGGCGATGGGAACATACGGATGGGGATGCCGTCCGCCAGCATACTGCTGGTCAGAATATTGCGCGCCAGCTGCTCATGAGCAGTAAAAGTCAATCATTGTTCAGTATTGAGATAGGAATAGCGGCTAGACTTACCGATATATCCGACGTGTATGAACCGAAGCGCGGAACATCCTGGTTAGCAGTAAACGTCCCCAGAGCCAGGACATCCTGTATATGGTCAGTTTGGAGGTATATTCCGCTTTGGAGCATGTACTACCTCGCACTGTCCCTTGGTATAGCTGATAGACTCGGTAATTGTGCTCAGGTTCCCATTGGTTGTGTTGAATGCGTCGGTGAGAATGTAGTACCTGAGAAGGTCAACACGACTCAATCTACTCATCCCGATGCGGTACTCACAATGGATAATTCAATAGCCCATTCAAGCTTGGCTGTAGAGGGCAAACATCAGCCGCATCGGCCGTAGCACCTTCACCGACAGTGAAAACCCCCGATGACTTGGTGAAGTTGGAGAAGAAGTCGGGGGCGATGTTAAGGACGCTGTCGATGCGCAGTCCGTCAACTAGAAACAAGAGACATGTTAATCAATATCCCAGAACAGATCGAAAATAAGACTTACTCGAGTAGTTCGAGACCAAGTCCGATATCCAGGAACCCAGAATATTCTGAACCTGCTCGTCCTCATTTCGCAGATCGGGAAGCGATACGACGGTGTCTCCCATCCAGCACTTAGAATGGCATTAGCAAGACTTCCAGGGGTAATATATCACGATGCACACTTACTTCCAGGACACATGTTTCATTTGTGGGATCACTGGAGAGGAGTCTGAAGTCATGGAAATACTTTTGATCATCGAAAGGATTAAAAGTGCTGTAATCGACAGTGCTAGAGTTTCCGGCCCAGGCCATATCACCAACCACGATGTCGAGCATCAAGTACTGAGTTTCGCATGGTCAACGTCGTTCTCAAGGAAAACTTGGCAGATTGACTTACCATCCCACGATCGTGCAAGGCAGAGGACAAGGCTTGAAGCTCCTTGGGAGTGCCGAAGTGGGAGTTGATGGAATACAGGTCATTGGGCCAATAGCCATGGTATGCTATGAACTGTTAACATATTGAATTATCTACCTACCAACCTACATAAATGTATCATGTATATAAGAATGTAAAAAGAATTGAAGATGGTTTATGAAGGTTTTGAAGTGCCATACCTGAGAGATCTGCTGTTCGGGCGGAAATCTGGGTTTGCGCCGGAGAGATCCATATCTGGAGACTCGGATATCAGAAGAGTGGCAGAAAGTATGAGGAACACTACTCTGTAGTGCTAAACCTACCGCATCGAAGCCGAGATTCTGGATGTAGTCCAGCTTGTTGATGATGCCCTGAAAAGAACCTCCGCAGTAGTTCCCCTGTGCTGCATCACAAGCAGCGGTGGTTGAGTTATCTGATCGAGCAAAGCGATCGGTCACGATTTGATAGATAGAGCGACCGATCCATTGGTCTCTGGAAGCCGCATTAACCGTGGAGATTCCCAGATGTATCACCAGCAACGAGATGATCCACCACCCGTCCATGGTTTGTGGCGTTTGCATGAGCAGATGAAAGAAGGCAAGGAGAGTAGTTTCAGTGGTGGAATAATTAGCTAGAAAGAGGTGAGAGAAATGCCTTGATGGTTATGACCTGCGTAACCTTCTGTTGAGCATGTTCATATACGATGCGGACACATACATTCTTTGTGTCTGTTCAGGGCACAAAAAGATGATTACCGACCAGTGAACAAGTCAACAGTGACAATACCAATGTTTCCTGACTGTACGAAAACTTACGTGACAACGTAATGGGTAAATATGTATTGGGTATTGGGTATTGGTACTTTTCGGACCCTGACAGATAGACATCTTAACTTCCATTTACTGACCAGCAAATCTGACATCTAACTCACGGCCCGTTCGCCAGGTGGTTGGTTCCTACTAGTTCCTGTCACTTTCACCCGATCGGCAGGCTTTGGTGGCCCGGGAAAGAGAGAGTGTGTGTGAACAGACTCTCAGAAAAAGCGCGAGCCAAACCTTAAAACTTCCCGTTATTTTTCTTTTATTTTTTTCTCCTTAATTCCCGTCGGAACCTTTGCTCTGCTCCACTTCTCTCCCCTTATCGGCCTTCGTATCCCGAAAAGATAGTCTATCCCACTCACTTTTCCCTCCTTGGCTCGCTTCCACAATCTCGGATAGGTCATCCTCTCGCGATGACGTGTCTCTGCTGGTTTCGCCCTTCTGGGTTCACGGAATCTGCAAGTTCTGCTCGCCCCATCGGGCATATGTCACTGTCGGGTTGATGGGGTTCGTCTATCTCCGATCCCCGTGGCCCGGGATATATCACTGGCTCTTCAAACTTCGTCCTTGCAGGAGGTTCCCGAGCTGATGAGAAACATCATGACACTGCATATGCCAGGTCGAAGGCTGCTACTATCCATAGTAAACCATAGCTTTCCTCCACTCTTGTCCTTCCCAACACCACGACGGATCCTTCCACCCCCATGGGTTCTTGATTCTGTGTGAGCTGTCGGGTGGATTTACCCCCACCACCGTTGAGAAGGCATCATCATGACCCACTTTGGCTGCTCGCTCAGCCTCTCGACCGCTTCGGAAAACCCATATCAATGCATGTCAGACTGGTGCCGGATGAGACATGAGCCTGCCAGTGTTGGGCCTGGAACCTCGTCTTGGGGCCCGAGCAAGGTGGCGTGGCGTGTTACAAGCTGAATTGGCTTTCAAACGACTCAAATAGACTCGCTGGTCGGGATACCTACACCGTCCATGTCCACCAAATGTGGCGTGTATGTCAGCCCCAAGAAGTATCGGCCAAATTTAGGCCTGTTCGAGCGCCTCACCCAAGTGTCAGTGCACAGAGGAGGCTGTACGGGACATTGCGTTATCGCGCCGGGGTAATGCACTAATCTATGACATGCTTTCCCTGCCCATCAGTGATACCCTATGAATCTCTGCAGTCTCTGGGTTCATGGGATATCCTTTCTTTCTGGGCATGCACTGTCCTGTTGTTGTTACTGCTTGTTTGACTTCCTCTTTTTTCTTTCTGCAGTTGAGGCACCCCCAGCGCGCTTGGTGGATGTCACTATAGTGGCATTCACTTGTGCAGAATGAAGCTGTTCCTTGTTATCTATCGTTATCTCTTCACTATCGCATTATTGAGCCGCATTGCACAATCTCTGCCACATCTTCCTGAGGAGGTAGATTGGAATCTGAACCAAAATGAAACCGCTACGAACCCTCTCGACTACTCGGGTCAATGGGATAGTCACTCATACACTCCTTCTCCGGATAACTGGCGTTTCCCATTCTACACGATATTCCTCGATAGATTTGTCAACGGCGATCCCAGCAACGATGATGCGAATGGTACACAGTGGGAACACATACTGACTTCCAATCAATTCCGTCATGGCGGAGATGTTCTTGGCTTGGTCGATACGTTCGATTACCTTCAGGGCATGGGAATTAAGGTGAGTTTGCTGCCTCGCATAGGTGACAGAACTTCAGAGACTGACCTGATTGCCTTTGCTAGGGTGTTTATCTCGCCGGAACGCCGTACATTAACTTTCCCTGGGGTGCCGACGGATATTCCCCGCTGGACCTAACACTGATGGACCATCACTATGGTACGATCGACG
The DNA here is from genome assembly GCF_003184835.1 of Aspergillus costaricaensis CBS 115574. Classification (NCBI taxonomy): domain Eukaryota; kingdom Fungi; phylum Ascomycota; class Eurotiomycetes; order Eurotiales; family Aspergillaceae; genus Aspergillus; species Aspergillus costaricensis. The sequence goes on from NW_020291831.1 coordinate 329,745, forward strand.
ACTGGCGCACAATGATATCCGAGGCCCATCAGAGGGGGATATATGTTCTCTTCGATAACACCTTTGGGACGTATGTGTGATTACCTGTGCCCCATATCGGAGCGTACAATGCTGACCGCGGGGAAACAGAATGGGCGATCTTATTGGTTTCCAGGGCTACTTGAACAGGTCCGCGCCGATCAATCCCAGCGAATACGACTACGTATGGAAATACGATCGTCAATATTGGGATTTCAAACCCGGGAATGAAATCGAATCACAGTGTCCCTGGGAGTATCCAAGATTCTGGGACGATGACGGGACTGGCTTGACCACAACCACACTTGGCGCTTCATGCCGTGACAGTGAATTCGACCAAGTAGACCTCTCCCCAATTCATTGCATTGGCTATCACTGACTATATACTGCAGTATGGAGAAGTAGCTGCTTTTGGAAACTACACCGAATGGGAAGGGCAGATTGCCAAATTTGCCTTTGTGCAAGATCGTCTGCGCTCATGGCGGCCTGACGTCTTGGCGAAGATCAAACACTTCTCCTGTCTGACCATCACCATGCTTGACATCGATGGGTTCCGCGTCGATAAGGCTCTTCAGGTGACCCTGGATCAACTGGGCGAGTGGTCCGAGTCAGTGCGTGATTGCGCCCAGCAAGTGGGTAAAGACAACTTCTACATCCCTGGGGAGATTGTCTCAGGGAATGCCTTTGGATCGTTGTATATTGGTCGCGGCCGCCAGACGAATCAGACCGTCTCCAATATCACCGAGGCCTTTATGATGACGAACAAGACGGACAAGGCCACCGAGGATCTCTTTCTCAGACCTACATCGCAATCCGCCTTAGACGGGGCTGCGTTTCACTACACGCTATACCGAGGATTGAGTCGGTTTTTAGGGTCAGTTGTCCCGCTCATCCCCTGAAAAGCTCCTTTCATCCATACTAATGTGCTCATATTTAGCCTGGATGGTATCTACGCTGCCGAAGGTGATCCGCCAGTAAATTTCATCGAGACTTGGAATGGCCTCGTGGAGACTAACGACATGATCAACATCAATACTGGAAAGTTCGACCCGCGCCACCTGTTTGGTGTCACGAATCAGGACGTTTTTCGGTGGCCAGCCATTGCCAACGGTACCCATAAGCAGAATTTGGGGCTGTACATCGCATCGTTGCTCATGCCAGGAATCCCCATTCTCTCCTGGGGCGAGGAACAGGATTTCTACATTCTGGACAACCAGGCTGACAATTATAGTATGTAATTCGCGTCCTCAACCCCTTTTCTTTACTAACACTTTATAGTCTTCGGTCGCGGCCCCATGTCATCTGCTCAAGCATGGCAGCTTCACGGATGCTACAAGCTCGGGGCATCCAAATATGTCAACTTCCCGCTCGACCGCGCCCTGACTGGATGCGGTGATGATTCCGTTAGCCTTGACCATCGGGATCCTTCCCATCCTGTTCGTGGTCTTATCAAAATGATGTTTGAGATGCGACAGAACTACCCTGTTCTGAACGATGGCTGGTACCTTCAACAATTGTCTAACCATACCTTCGATATCTACCTTCCCGGCAGTAATGGAACTCCAACTGAGACGGGAATGTGGAGTGTGATGAGGTCCCGCTTTACAGACCTACAAAACTTCGATGGTCAGGGTCAGGGTAACCAGAGTGTTTGGCTAGTGTATTCGAACGACAACAAGACGGTTGATCACCAGTTCAACTGCAGTAGCAAGGATGCCCTGATCTCGCCATTTCCTGCAGGAACCACGGTGAAGAACCTGTTCTATCCGTTTGACGAATATACTCTCATTAACAGCTCGGTGACGCTTGGGTAAAATTTTACCACCAAAGAGTTAAATTGACTTCGCTAACCATCAGTAGATTCGAAGGATCAGAACTCCCCAATGGATGTTATCCTCAACTGACGATGCCGGCCTGGGGTTTTAAAGCCTTTGTCCCCAAGGCTAAATTTGTGAAGCCTTCGCCATACATAACACGCTTCAGCCCGGGGCACGATGCGCGGTTTATCTCCCAGGGGAACGATGGGGAGACCATACAAATTGGCTTCGAGTTCTCCCAGGAGATGAATTGCAGCCAAATCACCGACTCGCTGACGGTGACGTCTAAAGCACTCAATGATGAGAGTGCTCTGATCGACACAAATTCAGTCTCATGCAGTTCATTTGCTGAGACACAAGTGGCGACATTTCCTGGTGCCCTCACTAGCGTCTTCGGCTACCAGGTCAATTTGACCAACGTTTATCCTGGAGTCCACAGGATCACTGTTAGCAACGTGACTACTACAGAGGGAAACCAATCAACCAACGTAAGTATACACTTCCTCTATGCCGCTGCATAAAGCTACAATGCTAAGTAATTCGGGCAGTCCGTGGATCACTTCATGTTTCGCATCGGAGAGACGAACAATCCCATGGTGTGGCCGCAACTGGCCAACTACAGCCGGACTCTGCTATTTGACACTCCATCCCCTGCAACGGAGCCCTTGTCTGTAAGGCCACAGGCCCCAGGTGCAGATATGTGGCGCTACTCGCTCGACTTCGGGGCTAATTTCAGTCCCTGGATGACATATACCGGGTTCAATACGTCCATCCCGGGTAAGAACTGGACCGGGACTGCGAAGCAAGCGTGGGATGGAGAGCACATCATCGCCCAGTATTGGAGCAAGCTCACTGGGAGTAGCGACCACTGGCAGCATGGAGACTCCCAATGGCAATACAAACCACCTCGTCGCTTTCCCAACCTCTTTATTGAGGGTGAATTTAATCAGTTCGGATACGACGCTGGCTACTCCAACACGATGAGCCTCAGCAACGTCACTGGCGATTGGGAGATCCACTTCATGGGCGAATGGCCCGTACAGGTCGCATTCAATGCCTGGGGAATCAATGAAGATGGCCTGCCCGATCAGACACAAGTCTACGGGGATATCGACGGCGACAACGTCCTGGATCAAGTTCCCCCCGTCACGCTTCTGAGCAATGTGTTCAATGTCACCATCCCACCCCCCTCGCCTTATCTAGCTTTTAAGCTTTCGGTGAATGACGGCGATCTGAGGGTCTACGCCACACCCACCGGATCGAGATGGGTCCAGCTAGCTCTCTTCATCTTGCTAGCTGTCATACCTGTCGCCACAGCTGTCGGGGCAGTGTTCATTTACCTCAAGGCTTTTTACCAGGTCAAGTTCAATCAAGTCGGCGTCACGGAGAAGACTTCGACGTTTGCACCGATTCTGGGAGCCCTTATGAAGATAACCCGGTCTTCTAACGAAAAGGAAGCCAGCCCGGAAGAGACTCAGCGTTCCGTGAGCCCGTCAGTCCTTCCCACTGGAAGCGCCATTGGAGCCATTGTTAACACCCCACGACGCACTGTCCTTATTGCCACCATGGAATACGATATTGAAGATTGGGCCATCAAGATCAAAATCGGTGGACTAGGTGTGATGGCTCAATTAATGGGCAAGAACCTTACCCATCAGGACCTCATATGGGTGGTTCCCTGTGTTGGAGGCGTGGACTACCCTAGGGATGACCCGCGTGAACCCATGGTGGTGACGGTCCTTGGGACAACATACCATGTTGATGTTCAGTACCATCGGCTGCATAATATAACATACGTCCTGCTGGATGCGCCTGTGTTTCGAGCGCAATCGAAGTCGGACCCATATCCTGCCCGGATGGACGACCTCAATTCCGCCATTTTCTACTCGGCCTGGAACCAATGTATTGCTGAAGCCATCAAGCGGTTCCCGCAGATTGACCTCTACCATATCAACGATTACCATGGTGCAGCAGCTCCACTCTATCTCCTACCTCGAACAATTCCATGCTGCCTGTCTCTGCATAACGCGGAATTTCAAGGCTTGTGGCCAATGCGAAACCCCCAGCAAATACACGAGGTCTGCCGAGTGTTCAATCTGGATCAGGCAGTAGTCAAGAAATACGTCCAGTTCGGCGACGTGTTCAATCTCCTTCACTGCGCCGCGAACTACCTGAAAATACACCAGAACGGATTCGGGGCAGTGGGTGTCTCGAAGAAATACGGCAAGCGATCGTACGCCAGGTATCCCATTTTCTGGGGTCTCAAGAGCGTTGGAGCCTTGCCTAATCCTGACCCGTCCGACTTGGCAGACTGGGACAGCAATGCGAGCAAACAGCCCGAGGAGGTCACCATCGATTTGGAGTTTGAGGCCAGCCGTGGCGCACTGAAAAAGCAAGCACAGGAGTGGGCAGGGCTGAAGGTTGACCCCGACGCTCAGTTATTTGTCTTTGTCGGGCGCTGGTCCATGCAAAAGGGCGTTGACCTTATCGCGGACATCTTCCCCTCTGTTTTGGATGCTCACCCGAAGGTACAGTTGATGTGCATTGGGCCAGTCATCGATCTCTATGGGAGGTTTGCGGCTTTGAAGTTGAACCGGCTGATGGAACTCTATCCGGGACGTGTCTATTCCAAGCCAGAATTTACTGCACTACCTCCCTTCATCTTCAGTGGCGCTGAATTTGCATTGATTCCATCGCGGGATGAACCGTTTGGTCTTGTGGCTGTCGAGTTTGGCCGCAAAGGAGCTTTAGGCGTGGGATCACGGTATGACTCTATACAAACGTTGCTACGAGTATCAATGCTGACGTATGTACATCATGTAGGGTCGGTGGCCTTGGACAGATGCCAGGATGGTGGTACACAATGTGAGCTTCTTCATCCTACCAATGACGCCATGTAGAGGCGGAGTGCTAATGTATTCTAGTGAGTCGATGACAACAAAACATCTCATTCACCAGTTCAAGTTGGCAATCAACGATGCTCTGAGATCATCTCAAGAAACACGCGCTATGATGCGTGCACGGTCAGGCAAGCAGCGGTTCCCCGTGGCGCAGTGGGTTGAGGATTTGGGTATCCTACAAACTACATCCATCGTAAAGCACGCAAAACACTCGAAAAGCCAGGACCGCAATACTTGGAGGATATCTGGTGTCAGTACAATGGTCCCCGATAGACCTCGCAACTTTCGGTTTTCATCGAGCTCGAATACCAGTCGCGAACAGAGCCGTTCTCGCAGCTCAGACAACTCGGGTCCGCCCAGCAGGCCCATTACTGCGGACGCAAAACAAGCCGTTTCCAGGCCAGGCCACAGCCATGTTGCCTCGTTGCCAGCAAATTTGCCTTCGAATCTGAACATGTTCAATGATTCTGACACTGACAACGAGCCAAGACGCAGACCAGTATCCTCCACCCCCCGGGGAGGCCCTCGCATTGTTTATACCCTCGGCAACGACGACCAAGATCTCGAGAATATGACAGGGGTCACCCAAGATGACTTCGGCCCTCATCTTGCCTCGTATCTGTCGCCATCTGGGGCACCAAATACTCCCCCAACATTTGCTAACTCTGGGGCCAGTACCCCCACCCTCGGCGCCGGACCGGACGATGGTCTGCTAGGACGAAGGAACCTAAGCCCGTCGATGATGAGTCTCGTTAGCATCCATGACATCGTCAAGGAGAAACAAGACTACAACCTCCAGAAAGTCAATCCCTTTTTCACAGATGCCAATCACGAGTACGCAGCCAAGTTTGAACGGAAACTTGCCGGTCTAAACGGCAAAAACTCAGAGGACCAGTTGTGCATCGAGGAATTCATCGAGAAAAGCGAAAAAGACTGGTTCAACCGTTACCGAGATGTCAAACTGGGCAAATCACCTCTCCCGTCTCCGTCTCCGTCTATCTTCCGCTTTAAAGTTCAGGACGCGAGTCGACCACCTACCCCTGCAGTCAATGGCCCTGCTGAGGATCCAAACGGTGGGCAATTTCTTCTCCCAAAGGATTATGTTCCTCCCACCGGTTTGAAGCGCTTCATGCTCATCAAGCTGGGCGACTGGCCCTTGTATTCAATTGTGCTTGCTATCGTGAGTTTGAACCTTCCCCAGACGCCACCCAAATCAACCACTAACAGAACAATACCAGGGCCAAATCCTTGCCTTGAACTCCTATCAGATTACTCTGTTGAACGGCGAGATCGGAGAAACGGCAGAAAAGCTGTACATCCTGGCTTCGATTTATCTCGCGTCCTCAATCGTCTGGTGGATGGTTTTCCGGCTCGTTCCATCGGTTTATGTGCTAACTATTCCGTACCTGGTATGTGAACTTGTTCCCATATTTTTCATTGCCTAGGCCTTCATTCTAACTGTGTCAAAGTTGTACGGCTTAGCCTTCCTGTTCGTCGGAATCGCGGGCCCCATTGGCAACGGCACCAGCCAGACGTGGCTACAGAACGTGGGCACCGGGCTATATTCATTTGCATCTTCCAGTGGATCCATCTTCTTCGCCCTGAACTTTGGAGATGAAGGTATGTATATGGACAGCATCTGCCGGCCACATTATCTAACCATTGTGTGTTTAGGCGGGGCGCCTCTCAGCTCCTGGATTTACCGAGCAACGGTGATTCAGGGTAGCCAGCAGCTATGCATCAGTTTCCTGTGGTACTGGGGTAGCTGGATGGCAAGCCTCAACCAAGAGGGCAGTACGCGATTCAGTCTTAGCATAACTGACCCAAACGTGTTGCTCGGGGTCGGCATCGGCCTGGCTTGTGTGCTGTGGCTGTTGGGGGCCTTGGTATTCTTCGGACTCCCTGCATACTATCGGCAAACACCTGGTCGGGTCCCAACCTTCTACCTCTCGCTCTTCCGGCGTCGGGTCATCCTGGTATGTTTCTGTCGGTCTTAATAATACTCGGCCTTTGATATCGGGAGCTAACCGACTTTCTTCTAGTGGTTCTTCTACATGGTGTTCATCTCCAACTACTGGCTATCAGCACCGTATGGGCGAAACTGGCTGTACCTCTGGTCAAGCAAGCACGCCAAGGTGTGGCAGATCATTCTCCTAGTCCTTCTCTTCTTCGTCGTGGTGTGGGCAGCTGCGCTCTGGGTATTTCACGTGCTTTCCAAGCGACATGCCTGGTTCATCCCGATCTTTGCCATTGGGCTGGGAGCCCCTCGATGGGCACAGATTCTATGGGCCACTTCCAACATTGGCACCTATATTCCTTGGGCGGGTGGACCAGTTGCTGGAGCCATTCTCGGACGGGCGCTCTGGTTGTGGCTTGGGGTTCTGGATAGTCTTCAGGGTATTGGTGAGTCTTTTTCCTGATCATCCGTCGGGGCTTTTCTCAACTAACATTAAACCATTCACCTAGGGTTTGGAATGATTCTTCTAAACACCATGACTCGTTTCCATGTCACCTTTACCCTCCTGGCAGCGCAGGTGGTTGGTTCGGTAGCCACCATTCTGGCTCGAGCTACAGCTCCCGATAAGTTGGGGCCAGGCAATGTTTTCCCTGACTTCTCGGCAGGGGTGACCGCCGGGTTGAGCAAAGCGGACTTTTGGGTGTGTCTGCTGTTGATGCTCTCCATCAACGTCATCTGCATCTTTTTCTACCGCAAAGAGCAGCTTTCAAAACCATAGTTATTGCAATTACTGTAGTCTAACTCTTTTGGACCAGTCTCTTGGTTGAAGAGATCTGGTGAGCATTATTTGGAGTAATTGGGGGACTTTTGTCTAGTGTTCATGTTTGGTTCAATTACCGCGGAGATATATAAATTGTACATCTTTTTCTCCGAACGATGTACATGGGAGACTGGGTTTTGGGTATATATTTGAGTAATGTTGGTAGCATACACCCGAATAATAGGATATATATCATATAGAAAGACAGCCATATCCCATCAAATGTTTGTGTCAAGCATCGTATCCAAGTCAAACAATCTTCTTTAGATCAGGTGATGGCGCAGCGCGGGACAAGTTCGGTCCGAGCCATCCCGGCTATTCCTGTTCAGGCCTGATCCCTCAGGCCGCCTGCATGACTTTTAATTAAATACGAGATGATTGCCCCCTCTTCCTAACTCGTGTCAAAAAATATCCCATTCCTTGTCAGTCCTTTCTGCAATACGCGTCTTGTCTTTTGTTTTCATTGAGAGCCGTTGTTCTGCCACTCTCTTCAGAGCAACGCGATTCTCGTTCACTCGCTTAACTTATTCACCCGTCGCCCTATCAACAACTTAGGCATTTTACTCCAGTCACTCAATACTGTCTACCATGTATCGCTCACTTTTCTCTATTCTTATTGCTCTCTGCTTCTATGCCCATTGCGCCTTTGCCTCCTTAACTTCAAGTGAGATCGCCAACTCTTTGAATGAATTGGCGCAACAAGGTTTCGCTGCCAAGGATCTCGTATTGGAGATTAACTCCACCGCCGATGCCGGTCCAATGCGTGTATGTTTGCCCTAGGTATCCTGAGATACGGTCATGATCCACAGCTTCAAGTATGCGTTTTTCTGATGAGGTGTAGGATGTCTATACCGAAATGGACACGATGGTGACCGTGGTTCTCACGGACATCGAGTTCATGACCAATACCCCTATCATCACTGATCAATCCGAGGAGCAGACAGTATATGAAGGGTACTCAAATGTGAGGTCATCAGCCTAACCCATAGCAACTAAATATATAACTTATCCCTTTGGCCGCTAGTTCGTACAATCGCTCCTTGAGCTCATGGACGCCTTCTCCGACAGTGCAACTGAGTTGAAGTCGATTGACTCAACCACTAAAGAGAAAGTGCCCTCGGAAGTTCGCATCCTGGAAAGTGCCGTGGACGTGAGATTGCCTCCATTTTTGAGCCGTTGAGGTCCACACTAATATGTCATCAGGCCTACTTCTATAATATTATCGGCCTCTTCCCGGCTAACAGCTCGTACAATGCCCAAGCCAGCAACCAGAAAGCCCAGGTCGACACCCATTGCTTCCAGGCTATCTGGGCGTTTGATGTCAGCGATGGCAGTCAGTCTAGCTCACAATCGCGCAGGAATACCTCTCTTCATGCTCGAAGAATGATGCGAAATTCCGCGTAAATTGGACCATGTACTTCCTGTAAGGATTGCGCAGAGCTGGATCGTCACCTTGATGGTCACCAGCGGAACCCGCTGCTGTATATTTCTAATTATTTATCACCTTGTACCATAATGATAATTTCACTGCACTTCCAGGCACCAAGTTTATGAGTGGACATTCATTTGCTGACTACATAATTGGAAGTAGACAAAATCTAGCGATACTACCCCCGGGGCAGCAGAGCCGTCATGAGATATACAACACGTAAGGATATGCGTACACCCTAGATGAATGATTCAATAGACAGACTAAGGCACAACAAAATACCGGGATGCCATATAGACCGAAGAGGAAAATTAGAAGAACAATAAAACAAGAGATATTAGGTTAACCCCAGAACATAAAGATCACGAGCACAGGATGAAAGTCTACGGCTTCAACACAACCTGACCCCCCCAGCCGCTCAATTTTCCTGCCGCATCTAATGCGCCTTCAATTTCATCCAGCCCAAATTCCTCGATGTAAGTGACCCCGCCCTTCCCACCCAGTGGAAGCAACCCAGACCGCACCATTTGAATCAGCCGGAACACATGCGGACGATCATACATAAACCGTCCCTGAATGCGAATGCCCTTGAACATGATCTCGCCGTAAGGAACCTGAACACTTCCCAAGTGACCGCCCATCAGGACACATCGACCGAAAGATCCCAGCGCACGAATACCGGCAACTAACAGGGATGAGTCCTGAACGGTTGGGGGCGACAGGTCCAGGTATACATGGGCCCCCTCCGGTTGGCCGACCGCTGTTTTGAAGGACTGGGTATCAGTGGCCTCGTCCCCAGTGATTTGGACTGTGATTAGTCGTTGTGTACCATGAATGCGTTCGAGCTTGTCCAGAGCTGCCCTGTTGCGACCGGCTGCGATGACGGTGGCCCCCATGGCCAGGGCTGCGCCTACCGCACCGCCACCAAAACGCCCTGTAGCTGGGGCCACAATCACCACCTCGCCCGGTTTCACGTCCACCTCGGCCAGCCCGCCAAAGGGGACCAGGTATACGGTCAAAAGACAGAGGTCACTGATACTGTATCCCAGCCGCCCCAGGAGAACTTTCTCGTCCAGTGGATACAGGTTCTCCAGAGGGAACCGCGCGTATTCAGCATATGTTCCGTTGCGCCAAACTCCATCCATGAGTTTCTGCGCCGCAGGATGAATTGCTCCATGAACTCCGTACAGCATGGTAACAGTGGGATTATCGCGCGCGCGGATGGTTATGTCACAGAAGACAAGTTGACCCGGCCTGAGGGTGACACAGTCGGGTCCAACTTCATGGATACGCGCGATGGCCGTGTTTCCCGGAGTCATGGGGATGGAAAGTGGGTATGGGCGCTGGTTCGTGATTACCTCCCTCATATAAGGGACAATATCAGCAGCCAGGATGCGGACGATGGCATCGCCAGTCGATGCCACAGGGCGAGGGACATTTTCCACGACCAGGGGCTTGTCCCGGGCATGAATCACCGCCGCTTTGTGGGTTGACATATTTTTTTTTTGTTGGTCTGAGGGGCAGTTGCAAGGTAGTAGAAGATGAGCCGTTCCCTTCTCTGCTGCCTTAACTGATATGTAGAGCCATTTAATTTCGTGCTTTGTCCATCAATTTAAGGAAGACAGATCCATGGTAGGCGAGAATGGTATATCCGCAAACTCCGGTCACCCCGACCAACAAAAGTCTGGTAACGAAGAAGCAAGATACTACGGAATACCCACTTAAGCGATCCCATCTGTCATAGTAAATTCTGGTAAAGGGTCAATGACACCAGATATAGCCCTGGACGGTGGGTCCCAATCAATTCTGCCGATTTCAACACTTCTGCAATTGCTTGCGCGGCAATGGATTCACGGCGACGGCGATAACCTCTCACTGCTCCCCGTATCTCCGAATCCCTCCACCAACGCGCTTTGTATGTCATGGATCCGTGGTCAATGTATGACCTGCCACCGCACCCGTATTGGCAAGGTCGTCAAACGTTGACTGCTGATCTCATGACAGATACTAAAGCCGTATGTGGTGGAAGTTTTGCCTCCCATGTACATAGACAAAGTAGAGTGGGTCCGACTCTACTTTGTCTATGTAACTTTAGAGAAAAGCATATTCATGAAGTGAACACCAAAGTGGCAGGGTGAATGTGCGAGCCCCACTGGGTTATGAACATGGTGACTGGGCAGCTAAACCTACTAATGCTATCGCATTTAGCGTTCGTACCTACTGTCCTGATACTACTCGTAGCCTGGCCCTGTGTCTATACTAGCTAGCTGTTGTTATGGGCGCACTTCGGGGCCCTTGAGGGCAAGGCACCCGCGAGATGGGCGCTAGGGTCCAACCGGAGGGCTGCGGCAGTTGCTCCGCACGGTGAGATTCTGCAGCAAGCCTTTTGAATGCCGTTATTCCCCTTGCTTTTATACCGGTGGATCCATGGCAATAGGTAGCCCGCAGATCGTCGACTGGCTACTGATGCTGAATGGTCGATCCTGGATTACCGCTGTGCTATGCTGAAGTGTCAGGCGTCCATTCCGCTCATGTGGGCCTACCTTCAGACCTCAATAATTCTTAAGGTAGGGGCATTGTGGAGGGTCAAGGGCATATGCTGAAGAGAGGCAACTGCCATACAACGCAGGACTCGATGCTGTCAGATATGAATCACATTTGGTTCATGAAGGTTATCACACCCAAGGTGCAGGGGACCATCAACGTCGTCTCTGCCCTATGCCCCACCAGGTCTTATCTGGATTTCTTCATCATGTGCTCCTCGTCAGCGGGAGTTATTGCCAACCGCGGCCAGGCCAACTATGCTGCCACACCAACACCTTTCTGGGTGTTTTTGCGTGTCAACTGATGACAGGAGGCTACCCGGCCACCTCGATCAGTCTGGGAAGCGTGTTCAGTGTGGGTTGGATCGTGGAGAACCATTTTAGACTCTCCATCGCGCTCGCCTACAGGGCCCTCTGGAAAGATCTCACATTCTCTATCCTGGAATATCGTATAAACCCTGCCTGGGGGGTGGCGCAGAGTACCCAGACCTGCCACACGGTGGTCGGAATACGATCCGCGCGGGACTTTCAACGCCAGTCCATCCCTCTGCCCAGGTTCATGACCCATTCGTTATTCTCTCCGCGTCGGGCCATTGCAGGCAGGTCCCAAATGGCCGAACAAGAGGTCGAGGCGGCGGTGGACGTCGTAACGCGGACGATCGTCGATAAACTGGCGCGTATTATGGCACTTTCCGTTCAGGAGATTGATCCGCAGCGGTCGCTGGGCTCGTACGAGGTGGATTCCCTGGTAACAGTGGACTTGAGGACTTGGTTCGGACGGGAAGTGGGGGTTTCCATGGGATCGGGAGAGCCGTTGGCGGAGCTGGCCATGACCCAGTTGGCCCGACAGGCTGCGGACGGATCACAGTTCTTGCCGGCGGAGCTCGGGAGAAGTTAGTAGGAGAAGGGCCTGTATCTGATTAAGAAAGAAGATTTAATAGGGTGCAATTGCATGATGGAGGCCCAAAAAGACAAGCCAGGAAGAATGAAGCTTTCGACCATGAGGAACGACGGTTGAGGCGCCATATTCAGGCATTCAGGCATGAATATTAGTAATCAGAGATGTAACAGGTGACTTTTACCGAGGCAAGGAAGTGGCACTAGCCCCAAATAGGTAACACAACAACCAGCTGCTGTTTTGAGACAAAAAAGGAATCCAGTAATCAGGCAGAATCGACTAGTTACATACAAGCAATGTCTCCAAAACGGAGCCCAGAGCTCAGACCTTGAGATATTGTCACTCCTGCTCGCATGGTGGTGTGCTTCGTTTTGGCTGTTCTACGTTCAGTGTCGAGTGATCAAAGCATATTTGACCGGGTGAGGAGCAAAGAAATATGCCCCAAAGCCAATATTTCTGGAACTTGAAGTCATTGGCTAACATGGGGCTGCAGAAATATTAAGATTAATATCAAGACTGGGACTACGCCCGCCACTGGCCCTGCAATACAATCGTGGATCTTGAGCCAGCTGTGGCACATGCTGGCTACACGAGTAACTGCTCGGTTCGCTTCGCAACATCTGAGGCCTATGTTTAGCCACTAGTAGTTCAGATCTTCCCTGTTTCTATAAGAAATCCATCTTCCTGTGCACTAAGGCGTGCCAAACCTTTAGCTCTCTAGTCTTGTGACCAAGCTTTTAGTTTATGCTTCAGTTTTCTTGCCTGGGAGAACATGCCTGGTACAGAGATCAGTCAGTGGTGCAAACCCGTCCATACGGTGCCCCTTCGAGGAATATGAACGGATCCTTGAGAAGAATCCTATTTTGGCTGTCACTGGCTGTACGGAAAAATTCTGCCAAGCTGGACGTCTCATTCACAGCGCTGAGTCAAAGGTCGGGGAGAATCGTCCCGTCGAAGTGGTGCAAAATGAAGCGGTGGCTTTTCTCTGGCAGTTGTGGCAGGAAGGCATCTACACCGAAGACCGTTACCTAGAAAGGCGCGCACAAGTACTGGAGGAGATAGCTCAATCAACTAAAACCGCAATTGTGTGGGATCAGGAATACAAGCGAGTGGGCAAGACTTGTATCTGGACACAAAGCGCCGAAGAACTTCGCTATGGGCTGCGTCTGGTTGCCTCGACCACCGGCAGTGGTGCCTTTCCTGCCAATGGAGCTGATTTTGCAAATGCCTTAGGGCATTTCCGCCACACGCTCAAGGTTGACTTTTCCCGTGTCCGACTGTCCGTCTTTGGGGTTGGGGATAGTGCCTGTCCCAATTCCAATGCCGCAACAATCACCGGCTACGACTATTTCCACCACCTCAATATCTTGCCCATAGCTGGTGGATTAATAAAGGCCGATGTGGCATCCGAAGCATTGCCGTTGCGCATGTTCAATCGCTGGTCGGACGCGGTCGAGTCTGCGTTAATGGGAGGGAAAGGCGAATTGACGAGTGATCCGGAAGAAGCGTTCGTAACGCACGCTGGGGTGCTCCGCAACTTTAGGGAAGTGGTTACCTCTAAGGCATCCAGTCGGACGCACGATGGACTGATCCTTTTGACTCTTGACGGCATCGAATGTGCCGAGATGACTCACCTACGGATTCTTCCCACGAATTCCTCATCTCATGTCTCCCGAGCCATCATAGCCCTGGGAATCACAGATCCTCAGCAGCTTATACCGTTCTCTGGCGAAGGGCTCCAGTCGTGCAGCTACAAGGCCTTCTTCACCAACTTCGTTGACCGGGAGGAAAGAAATAAAGTTCCAAGCTGGGCAGCCGAGGTTGACAAGAACGGCGAGCGCGAGAACGAAAGTATCCTTGTAAGACTGGAGAAATTATCGGACATTATAGAGCCGTCGCAGTTGACTCAAGGCTTCCGTCATAAAATCTGTCTTGCTTGCCCACTTATCAAGCCCCGAGCCTATTCCGTGGCATCATCCTCGCGGTACATCGGCGAGAAGAAGGTAGAGCTCTTGATTCAGCCACAACAGCAAGGCCGATTCAGCGACATCTCCCTCTCCTCCCTTCAGCCAGGCGGATCAGTGGTATATGCCGTCGTCCCTGCCTCCCCTGCATCTTTTCTTCTCGCTGTTCAAAAGCCGCTTGTTATCATCACCACTGGCTCTGGATTTGCACCAGTCCGCAGTCTACTTCAGCAGCGGATTCAGACTGCACAAGAATGGGGAGGACATAGCAGCACGACACACCCATTTCATACCGCTCCCATCAGTCTATTCGCGGGGTTTCGGCCTGTGGGTGAGAACCTCTTTCACGCGGTAGTCCACCTGGCGCAGAGGCATCGTGTGTTAGATTTGGCCTGTCTTGTTCCTCGTAACCGCGAAAAGAAGCGTATCCAAGGTTTTCTACTGGACAAACGTAACGAAATTCGGACGAAATTAGTGGAACAGGACGGATATGTCTATGCCTGTGGGAGCGCCGCTATGGCTGAAGGGGTGCAAGCTAACCTCAGCAAGGTTTTGGTAAGAAATGTGAAGCAGATAATGGGCGATATATATGTAGAGGAAGTTTTCTGAGGGGTTCTACCAAAAAGCATGTGTTATAACATTGTACTACTAATGTGGTTCTAGACATGCTTAGAGCATCATACTCGGATGACGGTGGTGATGGTGATGATAACAATAAGCAATACCTACTACTCCTGTACCACAGACAACTGTATTACAGACAACCAAACCAACAAAAGACAGTCATCATGCGTCTTTCATTCGGCCAGGTCACATCACTGCGTGAAAAAAGAAAGGTAGTCCTGCCACATAAAGCACAAATTGAGATGTCCACCGAAATCACCACAGCCACCACCCTCTTCTGTGTAGTATGAGTAGTATGTGATCATTGTGGTCTTTCCACTAGCAGCAAGCGCTTGTATACTAGTAGGATTGTCATGGTCTCCGGCAGTTAGTACTTGATAATTGGTCTACTTACCATCACCTGAATTGTAGCATGTTTACCAGGTGTGAAGAAATATATACTAGGCCCATCCCACTGCTCAACGAGGTGACAGCGTGCTAGGAACTTAAATTATTAGTAGTACTGGTGTGAGAGTCAATGATGAACTAGCGAACTGTGTGCCACCAATTTTAGTAACCTCCCTAAGCCACAAACTGAAATTATATGCTGTTCCCCCCATCCAATGATAAACCTGAGAAATTTCACCACATTACTAGTTATACTTATGGCGGTGCTTACATAACGTCATTACCCGGCTCTCTATCACGTGATACTCTAAGGCTGCCAAGGCAGCAATCTCACGTCAGCCCCCTCAATTAGCCCCAACGAATCAACGAGTTAACCACCTCCTCATCTTTCAATCAATCGCATCAAGAGAGACATTCGTCTTTTAATCTAGTATCCTCGCGTAGTACCCCAACCGCAATCCTTTTACACCCACATATATATACATATATATATACTCATGTAATCGAGACATCTCTCTAGCAGTCAACGGACCCTTTCCCGTTCCGACGGGAAGAATCCGAGCACTGGAGCCCCTGAAGGATCGTCGGGTGTTAGTCTGCATCTAGTGGCTCGGCTTCATCTTACCTCTTTGCACGGCCCCCCTCAAACCCACTGTCCCCCTCGAATGTGTCAGAGACTCAACAGTACAGCATCCGAGGGTGCAAGGGATTGGTTCATTCGACACGCTGACATTCCTGGGCCGCCCCGCCCGCCGCCAACCGGCTGCCTCACCAATGTCTCTCTCGTCCCTCCGGCTTCGTCAGGTTGAACTCGCCAGGTTCTCCCTCATGCCTATCTGGGATGGCGTGCTCGCGCGTGCCCTTGATAGCCTGCCCAGTCCAGGCTTGAAAAATTCCTCTCCTGCTCTTCAAAGGGATCTTGGCCCCCACCAGCCTCGGCACGGCCCCCGTTCAATCGGCTTTCGTGTGGGCATGGCTGGCGCGCTGCCCAGCGACGGTCATTTCCCCAGATGAAAACTCCCTGCGTCCCGCCCATCTCCCTCTTATTTCTGTCGCTGAAATGTGAGATGGCACAGCTGCTGCTGCTGCTGCTGCCGCCGCCGCCGACCTGAATTCAGTTTCCACCTGGGTAAAGAGAGAAAAAGCTGGCGGTGTTCGTCAGCATGTGGCTCTACCATTTGCTGCTGATCGTCCTTCTGGAACGACTGGTGTCCGGCACCACCTGCTACTTCCCTGAGGGAAACGTGGCCGAGGATTACACGCCTTGCTCCGACAATGGCGTCTCGTTCTGCTGCAACAAGAACTCGATATGCTTGAGCAATGGCCTCTGCACCTCCATGCATCAACCGTATGTTCTTGGCCGCGGCGCCTGTACCTCCCAAAGTTGGAACGATACCTCGGTCTGCGACGATGTCTGTCATGGAAGTACGTGAGATACCTCGCCCACCCTGATAGTTTGGCTTCAACCTAGTCTACTGTTCTTCTTTGCGACTGACCAGGTGCTGGCAAAATTACAGTCACCACCGCGTGGAGCAGCGCGTGCTCCCTCATCCTCTACAGTGACGTGAACGGAGTCAAGCTCTACTGCCCCAACTCGATTATTTCCAACGGGACCAACTCCATCGGATGCGCCAATGGTGTCTCGCCCGTTTCAGTGGGCACTGGCAAGCCCATTGCTGGCAAGGCATATCTGGCCAGCTACTCCCTCCTCCCCACTGCTAGCACCGCCACCAGCACCGCGACCGCGACCTCTACCACCGAGCCCAATACCTCGTCTTCCTCCACAGCCGATGAAAGCTGCAGCAGCCCGACCGCGGCTAATGGCAATCAAGTCAGCCGCGCGACCGTGACCGCCGTTGGGGCCGGGGTCGGCGTCCCCCTTGGGCTGCTGGCGTTGGCATCGCTGGGATATGGTTTGAACGAGAGGAGAAAGCGGCTTCAACTCCAGAATACCCCGTCAAACGTATACCAGATGCCGGCGGCCTCATCAACGTCCTACCGAACGAGGAATATGGGCGCGAAGGAGCTATCTGGCCATGTACCGCTTCATGAGTTGGACACGTGATTGTGCATGGAGCGCGCATACAAATACTTGTTAGGGTTTGGTGGAAAGAGAAGACAGAAAGGGAGACTGGCAAACGGAATGTGGGTGGTTGCATGTATTTCCGTTACTCCTAAGAGTTCGTGTCTGTCCCCGAGCTCACACCCGCTGAACCTGTACTTTTTTGGACCGGCCAAGAAAGAACCGTAAAGATAATACTAATACACTGCTTCTGAGCAGCTCGTGTACAGTACATAGAGTAATGTTGGCTAGATCTACCGAAACTTCAAACCATAAAGGGTGCAACTCGGAGTGAAAGGCGTGAGAAAAAGAGATATGCATTGCTTGACTTCCCTCGGAAGCTTCCCTGATAGTTCTCGGAATCAAAACAGCAGCTGAGTAGTCATGCCGCCACAACAAGCCCGACATGAGAAGACGAATCTGCGACGGGTAGTACCAACTGAAAGAGCAGAGGACTCCTACGAAGTACTAGGCATACTAATGACCCAACACGTACCCAAGAGCGAATTATCAGGCTCATACTTGAACATCACGCGAATGTCTACAGCAGCCAAGCCCTCCAACTAACATATAATGATTATGTCTTATGATTTATCATCCTCAACGTCAGTTAGATGACACTTCTGAGCGAGAACTATTGAACGCATCTATCGAAACCGACTAAGGTACTTGCGAGGCCTGACCCTGAGACCAGGTTGGTAACGCCGTCCTAATGCGGGCTTGACATATATGGGGAGATCCCAAGTATGCATACAGAGTTGGAAGAAGAACGAAAAAACGGAAACCCTTGCCAACGAACCATGTTGCCCATACAGGAAACCATTATCAATTGGCCGGCATGCAGCAACAGCATATACTGTGTTGACAGAGCACACACCTTGGCTGGCCATCCACCTTCGGGACTAATTGAGCACACTGGCACTACGGAATCGATGAGCACCTTTCAATTTCCACATACAAGGGGGGTAACCAACACAGACATATAAAGTGGGCAATGTCAGGTACGGTACGAGATGATCATGAGCGCCGACAACTTGCTCGGTCGACCTCAGAGCTGAGCTGGCCCAGGAAAGGTGTCGTATGGAGGGCCGTGTACAGTGTACGAACGGAATCATATCATCTACCGATCTTAAGATCGGACGGCAGAGCGTTTCATCGGGCTCGAGCTGCTCTGGTGGGCTGTGATGATCTATCACCCCGTCGTTGTCTGGGAGGAAACCAAGAGGGATATCATAGTGTACGGAGGCCATGTTTGAGCTGTCAAGAAGACAAATTGATGTATTGCTCGCATGCGGGAGGACTTTGATAAGCTGGTGGGGGGCATGGCTACTGCTCTTACCAGTATTAATTTAGAGGTTCTTGTGGCTATGTCTCCCGCCACAGCTGCGATTGGGTAGCAGTCAGGCAGGAAGATGGGCCGATACTCCAGCTGCGACACACATGATCTCAGCAACGGGACGTATGAATCTCCTCATTAAGAAAACAAGCTTAGCATCACCACCCCGACGCTCATAATGGCATCCGGGTCGAAACCTTCTCACAATGATTATACCGTGGCGTGGATATGCGCACTCCCAGTGGAGCTGGCGGCTGCCCAAGCCCTTCTGGATGAGACCCACGATCAGCTTCCAGCCGGACCGAATGACGCGAATGTTTACACACTAGGGTGCATATGTGGCCATAGAATTGTCCTCACCTGTTTACCGAGCGGTGTATGCGGGACGATCTCTGCAGCTGTTGTCGCGACCCAACTTTTGTCAACTTTCCATTCCATCCAATTCGCCCTCCTAGTCGGTATTGGCGGAGGCATACCAACTAAGAATGCGGATGTCCGTCTTGGTGACGTAGTCGTTGCAAGACCTACTGACAACAACGGAGGTGTCGTACAATATGACTTTGGCAAAGCAACAGCCGCTGGCTTTCAGCGGACAGGCATGTTGAATAACCCGCCCAGATCCCTCTTGCACGCGATCTCTAAAGTAGAGGCAAACCATTTGTCACATGACCGCCAATTTGTCTCTTTTCTGTCTGAATTCGAAAGGAGAACGACTGAACAGGGAGCCTTGGTCTTCTCGAGGCCGGTGACGGAAGACCACCTGTATCTTGCAGATTACCCTCATGCTGGCATCCGGTCCGATGGATGTGCAAATTGCGATAAGTCGAGGACGGCTTCACGGTCTGTCCGATGCGATGGCTTGCCAGTGGTTCATTATGGATTGATTGCATCAGGGAACCAAGTGATCAAAGACAGTCACGTACGTGACAAGCTAGGGCAGGAGCTTGGGGCGTACTGTGTTGAGATGGAAGCAGCCGGTTTGATTAACCATCTTCCATGTTTGGTGATCCGTGGCATATGTGACTATGCTGATTCACACAAGAATGACGCATGGCATGGGTATGCTGCCGCTACAGCTGCAGCTTATGCGAAGGAACTACTTTCCGTAATGCCAGTTTCGCAGCATAATATGGCCGCTTCGATAGATACTTCGCAGGGTGAGTGATGTAACTTGCTCCTGATAAAGCATCGGACCGCTGATAGAGACTAGAAAATTACCATATACCATTTCAACTGACTGACGTACCCACGATTAGCAACTTTGTCGGTCGGGATGTGAACCTCCGCAAGCTATGGGAGATCCTGCAACCGAATAAAGTGATGGCGCGCAAAGGTGTCGTGATACATGGAATGGGTGGGCTGGGCAAAACACAATTAGCAGCCCACTTCGCTCGCATGCACAAAGAGGACTTCACATCAGTTTTCTGGCTGCATGGCAAGGATGAGACTACCTTGAATGCGTCATTTGCAGACCTCGTTGTCCGCGTCAGAGATATGGCTGCAACCGACAGTACGCACCACCATTCGATGCAAGAAGGGCCACCTTTATGTGCCAAAAGAGCCCTAGAGTGGCTGTCGAAGAAAAATAACGCTGGGTGGCTTCTCATCTACGATGATGTAGAAGCTTCTGACATTAAAAGCTGGCTGCCGACTGCAGATCATGGCTCGATCATCATCACAACTCGATCACCGCAACTTGCTGAGGGCATGATCGCTCACCCACTCACGCCGCTTCCCTTTGAGGATGCCTTGCAACTACTCACTGGCGAGCCAGGCCCTAGAGACAGCACATACGGCAGATGCCAGAACGACCCAAGCTCCGAAGCACTAGCTAAGCGTTTGCACGGATTACCTTTAGCACTGGCACTTGCAGGCTCCTATATCCACCGGACAGGTATGAGCTGCTCCAAATACTTGGAATACTACCAGCGCGAATGGTGCAGCCTTCAGGCAGCCGCACAACCTCTTCGAGGGTACCCAAACGGAAATTTGCAGACGGCGTGGAGAGTTTCTTATGAGGCAGTTAAGCAAACCTCCCCACTGGCAGCACAGACCTTCTTTATTCTTTCGCTCTTTCATCACGAGGATATATGGTACGAGCTACTCCACAGCGCCATGCAATCCCGCATTCTACCCTCAGGGCTTTCAGAAGTTTTCTCAAACGAGATCCAATTTTCAAAGTCGATGCAGATATTGCTGGACTTCTCGCTGGTACAGCAGTCTTCGCGCCACGGGAGTTATTGCTTACACCCGGTCATACAAGATTGGTGTGAGAATGAGCTTCCGTTTGTCGATTCGGACCTCGATGAGCTTAGCAGAGAGACCTTTACCATTCTCGCAGTCACAGTGGGCTCGAACGCCCAATTTGCGCTAGACACGAACGACTGGTCGTTGCAACAGCGCCTTCTGTATCACGCAAACAGACTCATGCCATTGATACGAGACAAACCAAGAGAGAGTCGAGATTCTGAGGTCCTTTCGGCACTTCATGCGATGGGGCGCCTGTATTGGACACATGGAAGGCACAAACGAGCAGAGCAGATGTACCAAATGGCACTTGCTGGGAGAGAGATGGCGTTCGGCCCAGATCACAGAGTCACTCTCCAGACCGTCCATAACATGGGCTTGCTGTACCATGACCGGGGAGATTTGAGATCAGCCGAGCTGATGTTTGAGCGGGCGCTTTCCGGATATAAAAGCACCGAGATTGATTATTCTCAACTGGAGGCGCTGGATACCCTTCAGAGTCTTGCAAATATCTACCATGCTCAGGGGAGACTGGACGAGGCCGAAAGGCTGTGCTACAAGGCACTGACGGGATACCGAAGTTCATCGACAGCAAGCAGTCCATTGGTCCTGGATGCCATGCATAACCTTGCAAACATCTACTTTTCTCAATACCGGTTGCCCGCAGCAGAAGAGCTATACGACGAAGCCTTGAGGGGCAAACAGAGATCTCTTGGTGAATATCATACGTCGACGCTAAACACAATCCATAACATAGGTGTTGTCTATTTTGAGCAAGGCCGAGGACAGGAAGCTGAAGAAATGTGTGAGAGAGCCCTTTCTGGAAGGATGACAGTATTTGGGAAAGATCACGCATCTGTATTCGACACGCAATTCCAACTAGGCACCATCTATCGCTCACAGGGTAAATTGAAAGCGGCCGAGGAAATGTACCAACGCGTTTTGTTGGGACGGGAGAAGGTTCTAGGCGCTTTTCACTCCTCAACCCTTCATACTATCCACCATATTGGAAATCTCTATTATGTGCAAGGCAGGCTGCAGGAAGCGGAGCAGATGCAAGAACGAGCACTCAACGGCTTTGACCGCACCTTTGGTCATGACCACACCTATACACTTGAGTTGGCCCATACCCTGGCTGTTTTTTGTTGTCAGAGAGGGAAGCTCGATAAGGCAGAGTCATTATTTCAACGCGTTCTGTCCGCCAAAGAGCAGATCAATGGAAAGCGCAGTGGACCGGTGCTTGCTATTCTGAACAACTTAGCAAATGTATACCGAGAACAGGGCAGACTCCGGGAAGCAGAAGAGACCTATAAGTTGGTCTTGGCCGAATGGCGGAAACACAGCCCAACGCATTCTGCAGCACTCGGTGCTTTGAACAATCTAGGTGTCGTTCACCAAGACCGGGGCCAACTGAAAGAAGCGGAGAAAATGTTCAAAGAATGCCTAAATGGATATGAAAAAAGCCTCGGTCCTAATCATGTCCTTACACTGGACGCGGTATCTAACTTAGGAGACTTGTATCGGGATCAGCACAAAGCCCACAGGGCAAAGGAGCTTTACTTGCGCGCTCTTGCCAGCTACGAGGAGACCATGGGTCCCGACCATCCGAAAACACGAGAAACCGCAAACAAAGTCCGCTTGGTATCCAATCATCCAAACTCGGCCAAGCGAGATTTTATTGCCAGACTCTGGAAAGGTAGTCGCTGGTGACATACCTTACTCGTGATTATGTTGTATGCCAATGTTTTCCATACCTCGTTCAATCAGCAAATAAAAGGTGTTGATGAATTCCTACCTTCGGCGACACAGTGATATTTGGTCCCGCTGACACGATATCTCTATCTCTAATCCAACACGCGGCTTTAGTATTGGTATGTCCGACGACTTTAATGATATTTGATTTTTCTCTATTGCCCGCTATTCGGGATTAAGTTTGCTGTATACGGCACTCATATGCCCAGGACAAGCCTGGACATGAACAGAACCGGGTATTCTGCTCCGGAAAGGCAGCGGAGAAGATGTTCAAGAAAGCCTCACAATGCTTCCCCCAGAATGCTCAACAACTCTTCTGTGAAGGCCTCCGGATGAGTAGCGGATGGCAGATGCCCACCGGCCACCATCTTAACTGGTAAGCGTAATTCGGCACCTAGGGTGGTGATCGGTTCAGTGGTCAACGGAGTTGAGGACAATTCACCCCTGATGAGAGTAATCTTTTCACGATAGGCCTTCAACACAGGAAAGGGTACTTGGTATCCTAGCAGTACAGGTAACTCATATTCGAAGAGGAAGTTGAAACAGAGAATCGACAACGCAAGGAGCTTCTTATGAGTGGGCGAGTCACGAAGCAGCGCACGGTCTTCACTGCTCGTTACGACCGGGACAAATGTCTCCGAGGCGGCAGCTGGACCATGGGTCTTGTATATCGAAACGGTGGACTGGAATGCTGCAGAGACCTGCTCATAGCTCTGCTTTGGTAGGAGACATGGTATGCACGGGTCATGGACAATTATCTCTCGGACCAAGTCTGGATGAGTGCTGAGCAGTTCAAGGGCATGCATGCAACCTAGTGAAATGCTGTAGATGAGGACTGGCTGATCAGGTGAGAGGTGCTGTATGAGAGCGACTATGTCGTCGACGGTGTCTTTCAGCAGGGTTCGTTGCTGTTCATGCGTCGGTGGAGAGAGGAAGCGACTGCGGAGGGAGCCTCGCCGATCGAAGCCAATAATAGTGTATTGGGACGATAGCCGCAAGGCGAGGTCTTCGTGGGTCAGGTGCGTTCCATGGGCCGCTGGGATGATGAGAAGCGGTGGACCGGAGCCGCGGATTTCGTAGTAAATGGATACACCGGGTCGGCTCAGGACTCCGCTGGACATCGTTGCTGACTTGCTTCAATTCTTTCTTTCGATTGTGCTGTTTTTTTGTCTCGCTTGAAGATAGGCATGCGTCTCCTTGTTAAAATATGTAGATGTTGGTACCCCCCGGGGTCCTTCAGTTGTAATCGGACCCTTGTTTCGGAATCGGCATCGGACAAACTAATTAGAACAGGAAGAATAATTGAAGCAGCCGAAGCCAGTCTCCCGGTATCTACTTATGGTATGATGGTGGTGCCCTGCATGTTTGTGTCTCGGCAAAGATATGCCCAAAATTTGGTCATTCGATCATGTGCCAACTAGCCCGCCCCTTGAAGCCATATAGTCTGCAAATCAGGGCATCTGAAAAGCAATCATGGGTGAAGTTCGTGTCTTCTACATCTGCAACTCGACTGGGTCTTCATATGACGCCTTCAATAGGCGCAGAGCTGATAGAAGTTTTTGGTGTGTCATGTACGGTAGGCACATATAAGAAATATTTTCAATAATGGCCTGCCTCGCTGCTGCATCTCCGTCCCGGATCGACGCTTTTAACAAAATAAGTCTAAGGAAGTTATTGATTTTGACTGGACTTCACCATACTTCCGTTGGCGAACTTATATCCTTTTTGGCATCACTAAAAATTTGCTGTAGGGGCAGATTGCCTTATTCTCAAATCGCTACAAATAGTGATGTTCAGCTATACCGTAATGCCTGTGTACGAGGTCACTTCTTACAGCACAGTCCTTGCCCGTGTGGCGGCGGAGTGTCGTAGATAGAACGACCACCTACTAGAGAGAGATCCCATATAAGATAAAACAACGGAGTGGATTGCAGGTCTATGCAATATCCTCGTCTCAGCGATATCTAAAAACAGCAGGCTGGCCTCCTAATTTCGCTATCTCTATTATTGTGCGAAGGCGCATTGTCAACTGCCAAGAGTATGGAAGAGACTATTCAAACAGGAAACTAAAAAGAATACAAGCACAAGAATACGATATTGCCACTGAGCAACCCTCGGTCACACGGATATCCTTACCTTTTCAGCAAAAGGGCGCCTCGCCTTGCTTCGAAGGAGTGATGAAGACTCCAAAGCAGTGCTTGGCGGTGCCTATCTGTACCCGAAGTAGCGGAAGAGACTAGTTCTTCAGTCCACAGCATATGTAGTTTCCAAGAATTGCAATTTACATGATATTACTGTCTCATACAATCTGCTCTAAAATTACAGAACAGACTGAACCGGCAACTTCCCAAACTCCAACTGCTGGTCAACGGTGTCTCTCACTTGATCCTCCATTGACTTGAATTTGAGGCCGAGCTCTTTCTCAGCTCTACTCGAGTCCACCGCGTAGTTCATCCAGTCCTCTGGAATCAACTTCCAGGCGACGGAAGGGTATTGTTGTCGAACGAACTCGTTCACCTCCTTCCATGACCGGCGTGGAGCAGAGAGTAAGAAGGACTGGAAGCCTCGTGTGGAATCACCCAATGCTTTGACGTGTGCCGCAGCGACATCATCAACATGAACCCCCAGGAACTGACCGTTGATGGGCTTTTCCGACGATAGAAGAGTGAGTACCAGCGCTCCGCAACTTCCACTCAGATTGTCATGTGGTTCTTGCACCGGATTTCGACCATAAACCCAAGATGGATGAAATGTTGTCACATCAAACGGTGGGTTGTGCTCTTGTACAAAGTCGATGATCGCTTGATAGGAGGCTACCTTACTCGCGCGGTACTGTACCATGGGGTCAAGCAAAGACGAGATGCCCTGCTTCGCATCATAGGGAACTCCAGTATCCTCTATGGAAGGTCAGCAGATGTCCGGCATTTGGAGCCAACGCGGGACTTTCTCACCGGTAATCACTGTCCCGTGCGGTTGACCAGCCAGGGGCATAAATGATGATATTGAAGATGTGACAACAACCTTCTTGATAGATGAATTTTTGCAAGCAGACTCCAATATGGATGTTGTTCCCTGCATTGCAGGAATCAAAAGGTCGCTGTTTCGATCTGGAAGTGGTGATGCAACATGTACAACATATTGCACGTCCTGGATTGCCTGATCGAAACACCCAGTGACCGTAATGTCGCTCACAACGATGAAGTCAATATTACTGAGATGGCTGCTGAATATGCGGCGCAACTTCTCAGCCTGTTCGGGGCGTCGGATAGAGAGGCGTGCGCGGTATCCGGCCTGCAAAACCTCAAGGGCAACGCGAGACCCAATGAAGCCTGTTGCACCTGTGATCAAGACGGTAGGGGCCATTATGCTGTCATTCAATTTGGAAAATGGCGGTCATATTGGCTTCCCTGCCATTATCATGCTTAAATAGGGCATCTAGCCACCACAGCTGGACAACGACATGCGTGTCGGAGTATCTAGTTACGGTGACCGAAGCTGTTTACACCTCACTGACGCACTCAAAGGAGATGTTAAGCTTGAGTAGCTCACTAAGTACGTATGATCGTAGGAAGTTCATGCAGTATGTATGCGTTGACTTACTAGCCTTTGGTTACGTTAGGCACGATCATGCAAGGTGATTGGAGTCAGCCGATGGAGATTCAATCGGCATTGCGCATCTTGTTGCATTTGGTAAAACATTTAACTTCAATGAGGACCGGTAAGAGATCCTCACTATAATCCGGCTACGGACTAACAATTATAAGGATCTAGAAAAATACCATGGTGCGCGAACAGGATTAACGGGCTTACTTTACTCCGTTGATGGACGCGGATAAACGCACTCCTCCGCGGCTTGGTGAGTCTAATTCTGCCGGGAATATATTTCAGCTCACCGGTTACACCACAGGATGCTAGGGCCCGACGATCACGCGGCTGAATCATACTATGTAAGTTAGTTTACTGTATGGACTCCTCTATTATCACCACACTATCCCCACTAGTTCCAAGTCATATAAGTCAAACCCCCCCCCCCCCCCCCCCCGTCAATATTTATTAGTCCGTCGATACTATAATACCGTCTCCGATACTCCGTGCGGATCACAGGAGTTGCAGGAAGTGCACTTTCATAGAGGAAAGAGAAAATCACATTGTGTCGATATCGTTGAAGAAAAAGAAACTAAAGCTCAGAACTTCCCTCCATCCCTTTCTAATTATCAATATGGTTTTTTTTCCTTTTGCTTCTCCCTTTCCTCTTCCAATTGCTAATGAGCGTATTCCCGGTAGTTGATACTAGATTTTCGATGAGTTGGTAGAGTAAGATTTGGTAGTTGTTCGTTAGACTTGCAAGAGATGCAGCTCTACACCAATCGTTTATTATGGAAATTGCATATGCGACAATCAGGTAGCGTCCGCCTTACCTCGTTATTAGTGTCGATCTTAGAGGACATCTTGTCAATGTCCATGAGACCGACTAATTCTATATAACCCAGTTCGTCGAACACACCTAGGTAGACACCACGCCTTTTATCTCAAAGCCTCAAAACCCATTCCTCCAAAATGTCATATACACCGGCCCAACTAGATCATTACTTCGAACGCATCAAACTTTCTCATGACACTCGCGCTCGCTTGAGCGCTGGGAATAAAGACCTAGAGGTTCTGACCAGCCTTGTGCGCCATCATGTTGCAGGGGTTCCCTTTGAGAATACAGTGCTGCACTACACCCCCCAGCAGTATTTTGAGCTCAAACCTCAAGGTCTATACGAAAAGATTGTGCTTCGTCGTCAAGGTGGCACCTGCTTCCAGGTAGTCAGGATCCTAAGCGAAGTCCTGCTTTCCATCGGATACACGCTCTACAACAGTGCAGCGCGTCTGAACGCAGCAGCTAGTATCTCTCTTGCAACCACCGGCGATCCTAACCGACCAGTGGGTGCACAGTTCGGTGACTGGCAACACATGGTTCTCATTGTTTGCGTTGACGGACAAGATTACCTTGTGGATGGGGGCTTCGGTCCGAACTGCCCTGTCCAGCCGATTCCCTTGCGTGATGGGCATGAATTTGTGGATGGGCGCTTGGGCCGTCGGGGACGCCTGATCTACGACAATATCAACAAAGGCCGGGCGCATCATCTGAAATACTGGCGACTGCAGTTCCAAAGCATGAAATCAACGGCGGCGCCGTGGATGGACGTATATGCATTTAAGGAGTGCGAATGGTTAGACACGGATTACGAGGCCGGTGCCCGGGCAGTTGGTACAAACAAACGCGTATGGTTTCGGTTCCGTGTGACTGCTTTCCAGTACGTGCTGGAGGAAGGGGTCCCTACGGGTTGGGTTATGCTATGGCATAATATGCTTATACGGTTCGACGGTGGCAAGGTGCTGGAGAAGAGCTTTTTGGAGTCTGAGGAGGAGAGGATCGAGGTGTTGGCGGATGTGTTCGGAATCGTGCTGACCGACGATCACAAGAAAGAAATTGCCGGAATGTTCTCAGCTTTGCCTCCAAAGAAAGCAAGGCCATCAAAGATGTAGATTTGTATTACTCACACTTGGGCCAGCCTGCCGGACACTGCGATAATTTGCATTTCTCTGCTATATTGCTTCATACTTAATCTGACATGTGTTTATTTATATTTATGTTCGTATTGGGCTGTCAGACGGCCGCAACTACTGTTACTTAGTGGTCTTACCGATGGATCTGTGTTAGGTAAATATTTATACTACCTCTACTGGCTGGCATCGGGTGATCACTCAGGTCATCGCTCAGTACTACTGCATACATCACTGCTCACTGCCTTGAAGTGACTTGAGTCTGTCTTGCTCTTATTTGTATGTTCACGAGGGCTTGTGGGAGGGAAATGAGTAGGCAGTATATGCGTACCACTCACAAGATAACAGGTAGGATAAATTAATGTAGCTCTCATACAGCTTATTATCAGTGCTATAGATCAACTCACAGCTCACCAGATAAATCCGACTTCATGTAACTGCATCATAGTGCTCCGGCAAACATCCTCAGGCAGACTGAGACGTTGTATGAGGAAATCCGAATCCGAATCCCCACGCCCAGGGGAGATGGGGGTTGAGATTAGTAGTGTTTCAAAGCACCGTACCGTCGTCAATATATTGTGGAGGTGACAAAATCGGGAACGCAGTATGTGGTAGTACGGACCCATGAGAATATTCTTGAAGCATAAAGGGCTCCCTTGCCTTGGCTATGGTCGCAGGCTTGGCAGCACTCTCATCTGGTCTTCTGTTCTACAGCCTTTGGGGCCAACAACCCGGATTGCCGCTTCTGCTTGGGTAAACCAGATTTTCTTAATAATTAGTGAGGTGGGTTTGGTGCTGAAGACGGCTCTGAGAGAATTTCATAGCATTGACTGGGGGATCCGGCTGTCTAGAATCGATTACTCCGAATTATGTGTAAGCATCCGCAGACCACAATAATGGCATTGGTTGATTTTCTAGATTCCACCGATATCTGGCTTATCCGCGGGAATCGTCAGACCTTATCATATGATAAGAACGGGGTTACTCCAGGTCCGCTGCTAACCGTGCAACTTGCCATCCTGATTGGACTCGTCTACTAATCAATCCAGCATCCTTCTTAGTAGTATCCTTGAAATTCAAATCTAAATAATCTGGGGTTCTTTAACAACCAACTGCTGATGACACCACGAGTCTAGCAGCTTCCTATAGTATATATGTAACCTCACCTCGGCCATTTGCTATACAAACTGGACCATCGCAATTACCGCCATGATGACTAGCACATCCAACCCGCCAACCAACTTCTCCATTTCCACCGCCCGCCTTAATATCACCTACTTCGACCCGACCAGCCCATTTCACAGCGCCTTCCTCGCTCACCTCTGGAACACCCCCGACTTCATCGCCAGCAACGGCAAAACCTCCATCACAGACAGCCATTCCGCCCAGACCTTCATTCAGACCCGGATCATTCCCCAATACACCCGCAAAGGATTCGGCCTCCTCCTCGTCAACCTCAGGCCCACCTCCAACTCACCTCATCAAAACACCCTCCCGATTGGCACCATAAGCCTCATGCAAGGCGATCCACCAAATTGCTACTCTGCACCAGATGTTGGATTCGCTATTCTTCCAGAGCACCAAGGGCGAGGATACGCGACTGAGGCAGCGAAGGCGGCCATTTCGTACGTGCAACGCGAGTGGAACGTGCAGGGGGTGTTTGGGTTTTGTGCGCCGGACAATATGCGTAGTCGGAGGGTGTTGGAGAAGAGTGGGCTGGAGTTCAGGGGGGTGAGAAAGTTGAGGGTGTTTGGGGGGAGGGAGAGCGCAGTATTTGCTTTTGTGGGAATGGAGGAGGATTTGGGGGTTTATGGGATTGATACATAGATAGATATATTGAAGGATGGATGCGGATTAGCTCCTAGGGGTCTAGATAGTAGCATACCGGAATCATTAGGGTTTTATTCGGCTTCTCATTATGATCTGCCCAAGTAGCTAAGTAGTGCTGTCATGAATAGTTGGCTTTCAACTTTTGATGGTATCACTGCTGTGCTGGGTTTATATTGCTCCTCCCCATCTCCAATGTGCTAAGCCTGGTGATAGGGCCCTGGTGAGTATCCTTCCTATGAAGAGAAAGGAGTTGTGTCAAGACTTGAATTGTGCCATAGAAATACAGTTGCGGGCTGAATTATTGTTATTGTTTTCGAAGAGTTGACCCTATCTGGCTAATGGACGAACTTGGGGAAATATATCGCATGAGGGAACCAATAACTACTCACCTGAAATCTTTTATAATTCATTTGATACGTGTTGATTTTATTTATGTTCATATTGGGCTGTCAGGCTGCTGTAACTACTATTACTTGATAGTCTTACCAATAGATCTGTGCTAGGTAAATATTTATACTACATTACCAGCTGGCATCAAATGATTATATAGATTATAATTTAGTGCTACTGTATATATTACTGCTCTAAAGTGACTTGAGTCTAACTTGCTCTTATTCATATGTTTATCTGTCTACTTATTGATCTGATAGTTCTAATACAATATAAGTACCACAATGCTCGTAGGGCGGGAACTCGGGAACAACGGCTCGGCTGACTTTGATCCTTTCTTCAGTAGCGCACATCTCTGCGTTGCTCGTCTGTGCTAATCGGACAAGAACGTGTTGTCTGGATAGAGAAACGGGCAGATATTCCTGTTCATCACTTCCGTTAACTGTTAGCCAGATCTTGTGCGCCGGTACTTTTGTTCCTCCCCGGAACGCCCCGAATCTACAGCTACAATTCTTCGGGAAAGCCGCAGGGCCCAATGAAGCCAGAAGCCGCAATCCGCCCCCCGCCCCCCCTTTCCAAGTTGAGACGTGTGAGCGCCTGTGTGAGATCTTGCGGTTCTAAGCTGATGAGGTGTCTTGTTTGGCGGGGAAGTAAGATGCTAGAAGCAGACATATGTGACGGTGGTGACGAAACATTCGATAAGAATGTTGGCTGTCGTCACACCGATCAGCCACCCGAGCACTTGCATCGAACTTCCTTAAGCCGGAGCAATGAAAGGCATGCAAAGGCTATATCTGCCACGAAACTATAATTTGGCACACCCCTTCGGTCAGGTTTTGCGAAAATTCGTGCTCTGCCCCCAATGGCTAAACCGTGCAATTGTGTGAGTTACGACATACGCATATGTATATGTATTTCCAGCAAAACATACTGATGTCACCATATGAGCACTGGCAACTAAGGTCGGGAAGAATGATGATGTTAAGAACCTGCATTGCAATCACATGAGGCGACGTGGCAGAAGATGACTCTCCACTTTCAATAGGCCGGACGAGAGTAGCATCATTACAGGCTAGAATCACACCGACGCATATAGCAACTCCACTGGAAAAGACACCGAAGCGCCAATACACAATCTCAAAGGCCATTTTTAAAGTAGGTTCTTGGGTGCCTGGCCTCGGCGGAAACCATCGAGATATATTCTGAGCCCACAACTCAAGAGGCAGCTATCCATAGCGCACCGAGAAACCCTTCCATGTGGCCGAGCTTCCCCCCGGTATTATAAGGAGCAAAATTTCCGGGACTTTGCCAGTAGCGGAAGCCGTATGCGTCTTCTTTTGGGTTACCGCTGATCACGGTCACCAATGTAAATGCGAATAAGATAAAGATCAATAACACTTTGCCTCCACTCAGCTACAACTCGGCTTCCCCATAGACACCAATTGTGAGGAGCTCAATGCATCTAAACCATAAGATCATTATCAGCTGATGTTGCGATGGTAGAATCAGAGGAAGGTTTGCTCCCAGCGAAAGACCTACGTAAAGGCTGCAATGCAGACCAAACACACGGCGACAACGGGAGTCGGGTGACGCCAGTACTCCAGCAGTAAATTAACCGAACAGTTGAAGCCTTGAAGAAAATTTCATCCTGCCATGAGCCCAAGGCCTCATCCGCCCAATAGCCTGCGAGTCCGATAAAGCCACCGCTGACCGGCATGTAGGTAGTCATTTCAGCCAGGCGATTGTTCAGCATGCTGACTATGATGGACTCCATGATGAAAGCGAGGAGCAGGCTTGCTGGCCCGCCGCTGGTGAGGTCAGTTCCTATGGCAATAAAAAGACCGCTTCAGAGGAAACCGCCAATGGCAACGAGCTGGATCTGACGATTTCCCAGCCAACGATGTAAACCTCCTACAGACGCAGTGAATTGTCCTTCGTTGATGTCTGCTGTGTGGTCTAGGTCCGAGATTCCTTTGCACTTGCTCTAATGTACCTCAGGTTTCCCCTCACCAAGCTGGGAGAGGGTCATAGGATTTGGGAAGGACGCATCCATGATTGATTATGTGGTAAGCCCTACGGAAGGCGCGGATCCCTCCGCTAAAATACACTTAAAACTGAGCGGACGCATCGTGAACTCTACCTTAAAACCGATTCTACTGTTATTCGTGTTTACGGGTGTGGGGGATGTGTCAGTGTGACAGACGAGGGTTGGTGGAGGGTCTTAGAGCCTGCAGGCACTCTTTAGCCTATCTATCTCGGCTGTCAGTGTGTGGAGCTTGAATCGGGACAATCTAACTCAAATCATCTGCGGACGGATCGCGCCCAACGGTTACATCGGTTTTTTTCGGGCCAAAAGTCCAAATCGTGGGTGCAAGATCGGATCTTCCGTAATACCAGTGCTAGGGTTGATAACCACCTGAAGGCAGCTAGTTGATGGGCAAATGTCCTAAAGACATAGGAGGACGACATCTGTCCTTCTCTCTACGCTAAGCTGCCTCGAGGTTAATCTAGGATACTACATTCCGATTTACTCCTTCCTCCTCTGCCAGCTTGTCTCAGTTTGGCTATCCCACACGAAGCCTCCAATAAACCGAGCAACATCGCACTTATTTGCGCACAGTACACAATGACTGCAAGCCTATCACAGCACCAACCAAGGCGTACGGCCAAAATAATGTAAGTAATTTTACACCCAAACCACCTCAACTGTGGTTAATCGCATGCGAAGGTTCCACTATTTTGATGAAACACATCTTCGCAGTAACTAGTTTAGCAAGCTATATGTCGCGCTCGAGCCGGCGTTCATTCTGCGTAGCGGTCATAATGGCCTGAATGGGACGGTCGCGGATGTTGTTATATTATTTACAGTGTTTCTGACAATCAATTAGACTATTGTTTTATTTTTTTACTTTCCCTTCCT
The DNA here is from genome assembly GCF_003184835.1 of Aspergillus costaricaensis CBS 115574. Lineage (NCBI taxonomy): Eukaryota > Fungi > Ascomycota > Eurotiomycetes > Eurotiales > Aspergillaceae > Aspergillus > Aspergillus costaricensis. The sequence continues at coordinate 363,189 of NW_020291831.1, forward strand.
TCAAAAAATGAACGACGGAGACATTGATAGATTGAATACGCTGGCTGGTAACAGTCTAACGGTGGTGTGCTTCTGGGTGAACTCCTTGATAAGATGCTTGACCTAATTCGTAGTAGAACACCGGGAACTTGTATCATTTCTTAGTAGTGTAGCGGTCATAGCGGGAAATACTAAACATGTGCAGGGCAACCCGCTAGCAGCCGTACCTTGGTTGGCCCATTACTCGGGGGCATATGATATAGTATTCCAGTCCGACTGGTTCATTCTGCCTAGCAGCTATGTCGAAGCTGTTTCAACAGCTTCGCCTGGGTATTGGTCATGTGGGTTTGAAGGCGGAGGCGCCACTGATCATAACATTGGATGATGAATATCTACAGTGAACACTAAGACAACCGACAGGTGGTACTGAATACCTGGGCGGAACACAATAATGTAGTATATATTATGTCTGAAAGGGTGCTCGCGGCCGCTACCTGGCCGCCTCGAATTCCTGGCTCATCACCTGTTGAAGGCCAATAAGATCGGTCACGGCGCTGTTCATCAGGAAGCCCCTGTCTGCCCACTCTTTAGCATCCTGGCCGCTGTCACAGTAGATACCTGCTCTTTTACCTGCACTCTGTGCAGCCTCGTGTACGGATATTATGCTATCGATAAGGACTTCGTCCATGTGGCCATTGACAATAGGATGACCAATGCTGACGCCCAGGTCAAACGGCCCGATAAATAACACATCGATCCCCGGCACTGCAGCGATTTCTTTCACCTGGTCGAGAGCTGATCTTGTCTCAATCTGGACAGCGATGACAAGCGAAGTGTTTGCTTGCTCGAGATATTCGCGGCCAGTAAGTTGTCTTACGCCACCGCCATGTGGATGCTGCTGGGCAAACTTTTCTACCGCGAGAAGGGGTTCAAATCCTCGGGTACCCAAAGGCGGAAACTTGGAGTACTTCACTATATTTCTTGCATCTTGCACTGACTCTAGTACAGGGACTAGGATACCGTGCGCTCCAGAATCAAGTGCGCGTTTGATCATCCATTGCTGCCCTTCGATGACCCGTACAACTGGGGACACGCCGCATGCAGCAGCGGCAGCAACGATATCATGCATCGAATCATCGGAAATATTCCCGTGCTCCAAGTCGACGAGCAGCCAATCTATATTGCTTGCCGATCGACAGATAGCACGGGTAAGGTTTGCCCCTGGGAGCATTTGCCATGCTCCATAGGCCGAGTGGCCCTCATTGAGCGCCTTCTGTAGACGATTGGCTGCTTGCATGATAAAGTGAGATTTGCGGTATGTAGTAGTTTTTTTGACGGTTGGTAGATGTCGCCGGTGAGTAGAAGAAATAGCTTTGGAGGAAAACGAGTAGGCAGTACCTGCGTATCACTCACGAGATAACAGGGAGGCTAGATTAATGTGGCTCTCACACAGCTTATTACCAGGGTTATAAATTAACTCACAGCTTACCCGATAAATCCGAGTTTATGTAAATGTATCATAGTGGTCCAGGAAACATCCTCGGGCACTTTCCTCGGCTTACCACCCGACGAGCCCGAGCGATCGTTGTTATCTCGGATGGTCGGGTACGGAACTGATTGCCGTGTTCGGAAATTCGGGAAGTTGGACACGGCATTTAACATTCCCCGCTGGTTGCATTTCCTGGACCAATCACTGAGATTTAGCGCAGAACCAAGCATCTCAGGGTAGAGTGTTACAATATCAAATTGGATATGTGATGCAAGGGCGGAATTCGATACATTGAACCGTGGAAAATACAGTGAGGCCGCGCATACTTTAGCACGATGACTCTGTTCTGCCCGACTGGAGACCATCAACACGCACCTGGGCTTATGTCAGAAAGATTGAGAGCATTCAGCAGCTTGTACAGGGCTATCATTTAGACGGATCGTATGGAGCCAGTCTTGAAATGAGAGTGCTTGAATTCAAACGAGGACCGATGAGGGTTGTCAGCGAGCGCAGACTAATATTTCTCAAATGACAGAGTGTCTTACGGAAGAGGCTATCCTGAATGGCTATCGTTGCTATGTTGAGTAGTTGAAGGCATCGATCAATCCGAGATGACTGTCCACACATCCTCTTTGACCGTAGTGTCAACAAGACCCTTTGCATACTGACTCACCTCATCTACCAAAATCACCTACATCTTGAGAATTCTATAACACTTCGGTGCAGATGCAGATTCCATACCCCAACATTTCACCACAAGGTTATCAGTTGCTTGTGACAGACATAGTGTACCAACAGATTATTGCCACTCCGAAGGAAACAGAGATGCCGTCGGTACAAGTAGGGTTGCGAAACAATCCCAGACACATGGGTGATGGAAACCTCCGTATTCCTCCAGTAACACTAAGATGGGTTTCAATAGGCTATCACAACGGCTCACCATCACACTCGCAGTGGACTAGGCGTGATATAGCACTGTGAAAGGACTAATTGTATAAGCATCTTCTATATTATAGTCTCTTTACTTCTACATTAGTCGTTCATATATTGTTACGTATAAAGATTTTGTTACGAAGCGTCTATGCCCATGGTAGTGCTCGCGCATTCAAGTATTGGGTGGAATTCCTCCAAGTATAGTAGTAAGCACCAAGCCCTGTCTCAGTCAAACACTTTGCACCAATAGCTGTGTACTGACCATGCCCTGCTCATTTCCCTTACCAGCCCAATACAGCCTCCTTGGCTCCGCGGCGCTCTCATTAAATGCCCACAGCTGCTCTCCGTTCAGCATAAGGAACCCATCATCCGAGACCCCCCACCCAGTCACCGTGTCGATAGCCTCAGGCTCTGCCTGAAGTTGAATGATCCATGCAAACGAGGTCTCATCGGCTAGCACAGCCAGTGCCTGGTCGTAGGGCCCGTATCCGATGGTGTCGTCATTATAGGGAGATACTATAATTATCAGTTTGGCGCGTTATCAATAGGTGTGTGTAATAGATAGGTAGTTGTAAGGGAGGAAAAAGTAGAAGCTTACACGTCAATATAGTTTCTAGGGTGCTGTCATAGATACCCCAACCATCCGTGGTAAGTACTGAGTTATCAAGAGTGGATAGTAAAGTAAAGTTGGCAGGAAACGAAGTGGTTGTGGACGCAGCCGAGGCAATGATGCCGCACATGGCTAGGAGGGGTTGGCTAAATCTCATATTTAAAGCTGTGAAGGAAAATGTTTAATTTAGTGACGATAATGGTGCCTAAAAGGTATGGTGAAATATTATCGTGAAATTAGGACAAGGCGAAGAAGGCTTTTTATATCTATCTTTGATAAATTCCTGTTTATGTGATTGGATGCCCCGTAGCTAAAAATAGCCGTTCTAATATGTAAGGCCGACTACCGGCCCATCTGGTGCCTTCCTTGAGTAGCGATATGGGACGCCTAAGCTGACAGCTGATCTCTCGACACTTGCTGCGCAGTGTCTGGGTTGCTAAGAAACAGTTTCATATACGTAATAATGATGCATGTCTCTCTTTAGATTATTTACTTAGACCCCAGCAGCTTCATCTTTACCCTCTAGTAAATATTCAAATAAGCAAGATACTCCTACTGAACCGTATTAGACTATTTTATTATACTGACTATTCATGGAAAGAATCCAGGCCGGCCTGGCGGATGTGGTAGCACGGTATAACAATAATAATAATTGATCTGATCGGGTCAGACGATCATCAGGACAAGCTGTGAAGCAACATATTGCTCCGAATGTATTTTCATGGAGGTTATGTCATAAGTTTGAGATGCGACCTCCTCTCTCTAAAACGTGGACGCCTTATGAGCATTGCTTTACCAGTCTGTCAAGGTCATTTTCACGGCAGTAGTCGACAACTAGAATATGCAGTATGGTGAATAGAAATAAGATGAAAGATCCACAAGATTAACACGAGTCGGAGTACTTTCGTCGACATCACTATCGCTCAGAAAAGACTTCTGGCCGGTCTCGGTGTACCAAGCCCGAGATTATAGTGTGTTGATACCAATTCAGGCTACAAAGTTGAGCAGGCAAGAAGTGAACAGCCAAATAATCGTGGGATTTATTGGACTCTAATCTAGTCCTCGGTAAACGGACAACCCTTGGCGCTACTGTGCGGCCGTGTTTTCTTCTCCACCACCTCAGCTGTCAACTTCATCAGCCTGTCCGCTAACTCCATGTCATTGGCCTTATCACTGCCTCTTTCCACGATTCGTGGTGGATTAATGAACTGTCCACCTTCGGTCGCCATGGTCGCGGCATACATGGTGGACACGGCCCCTTGGAACTGACTCTTCCGAAACGGTTTTAAGCCGGCGGACAGGCCATACCCAAGCACGGGATGGGCCTCATGGATATGGACATTTGTCTGCGCCGTATCGACGACCCCCGGATGAGTTGCATTAACAATGATATTGGGGTGTGTGGGTCGGAGGTGGGCGTTGAGCCACTTAGCATATAGGAGCACAGCCAGTTTGGACCGACCATACAGCTCTGTGGGGCTATATTCGCGATTCAACTCCTCCACAGACGCGAACTCCGTATCCTTGGGCGTGCTTCCTTCTACATTGGAGGAGACGTTGACAATACGAACAGTGTCTCCAGCGTCGGCGGTCTTCTTCAGCGTTGGGAGCAGGTGCGAGGTCAGCACGACGTGACCCATGTGGTTGGCTGCCATGTGCAGGTCAATCCCGTTAGTAGGAGCCAGCTGGCGTGTCATGACGCCCCGGGCGGCATTATTGACAAGGATGTCGATGCGGTCCGTCTGCGAAGCAATCTCAGCTGCCACTTTAGCAGTCTGCTCCCAGTCCGACAGGTCACATTGGATCCAGATGAAGCGCTGGCGTGTCTCGGGACCGAACTCCTCCTCAGTAGCAGAGAGGGCATCATCGGCGACCTCCTTGCGGAGCGAAGTCACGAAAAGCTTGGAAATGCCTTTGGAGAGAAGGGTATGGGTAACGCCGAAGCCGATACCTGTTGTAGATATTATAGTTAACTTCCAATTGCAGGCGTGCGGGGAGTTGGCGGGCTCGGAGAAAATGTAGCAAGTTACCTTCTGTACCTCCTGTGACCACCGCTACTTTACCGCTCAAGTCGGGCACATCATCTAGATCGAACTTCTCTTCCGCGAGTTTGTGAGAAGGACCGCCGAAGTTTTCGGCAATAGTGTTCTTGACAGCTTGCATTTTGGTCAACTGGAGTCACCTGAGGGTATAGCTCCGCAATGAGATAAAAATACATGCATTTGGTGTATGTTGCGGGTCTTAAGAGGCCGTAGAAGCAGTTGACTAACTACTCATGATGAAGTCACCGACTGGCCATGCCGCCATGTGCGTCATCCTCTTTCCGCCGCCTCTCATCATTGGGTTGCAACTACATTGGAATCCTGATTAAGACTGAGATATGAAGCATGCTTGGTGTGTTAAGAGTTTACCTGTACATGGTGCTCAAGCATTATTGGCAACATTAACTCTTCAATATCAAACAGGCCTGCCTTCCCCAGTCGATAGACAGGGTAACAGTTCCACTACGATCTGCCCGTGGATCGCCTGGCTTCCACGGTGCATCTAATCTACCTCGCCGGGCGGAGCCGAAGGAGCTTTCTCCTCCGCCTCGCAATATTCATGTCGAAATATTATGATGAAGCGAGGTCATCATCTGCACACCTCAAATAGAGTCGAGAGCTAAAGAAGACAAGAGTGTCTGCAATGACCTATTGTCTATTCATCCTGAATAATTGGAGTTTATCCAATGGAAGTGCTCTATAAGTTGACTAAGGACTGGTCTACAGTAGTGACGTATAGAGTCATGTGACCACGTATGCAATTCAGAAATATGTTGGAATGTAACGTAACTCCCGGCCGCATCGGCCACCCCTACCACACCATCGTAGAATCATTGTACGACTCATTGCTAAGTCACCGCCTTTATTAGAAAGAGTGGTTGCATGTAGAAACGTATCGGGCAGTGTACTGGGTGGCCGATGCGGCCGGGAGTTACGTTAACCATTTCAAGCTTTGTGCCGAAGGGGGCCAGTCCGGGGACTTTGATGCGAGTGTATATATCAATCCACTTTTCCTCGTGCGTAATATCAAATAAACATCTGCTTTCACACTTTTGGGAGGACTCGAAAACTTTTGAAAACAGCGTGTATTTCCTCCTTATGATTTTCTGATTGTCCCTCCTGGATTGCGAGGTTTCTAAAAGGGTCCTTGCCCAACTTAAAGAACAGCGGTGTCATACATGATTGAGTGTGCATAGTGACTGGGCGAGATGGAAAAGGCACTCTTTCAAGCTGAAGGTCTTTGGTCTGGCTTCATGGGAGCCTTAGCCAAGCTAAAAATGGGTTGTGGGTCTTGTGGATTTGGGATTGTTTAAATTATCTCCACACTGATGTAGCACCCTTTCTCCTTGCTCTGGAGGCCTTTTCTTATGATAAGAGACTCCCCCTGTGAGAGTGGTTGTGCTACACATTGTGCTGAAGCGTCCAGAGAAATTATTTTGGGTGAAATTGGAGGACCTCTGAACACAGACGCTTGATGATAAAGCGCACGTCGCATTTGATGAACCGGGATGGATGGAGTTGCCTATTGATTTAACCCATACCAATGGGCCGTATTAGCCCCGACTAAGAAATTACTTCTATGCTATGAATAATTCTAATCTCCAAGAAAAACCCTTATAACGCACACATGGGAGAACAAGGACGAAGCATGTATTATTATCTAAATGCTATATTGATCAAATGGTCCTTTTTAATTTACAATATCAACAGTTTCTGACTAAACGATTGACTGCCATATCTCATCCCCCTGGGACCAAAGCTCCGCGGGTGGCATAGCTGTAAGCATGGGATAAAGCTCTGGGATCACCGAGACCACAGCAACTCTGAAATATCCTGGATATTCCCCCTCTTCTACTTCACTCGAATGATCAAAATTTATATCCAACGCGTAAACCCATGGCAGGTCATTGTTCATGGACTCTACAGCGGCAGTATCAGCAACCAGACATAGGCCCATATCTAATCCCGGTGCTAAGCCCTCGGTTTCTATGTACCTATAGTATGATCTGGCTTGTATCAGTGATCTGCATTGACAACATTGAAATTTCGAGGTTGATCTTACTGTTGTATCTGCTGATGCGTAGCACCATGTAATTCCGGATCCTCAAAGCGAGGCATCAAGCATTTATCCATGATCTTCTGACCGCCAGCGGACCTTTCTATCGACAAATCTATTAGGCGATCATACTCTGCATCCCATTTATCCCAGCTTTCATCATCTGAGTAATCTGTGCGGAATGTAATGAAACCGAAGTCATCGAATCCATTCTCTTCCACGACCTGGACTACTGCATCATCGGGTATTTTGAATATATCTTTTGGAGGGGCAGGGGGCATGCCCTTTCTCTCGCGACTTAATCTTTGTTCCTCGAACAATTTCGCAAATGAGATGATTGTGCGAGCTCGAACATTGTCGAAGGGGATCAAATTTAAATCAATTTGGCGGATTCGCTGTGTTGGTGAGAGATGGTTAGTACAATTCAATGGAGGGTTCCATAGCTTACCTCTTCCGGTATTTGACGCAAGTCATCCTCGGTTATGGTTCGAAGTCGCTCTTCAGTCCATCCGGGTGGTAAAGAAAACATCTTCGGCGAATATACTTGAAGCCTTTGATATGTAATGTCTTGGGTTGGAGAGGGAAAAGCTGTGACAAGGCATATGGGTGAGGAAAGGAAGGAATTTGGAGGAGAAAGGTTGCGATATTGAACAAAGGCGGGGACGGGGCCCGGTAAGGACCCACTCGGTAAGAAAGCTTGTAACTTTTGAAAGCTTAGCGAAACTATAGCAACCTAGGCTCCCGATTCTTTTATCAAGAGTGGCCTAGGACTGGTCGCGAGGCATAAACTTGGAGTAATACTGGAGCCTAGTGAAAAGTAATCTCCGGTCGGCCCGACTGACCTTTTCAGATCCAATTTCCTTTCCTGGTTTCGGTTCTAGGGTCTGGGTTTACAAGCTGGTTTTTCGTTTCATTTTTCAATGCCTTGTGCCCCGGGAATATATAGCATGCTCCGATTGGACCCTGTATATAGTAGTTTGCACTATTTTACTTAGCGGTGCACAAACCAGATTCGTGATTATCAAGTATTGGACCTGATGAGAACTGGAGACTTTCTCCATCTACTATTTGATTATTGATTTGCATATTATCGAAGTTATCGATCTCAGCTCCCTACTCGGCAACATTTGTGCACCTAGTTCTTCAAGTCAATGGCAAAGAAGAAGACAACCCACAGCCTTTGGAATACTGAAGTGCTTGCTAAATTAGAATCCTGCGTGAGCAGAAGGAGTGCAGCGACCGCAATTCAAAGATTCAGCGCCGTCGAAACCGCCGTCGCAGAAGCAATCCCGCTGGTACATAAGACATTTCTTGGTCCATCCACACAGTATGCATCCCCCAGAATGAGATTTCCACGCGTCGAATTTAAATTCGAGTTCCAGGCCTGCAACTGCGTAAAAGTAATTCCATACTCACTCTCTAGAAGAGCACAGTAGTCTCCACTGACAATCACATTGCCACTCGTAGCAATCAGATGTGGTGCCAGAAGGTGTTGATGCCGGCGCAGTAACATAGGAAGCCGTCGTAGTTGTAGTCGCGTTGGTGCTGTTCCAGTTTGCCACTGGACGCACACAATAAGCCAACCCAGGAACCAAGTTGGTACATCCAGCATTGATTGATGGGTTGATCGCCTCAAACAGACTGACTGTGATGGTATTGTTGAGCGCGACGAGGCTGCAGTCGTCTCCATTTTGCACAACGTAATAATGGCCGCAGTCGGTTGTGGTCCCATAAGGTTGCTTGGAGCGGCAACGGTGGTAGTGGCGTACACGCCGGTTTGAGTGGCTGAAGCGCCGGGAATGGTTGTCCCAGTCCATGTTGTTCCTGCCTGCCCGACACAAACGGCTTGCCGAGCTATCAGGTTGGAACAGTAGCTGTTGATGGTCGGGTTCCAGGAGGTTAATTGGACGAAGGTGATGCCTGCTTCATTACAGATGCTTTCACAAGTGTCTCCAGACTGAACAGTGTAAACCTCGCACGTTTGCGGAAGGCACAATGAAGCGCCAGCTGTCATGGCATTGTTAGCTCAGAAGCATACTATTTGGAGCGACATATGTGGCCGTGCGCTGAGTGGTTGGGTTGGGTTACCGTCAAGGTTAGAACAATCGGGGAGCAAGTTATTGAGTGAGATAAGTGTCCCAGTGGAAACATTTTGCGCTTGCGAAATAGCAATGCAATTATCCCCTGAAATAACCGTGTACGTCGCTTCTGACAAACATGTTGGCGAAGTATAGCTTGCAGGCGCAAATCCGGCAATATCAGTGACATTGGTGGGATTTTTTGGGACGTCTGTTGGATAACTGACGTTGCAAAGACTTTGTATAGAAGACCAATCGGATGCCATCTCGGAATCGTAGTATGAATATGGAGTCTTTTGGAGAAGCCGGTATAACTCTAGAACGCATGGGGAGCATGCAACAGAGAATGGTAATGAGATTGCAGATATATTGTTTGTATAGTTGCTTGAAAGAGTGTTGAAGTAGTCTATGATCGACAATTATTTAGTCTGATAGCGCGAGATTACCTCTGATAAAAGGGCTTAAGCAGGAATCTCGACTCACCAATGCATGACGCCCCGGAGGTGGGATCTGCCAAACAAGACAGATTGTAGCTTGCCCAGTACATATCTCCAAAATATGTCGCCGGATATCCACTCCAAACCTCATCCTGGCCAGCACAAGCAGATGAGACGGTATTGTGATATAATTCCAGAGATGAACCACAGCTATCGGTGCAAAGGTAGGCGTATGTATTATTGTTAATGTCATAAACATCATCTGCGGCGGCAATATTCACCAAGCTGCTGTTGCAGTTGACAGTGCCCTGCAAAGCAGTTAGGCAAGCATCAGAAAATGTCACAGAAGTGCTGTTTGCAATGGTCTCAGCATCTAGAACTTTGAAACTGTGCCCGAAAGAGGGTAAAAAATGCTGCCAAAAGGAACAAGCTAAAAGACTTCATGACGGCCCGTAGATCTAGCGAAGGAATGGATTTGCGATGGGTAAAGGTCTCTGGGCTTTAAGAAGAGGCAAGTCCTACTTCTAGACTTGAATCAGATCGCAACTATGGCCCCTCATCTGGTTTACTCCTATCTGCAAGCCTCCTAGTTTTAGTGACATTGCAGAATTAGGAAAACAATTCGGAAAGCATCATTTCCTCTCGTTCCCGGCATCTCGGCAGCCTTGTATGGCAGAAAGTGAATCCTGTATCAAGACTGTATTGAAAAACCGAGTCTACCAAGCGGAGATGTTAGATTTTCCTGAAACTTCACCAATGAGCTTGGACAAGGCTGCGCAATCGACAGATACCAGTCTCATATGCGCATCGGATCATGCTGTACCTGAATCTTAATCTTATTGGCTGCGGAGCAAGAGATGCAGGGCTGATGTAAACTCCTCTATCCGGGATATCTGTGGTGTTCAGATAGCCTATTGTACTCGAGGATATGTGTGGATGGTCTGTTCCAATGCGGATCTAAATGCAAGGCTTGATTCCGGAGGCTAAGCGTTGGTCATGCGCATAGAGCTCGTGAACCTGTCGGTAAAATTTCGCCCTAACATTGAAACTTGAAAACAGAATCTATCCACACCTGGACCCCTTAATGCTACTGATCAATAATGTTTTGGGTTTAGTTCGCAGCCACTAGCAGGGGTAATCCAGTGCAAGTGCTTTAGCTGGTCACATACCCCTCAGACCCCAGGGCCAGATAACGCCCTCGGGAAGAGCTTCTTAGGCTGAAAGACGTGGACTTAAGCGTGAGATAAAATGGTATAGGTGCATGTCGGGTATTGTATGAAAAGAGGTTTTCGTATTTTCAAATAATTGTGCTGGAACCGATATTCCCCCGAATTGAAAATATTTGTACAATCTATGAGTCTGCCGAGATGCTGAGTTGCTTCGGGAGATTTTATTGTTAGCGAGGTCCAGTCCCTGAACTTTGAGAGATAAAATATCGACTTCTTTCTACCTTGCCCTGATTAAAACTCGATTATAGACCTGTCCAAGTATAGGATGTGGTCTATGTTTTGGGCCGTCTGGGTCCTAAGTCTTCTCAGTTCTCTGCCTCCCTCGTATTCCCAAGGGACCATTCCATCGACCGATGACTATACCTGGTATTTTCAATCTTCCTGCATCCATATGCGCCCGAAGGATTATAGCTGATATCCCAAGCTCCCTAACGAAAGCCTGCACAATAGGATGTTGCGGTAACTCTGGCGTCTGGTAAGTGATAGTGTCAGTTATTCTATCTCAGGTCGCAAGCAATAACAAATGTTTAAAAGTGGACTAGGACCTGACTTTTGCGGCACCGGAAACTGCACTTCTAGTTGTGATGCGAAGTCTGAGTGTGATCCTGGATGGGGATCGGAATGGAGCACGGCAGAAAAATGCCCCCTTAATGTCTGCTGTTCGAAGTATGGGTTCTGTGGTAAGTCACCACAACTGCCAAATCAAACTTCTTGGCCGTGATCTTGCTAATCCGGATTGTCATCATTAGAAACTACCTCTGATTTCTGCGGAAACAAGACCGTCGAGAAACCCTCCTGCAGTGGGAGTTCAGCGGATGGAAGATCAATTGGGTAAGTTATCAGGCTTCTGACTATAATATTGACTTTATTTTAATGCTAAGATACAAATTAGATACTATGAATGATGGTCAATCAGCCGGGCTTATGATGCCAGTAAGTTCTCACTCACTTTGATTTTCCAATGACGGTTGGGTCTTAATTGACTTAAGTTTTTAAATCAATATAATTGCTAACAAATTCTTCAATACTATAGTGGTCCCCGAAGCACTCCCTGCTGGTGCTTACACTCATCTCAACTTTGCGTTTGTCTACATAAATCCTGATATATTCAAGGTGGCCTCTATGAGCAAGAGCGACATGGGTCTTGATTCTTGCTTTACCAGTCTTAAAGAGGATAATACGGGCCTTGAGACATGGATAAGCATCAGTATGGAACTGTGAATAATACAAGGGAATTTCTATTGCTGACCTCTTGCTAGGTGGATGGTTGATGAATAATATAGACTAGCTGACTGCCACCACTTTTTTGGATCTTGCGGCTTCGACATCGGCCTAAAAGGTATTTTTCAAATCCTTGCTGTTATTCATGATAATATATGGCTTTGACGATGTTGATATTGACTGGGAGTATCCTGTTGCTTTGGAAAGATCTGGCAAAGCTGCTGATCTCAAGAATTACCCAATATTCTTGCAGAATCTGAAAACTGCACTCGGCTTAACAAGCCACAACTACAGATTGTCAATCACTGTCCTGTCTAGTTATTGGTATATGCAGAACTTTGACATTATCACAATCAAAAAGACCATTGACTGGTTTAATGTCATGATCTATGATCTTCATAGAACATGAAATTTAATAGATCTATATATTAGTCCGTATGTATATGCACACACTAATCTGACCGAAATTGATCAGACAATGGATCTCTTTTAGCGCAACAACATATCTCCTTCAAAGATTAATCTTAGACTTGGCTTTTACAGCCAAAGCTTTACTCTTATTAATCTATTATATACAGCAGCTAGCTGTCTATTCAATAATAATAATAATCCAGGTAACTGCTCGGTATCCTCTAGAACTTTGATGGACTCGGAGATTCTCATTATAATTATTAAAGGCAGTACAACTTCAGTTCTTGACAAAGATGCTGCTATTAATATCATTACATAGGACACAGATCAGTGGGTTCTATATAATAATAAGATAATAATTAAAATAAAGAAAGATTATGCCAATAGCAAGTGCTTTAGCAGTACTATGGTATGGACAGTCTCTATTAATACCAATAATAGATCAATAAGTCAGGAGCTTTTGGAGATAAATAATCTTATTAAAAAAAGTTTTTTCAGAGGTTAAACTCCTCAGGTTTCATTGCTTTCACAGTGTGTTTGGGGAGGATATGATGAAGACTATTCTTCTAATATTACTCCCGCAATTAATGGGAAAGGAAAGTCAGCTTTAAATATGGTAATCTACTCAGGATACTTTAATGGCTAAAAGTGTAATTACTGTTGCCCTACAGATGATATTCTGATTTATTACTGGGTATATTATTTTGATCTGAGTTCCCCACAATGTAAATATCAGTATTTCGAGTAATTATATATACTAACTATTTAATTTAGCAAGACTTGGCTTTTCTATGCCATAACCATTCCTGCTTAAAGAGAGAAGTTCAAGTCACAATCAATCAATTTACCACAGACCATAGCTGTTGGTTCAACCATAAATCCTTATACTGTACTTTGATATCATCTGATACAGCAGTTAGACAGTACAGTAAATTACAGATTCTACTTAAGTCTTTAAGAAGAGAGATTTATGCAAGATTGTATTTCAATAGTCTACTAATAAAATTAAAATAGAATGGTCAGGCTCTACACCAGATTGTATAAAAGATAACAATTATACCAGTTATACTTCAGGTTATTCTAAGTACCTAATAGATAATGTAAATAAGCAAGATAGAGAGTTAGTTTGCTATAACAGTAAAATCAGGATTCTTTCATGATCTAGTACGGAAATAACTGGAGTTCTGCTAATATCTTTTTCTAAAGATAAAAAATTTGTGCTGTACAGATCTTATTCTTTATCAGAACTGTTTATAATATGATTTAATTTTGATTAGAGTTATTCTTTAGGAGAATTCAAATACTGATCTATTATAGAATGGCTTATACTTATATAATTCTTACTTTATTTACTTGTAATACAGGCTGTCCTGCCGGTAAACAGATTATTACTGAAAGTTACATTAATCATAAATCTATATATTTATGCTGGTACAACACAGCAAGTTACTTCTAGTAAACTTTATATTCTTAATCTTACTATATTTTATTAACACTAATTATTTTTTAATTTAGCTGTGGTATCTTTAATAAGGTAGCTTTAGGCCCATAAAACTATGCTAAGGAGTTTTTATTAATATGTTTTTAGACTAATCTAATAAATAACCCTCTTAATTTCTGTTCGGTGCAGATACTGATTACATATACTCTGATGAGCTTGACTCTGATAGAAATCCAGTAGACTTTATTAAGTTATATTAGTATAAAAATGACTGCTTCATACTCCCTAATACTGGAAGTCCAGATAAAATGAAGCGGTGGTATTCATTATATGAGAAAATCAGAGATTTGACTTAAAATATTCTGTATTAGCCACTCAAGGCAATAAAGACTATGATTTTCCACAACTCTGTGAAGGAGATGACTGCTATATAGTGTTAAAGTTATATAGTGAAGAGTTCTGCAAGCTGTTATGGTCAATAGGCAATATAATAGAGGAGGATTTTAATGGAATATTTGGTGGTCTGTTCCCGCGCGCTTGCAAATCTAAAATTTGTTAAAACAAGAAAATTATCAGCATTTTTAAAGTGAAAAATTATCTTAGTGTTAGAACCCTGTCTGCTATGCGGTAGTTCTACAGGGTGGTTAAGTCTGGTGTAAAGACTGCTATCTGTAACAGACTGTTAATAACTCTTGGAAAGTGAATCCTGGGCACTAATTATGTGGTTAAATATGTTACTGAACTTCAAACTCCAGCTTAATTTGTTACGAGCATGCTTTCTGGGAAGTCTTCTAGTGGGGCGGCTGCTCCGGGAGCTGTATTAAACTATGACTGGATCCAAGTCTTCTCTCAGAATAGCTATTTTTTTCTAGACTTGGGCCCAGTTAGGAGTTATATAATCTACTGGCCTGATTGGAGATACCCCTGCAGAGGTTATTACTAATGTATTGGGAAGTACTGCTGATATTAGTAATCTTTAAATCTTGGATGCTCTGATGAACGGGCTTAAAGCCGCTGTATGTATGTACTATGAGTTTAATTATATATCTCTCTAACACTGCAAACATAGGCCTGGCAAATGTTCGACAACATTATCTCGCCAAAGAGATTCAGTGCGGAGAGTGCACAAGGAAAAGTCGACATGATCAATCGTGTGAGTCATTCCGCGCGCTGTTAAATCTCTCCGCTTAATATTGACTCCTTATTCCTTGCAGCTTTACGATACTCTGCCAGGATGCCTGAACAGTGCCGATGTAAGTCCAATCTATTTACTTTAGTTTTCTTGTTCATCATGGGATCTGACATACTGCAACAGGTACAAGATTCTTTGGAGTATGGCTATAAAGCAATCAAGGCAGTCATGGGGGCCCTCGACCAAGCTGCGCAAAATAACCCCAATGTTAACGGCATCACAGCCTCCTCGTTCGAAGACGCATGGATAACTTACTCGAAAGACTTCTTCGAGCAAATGCAAGGGAACCTTCAGGATTTCGTGACGGCTCGTATCAATGAGGTTACCAAGTACTGGAGTACAAGTGCCGCGACCACAGCCTTTACCAAGGCTGGGGCAGCGGCAGTTGCGAAAGCACTTGGCGAGAAGCTGAGCGGTGTGTCTACGGATGTTGTCATAGACAGCAGCTTCTTTCAGTGATCACTATCCATTTTTGATGTGGGTGGTACAAATGGGATTATCCTGCCATGTCGTGTATCATATGACTTCAAACGCAAGTTCAAGTTTGAGCAGACGAGAAACATAATGAAGAAAGAGTCAAAGATGTTAATGCGGAATCCTAGTATACATAGCTTCAAGGAACCTAGGTAGTACTATATCCACCCATCAGTCTCCCAATCTGAGTATTTGCACATGTGTGGAGGGAAGAAAATCTATTCTAGTAGGAAAATCTTCACAACGGGACAACAGTCAAATAATATCTAATAAGTCTGAAACTAGTATTATTTAATAGTACTTTATACACAGAATATAAAAATTTAATTTTATTCATCTCCTAGTACTCTCACAGTGTCACTTGTGGGCAGTGCAAGGTCTAGTGTGATGAAATTAAACCTGTCTGCGGGCCATGTGCTGGAACAACCCGTGGTTGCACATTCACGTCCAGTCCCATCTTTCGCCACTTTGACAGTCAAGATGGCCAAAAGGAGACTAGGAAGTTTGGCCAACAGCAACGTTGGCCCTCTGATGAGTATCTGCTCTTTCGGTCGGAGCATACTTGGATCAAGGTACCACCATCCCGTCGTAAGTTGCTCCACATCCTGGTATCCCCCCGCTTAAAAAAAAGGGCCGGAGTTGACACGGTATAGTCACATTTGTCGAAGTGTCCAGCCCCTTCGTGGACACTGGAACCAGTTCATTAGACGATACAACAGCCCATTCTCCTGCCTTGCCCCGTCCCTCCATTACAGATGAACATGAGTTGGCCGAATATACATCCCTCCCAGTTCCAGAATATGATCAAGCTTCCTCAGCCGGGAACACCGCAGAAGAAGGAACCATTGTTCTCATCACACAGCTACTACATTACTTCACGAAATCTCCCGCGCAATGGTAATCCCGTTACACACTGCATTTAACTCCCTCAAAACGTATGGCTAGGATGGACTTCTTTGACTCGAGCGCGCACTTCTCGATTAAAGCGCCCGTGATGGCGGCGATGGGACCGATGTTATCAGCCTCAGTATGCTCTTTGGCCGCCAAGCATTTATGTCGTACCTCAAGTGGGACCAGGCCTGGTTTCAACCGCCTCAGGTGAAGAATAGCTATTTCCGATGGATTTTCGAGGAAATCGGTTGGGAATTCTAAAGTTCTACGACGATTCTTTTATTGACTTGAAGAGAGCTATTGTCTCCCAAGACGTAAGGGTTGACTAGCAGCTTCCGCGAGCCAACAGGAGGGTATTCTTGGTTACCGCAATACTCTTGTGTCTACGAGTTGATTGGGCCTCCCAGCATGGAATGGAGGATCCATTTCAGTGCTCTGCCTCTCCTGCATTCCAGCCTCACGGCCAATACAAGCACATTCCTTCAAATTTCCCGTTCCGTCTTCTGGAGTCTTGCGCGGCAAGGTTGCCAGATGTGCTTGTGAGTGTCATGACATCCACCTTAGCCTTCCTCACTACTCCGTTCTCTGCTCTTTGCTGACTAGACATAGTCATTAGTGAGACCCAGACTCGGTTAGATCTTTTCAATTTCGAACTTTCGCGATATTTCGGCCTCTCCATAGACACCCACAGACTGCTATTATCACATCCTCCCGGGAATCAATTTAACACAGATCATACGTCGCTTGAACCGGACATATTCAGCAACGCCCTTTTCTGAATCGTTGGAAAATTCTTAAACTTTCTCACCTCCGGCGATAGCTTGAACCCCGGCGATGAGGCCACAGCGCACGGATTGGGGCGACCCAGGACCTACTTGAAAGGTGGAAGAGATTGGAAGTCCAGTTGCAGACTTGGAACAGCTACCTGCCTCCCAACATTACAGGATGTGCCCGGAGAACTATAGATCTGTCGGGTCTAACATTGGGCATGAGTGCCTATACTGAAACCCTCGATGCCACTTTATATACTACCCCGATGTGTGCTGAGACAATGCAGACCTACCATATGGCTCGCATTCTTCTGATAATGGACAAACCACAGGATCCTCAGCGTATTCGTATTCTTCATTTCCCTAGCAACGGGCAAGGTAGGTAGGAAGGCATGCTGCGCATGGGAAAATCTAAGCGAAAAAGGAGGGATAAGAAGTAATATACGAGCGTAGTCCGAAGCAGTATAGAAGCATCCAGCGCCACCACTATGAAAGAATGATTTAATATCTGTTTCTGTCTGTATCACCGTCAACCCCTGTGGAGTAGGTGATCCCTCATCGTGATCCTACCATCACGCGTTCGTTGATGCATGTATTCCAACTTAGCCTTCATTTCCATCGATAGAATCATTGAAGCATTAGTTAATCTAAGCGGACGAAAAGATTCCTCTTCCATATTAGTCGTCCAGTCTCTGGCCTGCCAGCCATTCGAGAACGATACCAGCCCAGTCCATGTTGATCTGAATGATATTTTTAGGGACGTGCAGGACGATAGAAAGTGTATATATCTTGCAGTGCACAACAGGTCAAGAAGAAAGAAGTAAAGAAGAAAAAAAAGAAAAGTGCACCATACTCGAACACGTCCCCCGGCTCCTTAACCAACGGTTGCATGAAGTCCATAAAACAGCCCGAGACCTCATCATGACCTGCTTGTCGACCGTAGTCCCGTAAGGCGTGATTCGAAAACAAGTATCCGAAGCCAGCTGCGCTATCACTATCAGCATCCTTCCCTTCACACACTCCTGCAACTATTAGGTAGTTTTCGCGGTGTAGATGAGATTGACAAACCAGTATGAGTAAGAAGTATCCTCAACGTAATCCCACTCTTCTTCTCCAAAAGCTCCCCAACACTTAAGATACGCACATCCTTCAATTCTGGACAAAGCCGATTTACCCCTTCCGCATCATCAAGAGAAATATGTCCGCGCTCAACAGGTTGCATGCAGCAGATAGCCGTGATGTGTTTCGTGCATGATGCAATCCAGAACACGTCCCTTGGCTGAACCTGTGCAATAGGTTGTGTTTTACAGTTGAAATGCAATAAGAGCCGTTTCAACCGTGACCTATTATTTCAATCGCGACCTGATCCGTTGCCCCACGTGAACTGTGTGCCGACTTGTTTATTCGATCAGTTTTGCCCTTTCGGACATTCTTATTATTTTGTACCAGCATAAACTCCTCAGTCTATCATATGTTCTGTTGCTAATTTCGATGAACATACCATGGCCATCACTGTGATTGGTTGATTGGTTGCCACTCATGCCGAACAACTATTTAGTTAGGCATTCCGCTTCACAAAAGGCCTGCGGGTGAAGAGCGGCTACAGAAACAGCGTTGAGCCTTTTATCAGGGACCAGCCAAACTTGCTGTTGAGACTGTGAGCGTTAATACTTCTTATATCAGGTTTATAAAACAAGAGAATCAGAAGTCAAATCATGATCAGATGATAGGCTTCGCATGGAAGGTAGTAGGTGGAAAACATGTTTATCAGATATGCAGAATCTCGTTCTACGCTGTTGCTTCCTCTTTGATTGGAACAACATGTGTTATGCAATGGCAGCGATGTATTAGTCCTCATGATTTCATTACATTCAACTTGAGTAATCTTGTCGCTCTTTATTGGTACCATGAACGTTGGTCTGGTAGGTGAAAAGAAAAAGAACAACTATTTAGGGGTTATAGTTGTCGACCTGCTCTGGCCGGTATCGCCGCCGGAAGGGCTTAAGCAGATTGCTTGTGTTCAGCGCAACCAGCTTACTTGTCGGCATTAGAAACAACTCGTCGATCTCCTCCAATGTTTTGTCTTTAGTCTCGGGCATAAAGAACAGCTGGTAAAAGAAGCCTAGCGCGGCCAAGCCGCCGAAGAAACCGATTGTCAGGCCGGTGTAGGTCATCGCTTTCTGCATCCCTTCGAAGTTGTATGTCACAATGAATGACCACAGATAAAGGAATACAGAGCAGATCGCCATGCCCTGGCTGCGGGTGCTAAAACCAAAGCTCTCTGCTGGCACTACCCAGGTCAGGCACGAATATGCCCCGAAGAACGCCATGTACAGCACCAGACCGGAGAAAAACAACCCCAAGGCCGTTGCCTTATGCTCATTGAAATAATCAACACCATTGTTCGTGTATAGGTAGCCGACGCCCACCAGCGCCAGACCCACGATGAACATCAGGATGTTTTGCGCCCACACCCGGCGCCCAAACTTGTCCATGGTGAACACAGCAGGAATTGTTCCCAGGAACAACGCGCCACCGCCCACCATCGACATCAGCACTGACTCGCGGTCATCAAAGTTCATCTTGGCCATCAAGTTTGACATATTGTACATCACCGCATTGATGCCCGTCATCTGCCCGAAAAATATCATAGCCGTGGCATATACAAGCGCCCGTCGGTTGCGCGGCGTCCTGCACACCTCCAGATACCTCTGATGCCATTTCTCGTTCGCGGACTGGTCGACCTCATGTTTGACTGTAAGTTCCATCGCAAGGTACTCGTCCAGGCTTTTTGGGTCGGCCATGTCGCGCAGCGACTTCCACACCCGCCACGCGCGCCCGTACTTGCCCTTGGATGCCAGCCAGCGCGGTGATTCTGGCAGGAAGGCCATCCCAACCAGGAGGATGGTCGAAAACAAGAGAGACGAGCCCAGCATCCAGCGCCAGCTGCCTGACGGGATGTCAAAGAAAACGCCGCCGGCGGCGTATCCGATGATCTCTCCGAATGCGATCATCAGCTGATATACCGACACCAGGTTGCCACGCACCTCTGGCGGCACACACTCGGAGATGTAGATACCAACACAGCCGCCTTCGATTCCGATACCGATGCCCAGAATGAATCGGCCCGCAAACAGCATCCCCACACTACGGGAGCCTGCACACAGGCCACTGCCCAGTGTGTACCACAAACACGAGATGATGATCGAGTTGCGGCGTCCAAAGTAGAAGTTCAGCGGCGTCATGATGAGCGCGCCGGCCATTGCGCCCAGCGGCATCAGTGAAGAAATCAGTGAAATGTCGGTCGCCAGTTTCGGGTCGTCCATGCTCGCCCACTCGCCTGACGCGATGAAATGCTTGCGGATACCAGGCAGCGCGCCCGAGATCACCGACTGGTCTAACCCACTCAGCATGCCGCTGAACGCCGCGAACACGCCCAGTGTGATAACTAGCATGCGAGGGCTCTTCATGTGCACTGGTATCTGCGCGAACGCTATCCGGTCATACAGTGTTTCGTTGTCGAGATACTGATTGCTTTGCAGATTGCGTGCCTCGATCTCGTGCTCACGCTCCTCGGGCGTGAGTTCATCGCTGAACTCTTTGCCAATGGCATCAGGCTTTTCCTCATAGTTATCGCTCATTTCGAGTCTGTCGAATCAAGATGACGAAAGGATTATGTGTGGTCAGGATGGAAAAAAAAAAAAAAAAGTCAGACGACCCCAATGCCCTCTATATAATGCCTGTTTCGCCGAGAAGTTTGTCTGCGGATTATTGTACTCCGTACCATTGTACCTCTCTCCAATCCCCGACCTCCATGCCCCAGACCCCACTCCCTCGACCCCACAAGTCCCCAGAGTATCCGATAATGAAGTCTTTTCTTTCTCTTCTGGGAAAACGCGGTTGCATCAATGTGTATCGGGTTTGTATTATTATGGGGTTATGTGAATACGAGACGCAACGCGCCTAACGACTATAAATCCAACCCACGCCATGGAGTAAAGGTTCTTTTAATCGCAGCGAGCGTGGAAGGCTCGACGTTAAGGGTCCTTGAACAGCTAACAGAAGTAGGGTCGTAAGAAATAATGAGCGACGCCCCCAATACTCGGAGTCCATTTGGCAAAAAAAACTTCCATGCCCCGCCCCCCCCCCCCGCTCGGAAGGAACGTGCATGGGCAAAGTTTGCGGGCTCACACCCAATTGCCAAGTCGGACGGCTCAGCAGGACCGGGGTTGACTGGGACCCGTGTGATTTTCTCCGAAGACTGCCCGGTCGGAACTGGTAGCACACTAAGTACTCTGCCACAATATGTAATGTTTAGACTGCTCGAAGCATTTGAGAAATACTCAGCGATAACTTTGTATATAAGTGTGCCTCCCCATGGGGACAAAACGTCTGGGCATTTCTCGGCCTTATTCAATGTTCTCGAAGATCGCTAGGCCTAGAGAAAAGCAAAGATTAAGATTAGCAAAGGGGATCTCCAGTATGACGTTCTTGCAAAGAATCCCGCGTTAGTTCATCCCACATCAGCTCCAATTCATTCTTGTGGAGAGCGCCAATATGTCCGCGAGGCAATAATACGTAATTCGTCCTGTATCGCCAGCAGCCCATTGCCCCGGACCAGACAACCCTTCTCCATGGGGTATCTCGGCACCCTATGCGCGATTAATCTCGCAGCGACGATATTTCCCCGGGGGGAGAGGTGGCGAAGGGTCTAACTGCGTCGTAATCTCTCTCGTACCTACTTCGGGCCCCACTTGCTAGGCTTCTGTAAAGCCAGACTGAGTTCTCGGCTAACCGTGTTCAATCCCGCTTTGTTTGGGCCCTTCTTCGGGCTTGCTCCGCGTGAGAAAGCTGGGTAAAGCACCGATATTTCTCCGGAAGTTGTTGGTGCGGAGACTTCCTCATTGCTTTTCGGGACGCCGTACGGGTACCTACTAAGCCGCCAGGGACCCATGAGCACATATAACCGAAACGACAGACGTAGTAATACAGACGGTAATTCACATAATTGTCCGAGTCGCGTTCGCAGCGACCTTAGGCCGCTGCCACGTGGTGCGGTGTAGGATATAGCATGGAGCTTATTCACAGTCAGAAAGGCAGTAACAATTCGTGACAAACTACATTAAGAGTGACCTGATTTATCTCATTTGGGTCTCGGAGAATGGTACGAATGTCTACGGCAGACCGGGCGTGGGATAAGCTAGTTAAAGTTGGCCGTGTGCAAATACCGGCAGGGTTAGGTCTAAAAAAAATGCGGTCCAGGATAATTCCCTGGCAGCTGTTGAAGGTAGTGGCAGAAGCTAGTCTAGAAGTAGGGCAAATTATCGACGTTACACCGTCCAATTCGCACGGTGAAGCCGGATGAGGCCGGAACTCGACGTGATTCGCGGTGTAGGTAAAATTTTGGCGACTGGGTATTCGGCGTGTACGCTCGCTGTAATAACTGCGCCTGCACCCCATTCTATTTATCTTGGCGGGCTCTGGGTCAAGCGGCGAAACCCAACCCAACTCGCGCTTTTGACGAGATCAAGATTTCGCCACCCACCCTTAATAATAATAACCCTGATAAGGAAAGGGAATATACTGATCAGATACAGCAGCCTTTTTAGCGATTTAGCATCTTGATAGCCGTTGCCGGCTTCGATTTCCCGAGGAAAAATTTGCCGTCCTACAGTAGTGCTTGTGCCTGAGACACAAACCTACATGGCTTTAAGAAGTTTCAAAAACACCAGGATTACTAGTTCATTTGGCCCCGTGTTGCCGTTGGTCAACTTGCGGGGTGAGAGTTTGAGTTTCCCCGAAGAAACTCGCCGGTGCTTCGATATCGGTGCTGCTAACTCCATTGTGGGGACCGTTTGGCTGTTTAGGCCTTTTCAACATCCTCCAGCGCCAACTCTGAATGCGTCGTATCTTCATTAGCTAATCTCATGTTCCCAGTGTCGTTTCCATAGAGAATACTGCCAGAGGACGCGAACAAACCTACCGAGATGGCTGGCGACGCAGCTCCCTTTTCATTGGGGGAACATTTGAACAATATAGCTGTCGCTTAAGGAGTTATCGAATTCATGATTGTCCAACAAAGAAGGGAGAGATCCTTCCCATGTATAATACGATATTGAGGACTGCAACAGTGTGTGCAGAGGGATAACAGTGCTAAGCACTTGGGGGCCGGCTGTGCTAGAATCAAGTTATGGACTTGACGGGAGTTAACTACCACCCGAAACGCAATCTAAGCCCGGACTGGGCAGAGTCGGCCTGGTCGCCAAGACGGTCCGTGTGGGGTTGAATGACACACTCCAAACCTTCCAAAGAGAAAACGCAAAAGGGCACAGTGGGGTAGTTCCGTGGGAGCGTGGCAATCGCGTAAGGGCCCCTCCAATGGACCTTGCCCCTAAATACCATCCAGGCTTTTGAGAGCGAAGCGACCAGGGAAATTGTGTGGAGCCTGCTCCGGGCACAAAACCAATTTGGGGCCAAGTAGATGGCAGGTATTGAACAGTAAACCGACATAATGATCTCTTGGGACCTAAATGCACCACTAAATGCATCCATTCCGTCGTCCCATAATGCGGTGCATTTCGCGGATACAAAACTACCATCCATTTCTTGCATCATTCAGTTGCGATACGTTCGAAGTCAATTGACCTCTGTATTGTACGAGACGCGACGCTTCCCCGTGGAGAGAATCTCCACACACACGCACGGGGAGAGTTTCCAGGCCCCGCGAAAGCTTCTTGGCCAGTCTGCTTTAGTCTTGGCGACGGTCTGGCTTGGTTCACATGGACCAATCAAACTCGAGAGACGCCCGAACCGGGGACATGGCGGTCTTGGCAATCCGCCGATCCAGGACGGCCGTGGAAGTTCGCAATGGAAGTCCCGGTATACAAGAACCAGGAATTTTATTTTATTTACCCTATTGTCATAAAAGATCTAGAACGCGAGCGGCTAGAGTGCAACAATGGAACGATCGAAATGCCAGCAAAGTGGATTGCCCGGCAAGCAACAGGTGGCAACAGATGGCAACCACCAACAATTGAGACTGAGTTGATCTTCATGCTCCTCTGTGAATTATCAGGGTATTCCGTGCTATTCAGGAATGGGGAGTGCAGAGACAGCCAATTGTCTCATGACTCGGGGGAACTCGTTGGTTGGTTCCGTTCCTCGTGATCGAGGGACCCAGCCCGATTTGGAAAGTGATCAATGAGCCATTTGCATTATCTTTGTCTCGCTGACTTGGTTCTAATGAGTATGAGTTCCTAGGCAATGGTGACCAGCACGCCCAAAAAGGTTAGCTAGGGTTTCTTGCTCGGTAGTCATGGTAAACAGAGGGTAAGGGAGGGTAACATACTGGCTGGTACCGTTTGCTCGAGACAGAATACGTATCCCAGTCATTGAGGGCCTGTCCGTTGGGAACAGAGAGTGTTGCCGCGGTGTTCTGCCTTGGTAGATACTGCTCAACTTAGGCCCGGGAGGCTGTGCTCGTCAATCGCATTATCATGCGGCTTTCAGCTATGATTGTCCGTGCTTTTACAGTATCTATATTATCAACGTCTACATACATGGCCTGCATTGCTTGTAAGTTGGTAAAATTCTTGCTTCAGGCATTGAAGTCCATGCGTAGCTGGCTCGGTCAGATAAGAGGATGTTGCGTTGACTCTGTTGATAATGGATGAATTTTTAGCCTCATAACACGAGACCAGTCATAAACGACCGTGGTTCTCTGCCATGATCTTCTACAGTACTGGTCTAGGTTAGCTCAGCTAGATGGCCGGGCTTTGGGGATAAAGCTCTTGTTAGAAGCTCCCGTGCTCAGCAATCACCGTCAAATATCGACTCAAATTAATGAGACTGATGTGCGCGTTTTCCATGAAGGCACCGATTAACCTCCAAAATCTTTCTCATCTCAAGTGACTCGGCAAAGTCATGACATTCAGTTGGATGATTTGTAGAATTAACTGGGTGAGGAAAAGGTAGGTTTATAATTCAAACAAAGTACGGGTTTCTAAAGATGACCAGCTAGGGCTGTGCTCGACTGAAGTCAGGGTATCCCTTGCTGGTACGCGAACGATCAAGTTGTGGGATAAAACTGCCCGCTCGTTTTGACACATTTCATTCTGCTTTTCTATTGACCAACATCATCATATAGCCTCACGCTTAATAGGACTTGTAGATGACCATTTATTTCTCATTGAAATTAGGCATGGTCAGGTATTCCACTCAACCGTCTTCTTTAGAACGGGTACGTGCCATGAGAAGTTACAGGACATTGATATCTGCAAATATCCTAGCTAGTATATTATCCTAATCAAATATAGAGCATCATGCTTGGCATCGAAGTGCGCGGTCTATAAAGTTATTTTCATAGACCCGCCAAAGGCAGCCAGCTTTCGTGTGATATTGTCCCGTCTTTAAATCATCCTCTTTCTCAAAGAATTATAAATATTGCCATAGATGTGATTTTCCATTTCCTACAATTCTCTAGTCCTCTCATTGGAGTGAGAAGGCTGACTTGGTTTAAGACCGAGTCGACACCTCCAGGCCCAGTGAGAGTAAGGCAATGTTGGGACAGGAGATATTTCAACAATACCCGCGAGTCTTTCTTACAGATACAGTACTAGTCTGCTGAAGTAAGAGTTGCAGCAAGCCTGCGTACGCACCAAATGACAACAAGGGCTCGTTTTGGCTTGTTGCCACGGAAAAAATTCGATACGGTCCGGCAGGCGCTGCCACAGGTAAGAGACCAAGTCATAGATTTCTGAATTTCTAAAGGTTGGGGTAGGACACGTCCTCCACGATTCAGGACGACAACACATATATACCGTTTCTTCTACCAGGAGTGGCCTATGGAAGGTAATTGCATAAATTCTTCTCCATCGCAAAAGCTTCTGCAACAGTATCCTGATAGCTCTCCTGGAACCCGTGTTTACCAGTGTCGACCTCCTCTTCTGGGGCGAACTTGTGTGTTCCTCGGGGCGCGATGCCATTTTTGGCCATTAAATAGTGGGTCCAGACACGTGCCCAAAGGCGGGGGAGATTGTGTCGAATAAATTGGAAAACCTGATCAATCATCATATCATGCTGTCGTCCGATTGGCGTATTCATAAAACAAAAACTGGATGAATAATTTCAGATTAATACAGGCCCGAATCCTCTGAATCTTATATTTAACAATCTCTTAATGAATTGCGTCTCCGCTTTCCGCGTGTCTACTTAGATCACTGTCCCAGTAGCTAGAGTTGCTATTCTTTGAAGCACATTAGAGATGGATATAGAATGGATTATTCATATTATCCTTGCCCAATCCATACTGGGAGAGAGATTCACATCACCTGCCTAGATGATGTAGATTTGGCCGTTGAACGCGAATACATCTTATGATCTTGCAGAGACAAAAGGAAGGAAAATATACTCGCAATTGATGCCGAAGTGGAAGTGCGGTTACGCTTTACTCAATAAGATAAAAGTATCGTTGACTGCTTATGATGAATGACTCGTGTACTGCAAGAGGTAAGTCTAATCTCTGCTGCACAATAACGACATGAAGAGACATTGTGCGAGGATAGCAGATAGATAGACGATATGATCTCATGTCTACTCCGAGGAAGCTGGCGAAAAACGTGGGTAAACCTCTCCCCCTGCGTTCAGAACACAAAGACATGCCCAGCGGCAATTAGGTGAAGGACATGCAATTATCTTGGCCAAAGTGAACCTCCATGTCAACGCGCCATGGGTATGGGAGAGCATTATACAGCTGCTCGATGGCCTTGGTGCTCATGATCAAGATGTGGCCTTCCTGCGCGGATACGTCATTAATACCGTTAAGCAAAGCGGACAGAGGGATCTCGCTGAAGGAATATTTCGTACCGTTAGCTTCCATTTCGCCATCATTCGATTAGTGTCGGGAATGTGATGCCAGTTTCTTTATGATAATACAACTCGAACAAGACGGTCAAACCATGTATTGCAATTCTAACTACCAATAGCTTCTATATGAGACTTTTCCCTTATTGATAAGGTCTTTTGGGTAATAACTGCATGGTGTGTAACCCCCGAAGGCCAGATCATACACAACGGCGATGTTAGCGCACATGGGCAGTCAATAGGAGGAGTAAGTCTATATTCTGTGTCTGGAAAGAGCTTTTGCTGACTGATTCCTCGGCTGTGCAACTTCTATCAGCGAGATTGTACAACGGAAATATTCTTCAAGTGCTTGTATTAGACGGAATTTGGGTTTCACGAATGACGCAATCGAAATAGTCGTCTCGCTACCGTGACTTTACTTGCTGATGAAACAGGGTTCGAATTTTATAATTGCTTATATGGCATATCTAGGCACTATGAAGCCGGCGCATGATTTCGCGAATGAATGGCCGAAAACCGATGTATATTACTGCTGAAGTCAGCTGGGGACTCTAACCGAAAGATAGACTGATAAACGACTAGATATACTCTCCTTTGCTCTATTCCCTGCGACTGCTGAACACCATCCCTCAACACTATTGAGTCTACGATACTCAACTCTATTGAGTACTCCTTTCAAAAAGAGATAGAGAAAATAATAAGTGAATTGCGATGTCATGTCAAAGAATAATAGACTGAGAGAAGCAACAGAGAGCACCGTGAAAGAAAGAAAGATTAGTATAAGAAGCAGCAGAATAATAAGTATAATCTAATATACTATTTTATCTTCTTAATTACTGCTCTAATCCTCTATCCCAAGCTACTGTATCTAAGTTAAGATAGATATGGGTCTTGTAATCCTCACAACCCTCATAATTCAGGCTGACGCGGCTGATCCAGTGATTATTCATACTAAGCGCATCGTCCCGTGGCTTGACTACCACCAACTATAAGAAAATCCAAGGAAAATAAAATTATACTGCTGTCTTTTTCTCTTATTTACTATTCTCTTCCAATATCCAGATTAATAACATTACGAATAACCAGAACAGACTGATTTTTTTAAAGCATCTTTCCAAATTATCAGACGAGACACAGTAGATAACTTTATCAAACAGAATATTAAAGCTTTGTGAGATGATAATGTTTTTTTCTGTGGGGGGAGGGTGGGTTAATATTACTTGAATATTCTTATACGGAATAAAAAGTAGTATTCGATACAGCTGTATCTGCACAGTAAAGGCCTTTGGTTTTCTTCTATATTCTGACAAACAATCCCATTATTACTTAACATTCATTATATAGTATTTTGAATAAATATATACAGGCAATGGTCAGGCAGGTGAATTACACCTCCACCTGACCGCTATTAGTCAGGTACATGCATTCACCTTTCAAGCGCTGGCCGTTGAACCTCCAACTCAGAAATGGTACAATATGGCACACGACCACCTAACAACCTGGCGGGTCGAATATCTCGTCCACTGAAGGCAGCAGCAGTGAGCAATAATCGCATCCGCCACCTGCCGCAGCAGCGTCGCACAGCCGACCGAGCCGCGGCCTACGGAACAGCCAAGAGGAAGCAAAAAGACACGAGCCGGGGCAGGATAATAAAAAGACTTCTTTAGAAACGGGCATTGTATATAATTATACCGCACAACTGCCTGCATCCGCCGCGGCTTGTTTGACCATGAATCTCTGGATATATAATATCCTGACTGGAAATCTACAGTAACCAGAGATATTTTATAAAACCGCAGGAGTTCACACACTATTTCCATTATCAACTCGCCTGAAATTAAGACTTTGGAAATTGAATAAATATATATCATATATGGTCGGCCAGGGTACTGATACTCTATTAATTCTTCCCCCCCCCCCCCCCCCCGGATATACTAAAGCTATATAAAACAAACTAATCTTACTATTATAAATAGTATTTGTTTCTTTCTCTAGATTTGAAAGTCTTTGGTAAATATACAGACTCCTTACAACGTCCTGTCATTGTAGTTTGTTGCTCCTCGCAATTAAATGACCTGCCTTTGGTTATAACTTATAACTTATAAGTCAAGTTAAAAATATATATAATTATTTGTAATGTTTAAACGAGATGGCTTATTCTGTGACAGGCTAAGAAGCCGGGAGGACTACATAAGGTATAGTAGTTAATAAAGAAGTTGAATTTATTAAAGAAAGAATTATCTAATCTATAAACAGGTTAGTCTTTCTTATAAATAATTTTTCTAAAAGTTTTTTTTTATAATTCTAGTAAACTTCTTTATTTATTCTAGAGATTTCTATTTTTTTTATAAGTATCTCCAGATCAAGATCTAGAACTAGATAAATTAAAATATAAATATTCTGATTCTAGATAACTGATAAAATCTAATTTTTTTTAATTATTATTTTTTTTACTGTGATACAGCTGAGCTGATATAGATTTCTTTAAATAAAATAAATAAATAAGATTATATTAATATTTATAAATCTTAGTATTATAAAGCTTAGTTACTAGTTCTTATATAAATTTAATATATTTTTTTTATTTAATTAGAAATATTTTTTTATAGCTGTATTTTCCTTAAGATATATTTTTTTTATTTATAATTTTTTTAATAATATATTTTTTAATACTGTTTTTTATAATAATAATATCTAGTTATTAATTAATTATCTTTTAAATAAATAGAGAGTCTGTAGTGGCAGGTTAAAATAAATTAATATAAAATATTAGATAAATTCTAGATAATATATCTAGTTTATATATATATATTCTGATCTGTTCTAGTACTATAAACTTTATATTTTATTAATTTAACTTCTTATTAAATTAATTAATTATAATATTTTTTAGATCTAACCAGATTTTATTATTTTTCTTATAGTAAGAAGCAGGATTTTATTATTAATTAATATATTATTTTTATATTTCTTATACTACTGCTATTATTAAGCTAATAATATTTTAAATTTCTTAAAATTTATTAAAAATAGTTTTAGTCTGCTTTCAGGAGTTCCTGGTCTAGTTATATTTTAAAAAATTTATTTTAATATTTAAGTCTAAGAATTTTATATAAAAATTATATTATAAGAAAAAAGGATTTATTTTTATTAATATAAAGTTCTAGTTATTTAAAATTAATTATATTAAAAATAATAATTCTTACTAGTTAATTTATTATTAGTTTATAAAATATTATAGAAAAATTTTAATAATTATAATTTAATATTTTGTTGCTCTATCTGTTTCAAAATAATAAATAATAAAAAAATATTATTTAATATTTAAGATCTTGTATAGAGTTGTTTATAATTTATTTATAAATTAAAAATTATAATTTAAAATTACTAATTAAAATATTTTATAATAATTATAAAATATTTAAATAAATATATTTATAAAGTTTTTTATGTCCATACTCAGGACAGTTTTAATAATAATATTTTTAATTAATTAATTAGTAATAATTATAATATTTTTATAATCTTAAGACTCTGGAAGATTTACCAGGAAATTAATAATAATATTTTATTAAAATTAATTAGAGATTAACAGCAGTTTTAAGAGATCTTATTTATAATCTTTTTAAATATAATTAGTTTTATAACTGTTACAGTTATAGTAAAACTAGTAGATATTTTTATTTATATTTAATTAATAATAATAATAAATAATTATTTTATAAGTCTAGTCCTGTTTAGAATATCTAGTAATTATATTATTATAAGCTTTTTAAATAATCTAAATTTATAAAAATTTTAAATTAAAAATTTAGACTTATTTTTAAAAGAGCAGGTATTAGTTTATATTTAATTAATACTTTATAATAAAGACTTTTAATTTTAATTATTTAAAAAACTTAGACTTATTTTTAACTATTATTTTATAATATTTCTTTAAATTCTTATTAATCTATTCTGCTTGCTTTTATAAATTATTTAATATTAATTTTTTAAGCTCTGGGCTGGCGGGGATTTCTTTATTAAAAATTTTATTAATAAATATTATATAAATAAACTCTTCTTCAGATACAGAATAAAATAACTAGATTTTTTAATTTATAATATATTTATTTTTTTTCTTGGATATGTCCTGGAATCTTTAAAATAAGATATTTAATTAAATATTTATTATTTTTAAATAATAATTAATTATAAAATTAAAATAATTTAAGAATTAGATCTAATATATTTATCACTTTGTGAGCTGCTGTTAGATTATAAAATATTTTAAATTTTAATAATTATTAAGAATTTTAAAATAGAAAAATATAATAAGCTCTAGTTCTTATTTTTATAAGATTTAGATAATTACTAGTAATTTTTTATTATAAATTTAGTAATTATACTCTGCAGGTAGGTTTTTTTTTAAAAAATATATTATTAAATAAAGAATTTCTTAATTATTTTATTAGAATAATATTTCTCCTGTATACTATCTAGAAAAATTAATTTTTATTAATATTTTTTATTTAGAGTTCTAATATGCAAGAATAAGAGTAATAATAAAAATCTTTTTAAAAATTTTAAATATTTTTTAAATCTCTGGTATCCAGCTGAACTTAATATCTTTTTTAATAAGTTATATTAAAAATTCTAAGTAGATTTTCCAGTCTTTAAGAAACTACTAATAAAAGTTAATAAATCCTAGAAAAATCTTAATATTATAAATAGTCTTCAGTATCTTCCAGTCCTGTATAATTTAAATTTTAATAAAATTTATATAAATCTCTTTCTTTATCTTAATAATAAATCTTAGATATTTTATAGTAATTACCTTAAATTTATATTTATTAATATTTATTTAGAGGCTTGTATTCTGTAAGTATTCTAATATTTATTATATTTAAATATAATATATAGTCAGACTTCTGTCTATAAAAATAAAAATATTATTAATATAAATAAAATAAAATTTATTAAGAAATTTCTGTAAGATCTAGTTAATATATTACTAAAATATATTTAAATAATTAATAAGTCTGAACAGGACTACCAGTTATTTAAATAATTTAAAATAAATATAAAATATAATTTTTTATTTATTTTTTTTCTTAATTTAGATATAATAGAAGGCCTAGATAATATCTAATTTAATATAATAATAAATCTTTAAAATATATTAAAGAATTTCTTGAATAAGTGGCAAGGGATACTAGTTTTTTATAATTATTTAATTAAATATTTAGTAATCTGTATAAAAATATAAATTATTATTAAATTTTAAAATAAATAATATAAGTACAGCTGCTGGAAAATTACTAATTTTTATAAATTTTTTTTTTAGAAGATTAATTAAAATCTTTTATAATATTAAGAGTTTTAGTCAGTTTAGCTAGTAGAAAGAATCCTAAGAAATCTTCTTTTTTTTTTTTTAATATTTTTAATTATTTTAATAGCATGGTCTATCCCTGGATAATAAGATAATAAAATATCTATTATTATTTTATTAAAAATATCTAAATACTTATAATAAAAATTTAATAACTTATTTTCTATTTTTATAGAATTTTTTAACTAGTTAAGTTTATAAAGAATTTTATTAATATCTATTAGACTTGCTGTAAACAGTTTTATTAATTTTTTTTTTTTTTTGATTTTTTTAAATATACTATATGTTAGCAAAGATTATAAGTAATATTAAAAAATAATTTTATTTTTATTTATATTATATTTCTACTCCCGTGCTCTAGATATTAAATATAAAATCTTTAATTTAAAATATTATATTTTAATACTTTATCTACAAGAATTCTAATATAATATTATATTTATATATATGTGGCAGGATATAAAAATATATATATTTTTATAAATTTCTATCTATATTTAATAATATTTTTACTAATTTAATTATATAAACTTTTCTTTCTTTAAATTTTTTAATATTTCAGAATTTAATAAAGATATATTTTAATTTATTTTTATTTATAAAGTTCCAGCTGATTATCTTATAAAATATATAATTAGTATTAATTAAAGTATTTACAAAATAAATTCTATTAATTAATCTTAATATAAAGAAGATATAATAGTCTTTAAATTCTTAAATCTCTTTCTTAAACTTTTTATAATTATAATTAACTAGTGTGTATTCTTCTAAATAATAATCTAAAAAAATTATATTTTTTCTAGAATTAGAAATTATTGAATAACTGAGTTTTTTAATATCTGGCTAGTTTTACTAGCTAGGTTATCTTTAAATAAAGCTTAGTAAACTTTACTTTTTAAGTTTTAGAAATATTATAGTAATAGATAAGAATATCTAATAATATAATATTTTAAGAATTTATAATATAAACAGAGTCTTATCTTATAATATTTAATTAGTATTTTTTTTAATATTTATTAAATTTATTAAACAGGTTCTGTACTTACTATTATAAATTTTTAATTTATAATATTATTTATAATTATTTTTTTAAGAATATTATTTATTTAGATATTAAAGTATTCCAGTTACTTTTCTAAAAATTAATTTATTTTTATAAGTTTATCAGCTATCTGTTTGACTTATTAATAAAAATCTTTAAAATCTAATTTTTATTTAATATTTATTATCTATTAATAAATATTATTATTTAAAATTTAATATAAGAGATTCTTTTTATTTAAGTTTTTCTAACTATATTCTCTGGTTTTAATTAATAGGTTATTAACTTTTATTAAAAAATTATTAATTATTTAATTTCTCTACTTAAAAATAGATAATTTATTAATAATTTTTTTTTGTTAAGCTAGATTCTTATAAATTAATTTAAGATAATTAATTAAAGCTGTGATTAAAAAGAATAAAATCTTATAATTAATTTTTATTTATAAATTAATCTTTATTTTAATTTTTTTATTTAAAAATATAAATATATACTAGGCCTGTTCAGCTGGTGTATTAATAAATTATTAATTAATTCTAATCTTTATTTATATATTATTAAGCTAATTTAAGAACTTATTTTTATTTTTTTTATTAAAAATTTATAAATATTAATAATTTTAATTTTTTTATATTAATTAGATCTTGGACTGGTACTGATATTAATATTAATATTAATATAAATAAAAATATTATAATAAATACTTAAGAAGACAGAAATCAGGTATTAATAAATTATTTAATTTATTTAAGACTAGTCTTAATCTTGTTATTTATTATTATATTTTATTAAAAAATAATATATTATATTTCTATACTCTAGATTATTAATTTTTTAATATATTTAGTTAACTGGTTAATAATATCAGTTTAGATAGTATTTTTATAATAACTAGAAATATTTATTAATTTATTATAGTTATTATATATTACTAGTCTATTATCTAATAAATACTTTAAAAAAAAATAAATTTAAAATTATAATAGATTAAGAAGCCGGGAGGACTATATAAAATATAATAATTAATAAAAAAATTAAATTTATTAAAAAAAAATTATCTAATTTATAGATAAATTAGTTCTTCTTATAAATAATTCTTCTGAGAGTTTTTCTTTATAATTCTAATAAATTTTTTTATTTATTCTGGAGATTTTTATTTTTTTTACAGATATCTCTAGATGAAAAGGGCTAGGCCCTGTCAGCCATCCAGAATCAGAATATCTATATTCCGACCCGTCTGGTTCTGGACCTTAACCCGAAGATATCTATAAGAAAAATAGAAATCTCTAAAAATAAATAAAGAAATTTACTAAAATTATAAAGAAAAACTTATAAAAAAATTATTTATAAGAAGGACTAACCTGTCTGTAGATTAAATAATTCTTTTTTTAATAAATTTAACTTCTTTATTAATTACTATACTTTATATAATTCTTTCAGCTTCTTAATCTATTACAGTTTTAAATTTATTTTTTTTTAAAATATCTATCAGATAACAGACCAGTAATATATAATAATTATAATAAATTAATAAATATCTCTAGTTATCATAAAAACACTATCCAAGCTGATATTATTAACTAATTAACTAAATATATTAAAGAACTAATAATCTAGAATACAGAAATATAATATATTATCTTCTAATAAAATATAATAATAAATAATAAAATTAAGACCAGTCTCAAGTAGATTAAATAATTTATTAATATCTAACTTTTATTTTCTTAAATATTTATTATAGTATCTTTATCTATATTAATATTAATATTAGTATTAATACCAGCCTAAGATCTAGCTAATATAAAAAAACTAAAATTACTAATATTCATAAATTTTAATAAAAAGAATAAAAGTAAATTCCTGAATTAACTTAATAATATACAGATAAAGATTAAGATTAATTAATAATTTATTAATATACTGACTAAATAAATCTAATATATATTTATATTCTTAAATAGAAAGACTAAAGCAAAGATTAATTTATAAATAAAAATTAATTATAAGATTTTATTCTTCTCAGCCACAGCTTTAATTAATTATTTTAAATTAATTTATAAAAATCCAGC
The DNA here is from genome assembly GCF_003184835.1 of Aspergillus costaricaensis CBS 115574. Taxonomy (NCBI): domain Eukaryota; kingdom Fungi; phylum Ascomycota; class Eurotiomycetes; order Eurotiales; family Aspergillaceae; genus Aspergillus; species Aspergillus costaricensis. The sequence continues at coordinate 398,788 of NW_020291831.1, forward strand.
TTAATAAAAAAAAGTTATTAGTAAATTATCTATTCTTAAACAGAAAAATTAAATAATTAATAATCTTTTAATAAAAATTAATAACCTGTTAATCAAGGCCGGAGAGTATAATTAAAAAAATTTAAATAAAAAAAATCTCCTGTATTAAATTTTAAATAATAATATTTATTAATAAATAATAAATATTAAACAGAAACTAGATTTTAAAGATTTTTATTAATAAGTTAAACAGGTAACTAATAAATTTATAAAAATAAATTAATTTTTAGAAAAATAACTAAAATATTTTAATATTTAGACAGGTAGTATTTCTAAAAAAATAATTATAAATAATATTATAAATTAAAAATTTATAGTAGTAAGTACAAGATCTATTTAATAAATCTAATAAATATTAAAAAAAACATTAGTTAAATATTATAAAATAAGACTCTACTTATACTGCAGATTCTTAAAATATTATATTACTAGATATTTTTATCTGTTATTACAGTACTTCTAAGATTTAAAAAATAAAGTTTATTAAGTTTTATTTAAAAATAATCTAGCTAGTAAAGCCAGCTAGATATTAAAAAATCCAGTTATTTAATAAATTCTAGTCTTAAAAAAAATATAGCTTCCCTGGATTATTGTCTAGGGGGGTATATATTAATTAATTATAATTATAAAAAATTTAAGAAAAAAATTTAAAGATTTAAAGACTACCACACCTTCTTTATATTAGAATTAATTAATAAAATTTATTTTATAAATATTTTAATTAATATTAATTATATATCTTACAGGATAATCAGCTGGAATTTTATAAATAGAAATAAACTAGAATATATTTCTATTAAATCCTGAAATATTAAAAAATTTAAAAAAGAAAAAGCCTGTATAACTGAATTAATAAAAATATTATTAAATATAAATAAAAATCTATAAAAATATATATATCTTTATATTTTACTATATATACATAAGTATAATATTATATTAAGACTCTTATAGATAAAGTACCAGAATATAATATTTTAAATTAAAAATTTTATACTTAATATCCAGAGCACGGGGGTAGAAATATAATATAAATAAAAATAAAATTATTTTTTAATATTATTTATAATCTCTGCTAATACATGGTATATTTAAAAGAATTAAAAAAAAAAAGAAAATTTAATAAAGCTGTTTATAGCAAGCTTAACAGATATTAATAAAATTTTTTATAAACTTAACCAGCTAAAAGATTTTATAGAAATAAAAAGTAAATTACTAAGCTTTTATTATAAGTACTTAAATATTTTTAATAAAATAATAATAGATATTCTACCACCCCATCACCCGGGAATAGATTATACTATTAAAATAATTAGAAATATTAAAGAAAAAAAAAAAAAGATTTTTTAAAATTTTTTCTACTGGATAAATTAATTAGAATTCTTAATATTATAAAAAATCTTGATTAATCTTCTGAAAAAAGAATTTATAAGAATTAATAATTTTCCAGCAGCTACACCTGTGCTGTTTATCTTAAAATCTAATAATAATTTATATTTTTATATAGATTACCAAGTATTTAATTAAATAATTATAAAGGACTGGTATTTCTTACTACTTATTTAAGAAATTTTTTAATATATTTTAAAAGCCTGTTATTATATTAAACTAGATATTATTTAAATCTTTTATTATATCCAGATCAAAGAAAAAAATAAATAGAAAACTATGTTTTATATTTATTTTAAATTATTTAAATAGCTGGTGGCCCTGTTCAGGCTTATTAATTATTTAAATATATTCTAGTAATATATTAATTAAATCTTATAGAAATTCCTTAATAAATTCTGCTCTATTTATATTAATAATATTTTTATTTTTATAAATAAAAATCTAATTATATACTATATCCAGATACAGTAAGTATTAAGATACTTACAGAATACAAGTCTCTAAGTAGATATTAATAAATATAAATTTAAGATAACTACTATAAAATATCTAGAATTTATTATTAAAATAAAAAAAGAAATTTATATAAATTTTATTAAAGTCTAGATTATACAGAACTGGAAAATACTGAAGACTATCTATAATATTAAAATCTTTCTAGAATTTATTAATTTTTATTAATAATTTCTCAAGAACTGGGGAGCCTACTCGGAATCCTTTATATAATTTATTAAAAAAAATATTAAGTTTAGCTGGATATTAGAGATCTAAAAAAATATTTAAAATTCTTAAAAAAATCTTTATTACTATTCTTATTCTTGTATATTAGAACCCTGAACAGGAAATATTAATAAAAATTAATTTTTTTAAATAATATATAAAAAAAATACTATTTTAATAAGATAATTAAGGAGTTTTCTATCTAGTAATATATTTCTTAAAGAAAAATCTATTTTTAAAGTATAATTACTAGATCTATAATAAAGAATTACTAATAATTATTTAAGTCCTGTAGGAATAAGAGCTAGAATTTATTATATTTTTTTATTTTAAAATTCTTAATAACTATTAAAATCTAGAATATTTTATAATCTAATAGCAGCTTACAAAATAATAAATATATTAAATCTAATTCTTAAATTATTTTAATTTTATAATTAATTATTATCTAGAGATAATAAATACTCAGTTAAATATTTTATTTTAAAGATTCTAAAATATATCTAAGAAAGAAGATAAGTATATTATAAATTAAAAAATTCAACTATTTCATTCTATACCTGAAAAAAAGTTTATTTATATAATATTTATTAATAAAACTTCTGATAAAGAAATCCCTGCTAGTCTAGAGCCTAAGAAATTAATACTAGATAATTTATAAAAATAAATAAAGCAGGCTGATAAGAACCTGAAAAAATATTATAAAATAATAATTAAAAATAAATTTAAACTTTCTAAACAGTTAAAATTAAAAGTTTCTATTATAAAATACTAGCTGAATATAAGCTAATACCTATTTTTCTAAAAATAAGTCTAGATTTTTAATTCAGAGCTTTTATAAATTCAGATTATCTAAGAAGTCTATAATAATATAATCACTGGATATTCCGGATAAAACTAGACTTATAAAATAATTACTTACTACTATTATTAGCTAGATATAAGTAAAAATATCTACTGGTTCTACTGTAACTGTAATAATTATAAAATTAATTATATCTAAAGAAATTATAAGTAAGACTTTTTAAAACTATTACTAATTCCTGATTAATTTTAATAAAATATTATTATTAACTTCCTGGTAGACCTCCCGGAATCTTAAAATTATAAAAATATTATAATTATTACTAACTAATTAATTAAAGATATTATTATTAAAGCTGTCCCGAGCATGGACATAAAAAACTTTATAAATATATTTATCTAAATATTTTATAATTACTATAAAATATTTTAGTTAATAATTTCAGATTACAGCTCTTAGTTTATAAGTGAATTATAAATAATCTTATATAAAATATTAAATATTAAATAATATTTTTCTACTACTTACTATCCTGAAATAAATAAAATAATAAAATATTAAATTATAGTTATTAAGATCTTTCTATAATATTTTATAAACTAATAATAAACTAACTGATAAGAATTACTACTCTTAGTATAATTAATTCTAAATAATCAGGATTTTATATTAATAAAAATAAGCCCTTTCTTCTTATAATATAACTTCTATATAAAGCTCTTAAACTTAAGTATTAAAATAGATTTTCTAAAATATAATTAGACTAGGAACCCCCGAGAACAGACTAAGATTATTTTTAGTAAATTCTAAGAAATCTAAGATATTATTAATTTAATAATAGCAGCAGCATAAGAAATATAAAAATAATATATTAATTAATAATAAAATCCTGCTCTCTGTTATAAAAAAAATAATAAGATCTAATTAAATCTGAAAAATATTATAATTAACTAATTTAATAAGAAATTAAACTAATAAAATATAAAATTTATAATACTAGAATAAATTAAAATATATATATACAGACTAAATATATTATTTAGAATTTATTTAATATTTTATATTAATTTATTTTAATCTATTACTACAGACCCTCTACTTATTTAAAAAATAACTAATTAATAATTAAATATTATTATCATGGAAGACAGTACTGAGGAATATATTATTAAAAAAATTATAAATAAAAAAAATATACTTTAAGAAAAATATAGCTATAAAAAAATATTTTTAATTAAATAAAAGAAATATATTAAATTTACATGGAAACTAATAACTAAGTTTTATAATATTAAGATCTATGAATACTGGTATAATCTTATTTATTTATCTTATTTAAAAAAATCTATATTGGCTCAGCTGTATCATAATAAAAAGAATAATAATTAAAAAAAACTAGACTTTATTAATTATTTAAAATTAAAATATCTATATTCTAATCCATCTGGTTCTGGACCTTGATCTGAAGATATCTATAAAAAAAATAGAAATTTCTAAAAGTAAATAAAAAAATTTATTAAAGTTATAAAGAAAAACTTATAGAAGAGTTATTTATAAGAAAGACTAATCTGTCTATAAATTAAATAGTTTTTTTTCTAATAAATTCAACTTTTCTATCAACTACTGTATCTTATGTAGTCCTCCCGGCTTCTTAGCCCGTCACACTAGGTCAAGGTCTAGAACCAGATAGGTTGGAATATAGATGTTCTGATTCCAGATGGCTGACAGGGCCTAGCCCTTTTCATATTCCAGTAAAAAAAAATTATTTATAATAAAATAAGCTAGCTATTAGAAATAAGATTATTAAAATAATATATTATAATAATTATAGAAATTATGAAATTATTAATAGCAGTTCTACATTTTTCTAATATTTTAAGATATTAATTCTTTTATAAAAGACTACTATTTCTTTAAGAATGAGTTAATTTTATAGATATAAACTATCTTTGTTATTATTAAATAAATTTATTGTGATGGCGAGCGGTGTTTGGAGGCACGTGACTGGGTTATATAATATAGTTCTGTTTGGTTCGTTTATTTTCCTTTATTTACTTATCTTTATTATTTATATATGCTTTTATACACTTTCTTCTTTCCCTTCTCATGTTTGATATTCTAGTCTAGATTAGAGTGGTTATACCTGACTGTTATACCTTAACCTAACCTTAACCGTAACCTGACAGTTAGATTAAGGTATAAGAATCTTCTTAACCATATAATTAAGGATAAATTATAGTTAAAAGATTATTTTAACTAATTTTAACTACTAATTAAAAAAATCAGATATATTTAAAAGATTAATAATTATAAATTAATTAATAATTTATACAGAGGCTTTACAGGAATGATATACTAATAATAATATATTTTTAATTATTATATTATTAGAATAGATATTAGATTAATTATTAATTAATAATAATCTAATTTTCTGACTAGTAGCCAGCAGCCTAGTAACTTCTGTATTAAACTTTTAATTTTATAAATAATACTAGAAATTTAAATATAATTAAATCAGATTATTTGTCACGGGGCATACTGGGTGTGCATTCCAGGTACTTCCCGCTGCACTATTAGCAAAAGGACTAGGATGTAAAGCCGATGGCTTTACACTGCGCACACTATATAAGGGTATTCAGGAACAGGATTCAAGCAGGATTCAGGCAGGCACCGTGACATTATTAAAGAAAAATATATTAATTATTATCTGAATTATTCTTTATATTGTCCTGGTTAATGGTCATAATAATAAAAAATTATATAATTTAAATATTTAGTTATATTTAGATATATATAATAATATACCTAACCATTAACCTGACGGCAGGTATAAATTTTTCCATTAACCTACCCTACCCTGACTGTTAACCACTCTATTTAATCATATGATTTAGATAGATACTAAGTTTAATTAATTAGAATTTAAAAATAAAGTAAATTAATTAATTAGATTATTAGAATTACTCAGTACTCTAGTAGGTATATGATTCTAAAGATGTATAAAATATCAAGATTTAATATATAATTTAAAAGATATATATTATATATCAATCACTAATAAATTAAAAATATAGAAAGTGTGTTAGTTACTCTAATATTTATTATAATAATATTTATTTAAGTAATACTTTTTATTGTAATATTTATTTATATAATACTTTTTACTGTAATGTTTATTTATATAATATTTAATAAACTTAATCAGGCTTAGTATACTCAGAAAAAAATACTAATCTGATTAAATTTCTGTTATATATACTAATTTGATTAAATAATTATCATATATATTGATTAAATTTAAAAATAAATATTATTATTTAAGATTTTTAACTCCGCATAACAATCTCTTGAAAGAATGAAACTTATATTATTATATTTCTTATAAGAAGCTCTATCAGAGAATACTAGTTTGAAATTAATCAGATATTATTTGACTGTTGTCTTATTATGAAGATTTCCCTACTAGACAGAGGAGTATAGGACCACTGTCGATGACCTCACGACTCAACCATCCATCCCAATTGTGATAACCTAGATATTCTATCACATAACAGACTTAATTAGGCTTAGTCTACTCAGAAAAAAATTGCTAACCTGATTGAAGTTTTTAATGTATACTAACTGAACTTAAAAGTGAATATTACTATCTTCTATTACCTATAATTCTATATAACAGTCTATTGAAAGAATGAAATTTATATCACTGTATTCTGTGTATCAACTACTATTAAGTAATACTAGTTTTAAACTTATCACATAATATTTGACTGTTGTCATATTGTAAAGATATCTCTACTAGAGATACAAACCTTTGTCAGCTGGCAGCAGTGCCCGCCGCGGCTTCGTCTGTGACGGGCTAAGAAGCCGGGAGGACTATATAAGATATAATAATTAATAAAAAAATTAAATTTATTAAAGAAAGAATTATCTAATCTATAGATAGATTAATCTTTCTTATAAATAACTCTCTTAAAAGTTTTTTTTTATAACTTTAATAAATTTCTTTATTATTCTAGAGATTTTTATTCTTCTTACAGATATTTTCAGATTAAGATCTAGAACTAAATAGATTAGAATATAGATATTCTAATTCTAGATAATTAATAAAATCTAATTTTTTTTAATTATTATTCTTCTTACTGTAACACAGCTAGACTAATATAGATTTTCTTAAATAAAATAGATAAATAAGATTATACTAATATTTATAAATCTTAATATTATAAAGCTTAGTTACTGGTTTCTATATAAATTTAATATATTTTTTTTATTTAACTAGAAATATCTTTTTATAGCTATATTTTTCTTAAGATATATTTTTTTTATCTATAATTTTTTTAATAATATATTTCTTAATATTATTTCCCGTGATAATAATATCTGATTATTAATTAATTATTTTTTAAATAGATAGAGAGTTTATAGCAGTAAGTTAAAATAAATTAATATAAAATATTAAATAGATTTTAGATAACATATCTAGCTTATATATATATATATTTTAATTTATTTTAATATTATGAATTTTATATTTTACTAATCCAACTTTTTATTAAATTAATTAATTATAATATTTTTTAAATTTAATTAAATTTTATTATTTTCTTTATAGTAGAAAGTAGGATTTTATTATTAATTAATATATTATTCCTGTACTTCTTATACTGCTGTTATTATTAAGCTAATAATATTTTAAATTTCTTAAAATTTACTAAGAATAATTTTAGTCTGTTCTTAGGAATTCTTAATCTAATAATATTCTAGAAAGTCTGCTTTGATACTTAAATCTAAAGATTTTATATAAAAATTATATTATAAAAAGAAAAAACTTATTTCTGTTAATATAAAGTCCTGGTTATTTAAAGCTAATTATATTAGAAACAGTAATTCTTACTAGTTAATTTATTATTAATTTATAAAATATTATAAAAAGATTTTAATAATTATAATTTAATATTTTATTACTCCATCTGTTTCAGGATAATAAATAATAAAAAAATATTATTTAATATTTAAAATTTTATACAGGATTATTTATAATTTATTTATAAATTAAAAATTACAGTCTGAAACTACTAATTAAAATATTTTATAATAATTATAAAATATTTAAATAAATATATTTATAAAGTTTTTTACATCCATGCTTGGAACAGTTTTAATAATAATATTTTTAATTAATTAATTAATAATAATTATAATATTTTTATAATCTTAAGATTCTGGAAGATTTACCAGGAAATTAATAATAATATCTTATTAAAATTAATTAGAAATTAGTAATAATTTTAAAAGATTTTATTTATAATTTTTTTAAATATAATTAGCTTTATAGCTGTTATAGTTATAGTAAAATTAATAAATATTTTTATTTATATTTAGTTAATAATAATAATAAATAATTATTTTATAAATCTGGTCCTGTCCGGGATATCTAGTAATTATATTATTATAGATTTCTTAAATAATTTAAATTTATAAAAATTTTAAATTAAGAACCTAGACTTACTTTTAAAAAAGTAGATATTAATTTATATCTAACTAATATTTTATAATAGAGACTTTTAATTTTAATTATTTAAAAAATTTAGATTTATTTTTAATTATTATTTTATAATATTTCTTCAGGTTCTTATCAGTCTATTTTATTTATTTTTATAGATTATTTAATATTAATTTCTTAGACTCTGGACTAGCGGGGATTTCTTTATTAAGAATTTTATTAATAAATATTATATAAATAAATCCTTTTTTAAATATAGAATTAAATAATTAGATTTCTTAATTTATAATATATTTATCTTTCTTCTTGGATATATTTTAGAATCTTTAAAATAAAATATTTAATTAAGTATTTATTATTTCTAGATAATAATTAATTATAAAGTTAAAATAATTTAAAAATTAAATTTAATATATTTATCACTCTGTGAGCTGCTATTAAATTATAAAATATTCTAGATTTTAATAATTATTAAAAATTTTAAAATAAAGAAATATAATAAGCTCTAATTTTTATTTTTATAAAACTTAGATAATTATTAGCAGTTTCTTATTATAAATCTAATAATTATACTCTGCGGGCAGATTTTTCTTTAAAAAATATATTATTAAATAAAAGATTTCTTAATTATTTTATTAAAATAATATTTTTTTTATATATTATCTAGAGAAATTAATTTTTATTAATATTTTTTATTTAGAATTCCAATGCACAAGGATAAAAATAATAATAAAGATTTTTTTAAAAATTTTAAATATTTTTTAGATCTCTGATATCTAGCTGAACTTAATATTCTTTTTAATAAATTATATTAAAAATTCTAAATAAACTTTTTAGTCCTTAAGAAATTATTAGTAAAAATTAGTAAATTCTAGAAAGATCCTAATATTATAGATAATTTTTAGTATTTTTTAATTTTATATAATCTGGATCTTAATAAAGTCTATATAAATTTCTTTTCTTATCTTAATAATAAATTCTAGATATTTTATAATGGTTATTTTAAATTTATATTTATTAATATTTACTTAGAAGTTTATATTTTATAAGTATTCTAATATTTATTATATCTGGATATAATATATAACTAAACTTTTATCTATAAAAATAAAAATATTATTAATATAGATAAAACAGAATTTATTAAGAAATTTCTATAAGATCTAATTAATATATTACTAGAATATATTTAGATAATTAATAAGTCTAAACAAGACTATCAACTATTTAAATAATTTAAAATAAATATAAAATATAATTTTTTATTTATTTTTTTTTTGATCTGGATATAGTAGAAGGCCTAAATAATATTTAATTTAATATAATAATAGATTTTTAAAATATATTAAAGAGTTTCTTGAATAAGTAGTAAAAAATACTAATTCTTTATTATTATTTAATTAAATATCTAATAATCTATATAAAAATATAAATTATTACTAGATTTTAAAATAAACAGCACAGACGCGGCTGCTGGAAAATTATTAATCTTTATAAATTCTTTTTTTAAAAAATTAATTAATATTTTTTATAATATTAAGAGTTCTAGTTAGTTTATCTAATAAAAAAAATTTTAAGAGACTTTTTTTTTCTTTTTTTTAATATCTTTAATTATTTTTATGGCATGGTCCACCTCTGGATAATAAAATAATAAAATATTTATTATTATTTTATTAAAAATATTTAAATATTTATAATAGAGACCTGGTAGCTTGCTTTTTATTTTTATAAGATCTTTTAATTAATTAAGTTTATAAAGAGCTTTATTAATATTTATTAAATTTATTATAAATAGTTTTACTAAGTTTTTTTTCTTTTTTTAATTCTTCTAAATGTACTATATATTAGTAGAGATTATAAATAATATTAAAAAATAATTTTATTTTTATTTATATTATACTTCCACCCCTATACTCTGGATATAGAATATAAAGTTTTTAATTTAAAATATTATATTCTAGTACTTTATTTATGGAAGTTTTAATATAATATTATATTTATATATATATAATAAAATATAGAGATATATATATTTCTATAGATTTTTATTTATATTTAATAATATTTTTACTAATTTAATTATACAGGCTTTTCTTTTCTTAAATTCTTTAATATTTTAGAATTTAATAAGAATATATTCCAGTTTATTTTTATTTATAAAGTTCTGGCTGATTATTCTATAAGATATATAATTAATATTAATCAAGATATTTATAAAATAAATTTTATTAATTAATTCTAATATAGAGAAAGTGTAGTGGCCTTTAAATTTTTAAATTTTTTTCTTAAATTTTTTATAATTATAATTAATTAATATATATTCTTCTAGATAATAATCCAGGAAAATTATATTTTTTCTAGAACTAGAAATTACTAAGTAACTGGATTTTTTAATATCTAATTAACTTTATTAACTAGATTATCTTTAAGCAGAGCTTAATAGACTTTATTTTTTAAGTTTTAAAAATACTATGGTAGTAGATAAAAATATCTAATAATATAATATTTTAAAAATTTATAATATAAATAAAATCCTGTCTTATAATATTTAATTAATATTTTTTTTAATATTTATTAAACTTATTAAATAGATCCTATACTTATTACTGTAAGTTCCTAATCTATAATATTATTTATAATTACTTTTTTAGAGATACTACCTGTCTAGATATTTAAATATTTTAGTTACTTTTCTAAAAATTAGTTTATTTTTATAAATTTATTAATTATTTATTTAATTTATTAGTAAAAGTTTTTAAAATCTGATTTTTATTTAATACCTACTATTTATTTAAAATTTTTTAATTATATTCTCTGACCTTGATTAACAGGCTGTTAATTTTTATTAAAAAATTATTAATTATTTAATTTTTTTATTTAAGAATAGATAGCTTACTAATAATTTTTTTTTATTAAACTAGATTCTTATAAATTAATTTAAGATAATTAATTAAGACTATAACTGAGAAGAATAAAATCTTATAATTAATTTTTATTTATAAATTAATCTTTACTTTAGCTTTTCTATCTAGAAATATAAATATATATCAGATTTATTCAGCTAATATACTAATAAATTATTAATTAATTCTGATTTTTATCTGTATATTATTAAATTAATTTAGAAATTTATTTTTATTCTTTCTATTAAAGCTCATAGATATTAATAACTTTAATTTCTTTATATCAGCCAGATCTTGAGCTGGTATTAATACTAATATAAATATTAATATAAATAAAAATATTATAATAAATACTTAAGAAAACAGGAGTCAGGTATTAATAAATTATTTAATTTATTTAAAACTAGTCTTAATCTTATTATCTGTTATTATACTTTATTAGAAAATAATATATTATATTTTTATATTTTAGATTATTAGTTCTTTAATATATTTAGTTAATTAATTAATAATATTAGCTTAGATAGTGTCTCTATAATAGCTAAAGATATTTATTAATTTATTATAATTATTATATATTACCAGTCTATTATCTGATAGATATTTTAAAAAAAAATAAATTTAAAACTGTAACAGACTAAGAAGCTAGAAGAATTATATAAAATATAATAATTAATAAAAAAATTAAATTTATTAAAAAAAGAATTATCTAATTTATAGATAGATTAGTTTTTTTTATAGATAACTCTCTTAAAAGTTTTTCTTTATAACTCTAATAAATTTTTTTATTATTCTAGAGATTTTTATCTTTTTTACAGATATCTTTAAGTCAAGGTCTAGAACTAGATAAATTAAAATATAAATATTCTGATTCCAGATGGCTGACAGGGCCTAGCCCTTTTCATCGTCCGAGGCAGTGTCGGTTTTGTACATAGTAGATGGAGGTTGAGGGACATGACTTTCTTTCAAAATTTCTGATTATCATGAATCTTATGTAAAATAAATCGGTTCAGGATATTGTACTCCCATTCGTTTATTCAGGAAAATAGAAGAGGGAGGGAAGGAGGGAGAAAGAGAAACATGAGATAGAATAAAAGATGGGAGGGGTTGGTTGCTCATAATTCACAGGGTTCTTAGTCTTCGGACCCTTGCGTCAACGGCCGGCGCATTCCTCGGATTATTCTACTGCATTAGTGGAGTAAGGTGCTGATTGCATGTCTCCACTGCATGTAGCCGGGCTTTGCCATGGTCCAAGCGGGTGTACGAAGAATCCTTGATTTCGTTGAAATCTTGTTTCGCACCAGTATGGCGGTAAATGTCGAATGGGAAGATTTTCATGCACGCTGAGAGTGTTTTGCTCCAATCATTTGGAATGACTGAACTGAACCAAGCCTATGTAGTATTACTAGAAAACTCCGCTTATGATTTTTATGCCCGACCGTTATACCTTGACCTTAACCTAACCATAACCTAGCGGTCAGATTAATGTAGAAAAATCTCTTAACTATCAGAAATAACAGTTAATTACAGTTAACTGTTTAATTTAATCTGGCAGTATTCCAACAGAAATCTGACCATATTTTTAAAACAGTTGGGATAATATAATTTTTCTACTTAATTTTAACCTGATTCTGGTTTGAACTGGCTTAATTATAATGAGTGAATAAAGTACAATTAACTATAGGTAAACCGCGGTTAATATATATATTTCCTATACCTAACCATTAACCTGGCTGCAAATATACTCTTTTTATTAAGCTGACCTAAACCGACCATTTGCTACTCTACTCACGATCGTGTACAGACCATGAGTATCCTGGTAACTCCATGAGTAACGCCTGCATGAGGGCTGAGTAGTGAGTGCTAGGACGCAAGGGCGATGCTCCTATTAGCCAAGGTGCCATGCTCACGAGATTCCGTCCCTCTATGCAGGGAATGATAGGCTATGACTATCTACTGGATAGTATTTGAGAAAGCTACTTTACTGCATTGGACATTTTGCATGATTCGTGTTAAACAATACGACACTATGCATGGGATTACAGAACAAATCACTCCCCGTAACACATCAGCGCCTTCAATTCATTTTTGATCTGCATAACCCAGGCCAGATCAGAAGGGATCCAGTGATCGCCCTCAAATTCGAGCAGCCGCGCGGAGTCCTCCTCAAACAATTCTTTCATCTCCAGCGCCACACTGCGCGTAAAATCCTCCGATCCCAGAACATGAAGCGACGGGACTGCAATAGGATCTGGAAGAGATTTTGGTGAGAGCCTAGCTGGCGCATTGTCATGCCCAGCGTCAGGTCCCCATACAGGAGGGGGACAGTAGCCCGAAAAAAAGACGCAACAGCGCAATGGACCAAGAATGTCCACCTTTTCTACCATTTCGCGCACGAGCATGTCGCAGACAATCGATGATCCTTGCGAATAGGCGATAATTCCATCAATAGGGCCCCGTTTGTCAATGTTGTGGCGGATGTACTGGTGGCATTGCTTGAGTTTGTCTCGATTGGTGTCCTCTGACAATGGGACCCAGACAAAGTCTTACCAATTAGCTGAATCATGAACCCCCGAGGGAAACCTACATCCTCCAGGGTAGCAGTCCGCATCTGGGACGCGAGAGTGCTCCACGGGAAAAGTGGCGTTAAGAAATACAAACTCGCAATCATGCTCAGCTTGCAAGGCTACCATCAGAGGTGCTTTATGCTACATCAGCGCTTCATCAGAAATAGCAGAATAAAGTTCATTCTTACCCAGCTGGATCTTGAACATCTTCAAACGTAAGTAAATTATAGCTGTAGCCTAAGGGATGAGTACTCACGGTGGAGTTCATTTCTCCTCCGTGCATGCAGAGCCAGCGGAACGGCATGATGGTGCACTAAGATGACCAGAATACAGACGGTGGTGGTCTAATTGGAGAGAGTAAATGAGAACCGTGATGCAGAGTAAGATGTCTCTTTGAATGTCGTAAGAATCACAGTCTGAAAATCAGAGCTAATTTATAACCGGGGGTGTCCATGCTGAAGTTTATCAGAAGGCATGGTCCACCCTCGGCGTTAAGTGTGTCTGCTCACCTGGAGAAGGAATTTGTCTCCTTCCTGGAAAGGTAAATGCCGATAGCTGTATCCGAACTTGTTTAGAAACATGACATGTATCAGATGCCTAGACAGGCAATTCCGTCAGCAAGGTAGCTCAACCTCTAAGCTAGGATGCAATTTATTGGTAGATATGGGAATTCATTGGGACAAAAGGCAGGATACTGTACTCACGATTTGTAACTTTACTTGCGCAGGTAATTTCGGCAACACAGAAGCCTACACCTCACAGCCTGGCGTCATCCCTGATGTGTCTGTCAATTTTCAGAAGTCGGCCGGAGCGGGGGGGGGGGGGGGGTAACACAACTTCCGATCATTCCGAGGAAACCTGGTAATGATGCAGAATTGCTGAAGCGACTCCAAGTTTTACTTCATTCGGTGTATCCGAGGGCTAAATGGTTCAAAAACTTGAAAGTTGATGTAACAATCTATGCACTCTTTGGATAAAATCACGAGACACATGATTCCAAAGCGGCTATATATTGTATGTTCGAATACTTTCAAGAAACAAACTAAGCAGCAATAGCAATTACTGATATTCTATCCGTCTTTTCGAAGTTGTACTCTGCGTCCTGAATCCAAAATGGGTCCTCCTGAGAAGTCTTCGGCAAAGGAACTTGCCGTGGTTGGAATGGCATGTCGGTTCCCTGGTGGAGCGGCGAGCATTGATCAGTTCTGGCAGATTCTTGTACAGGGGAAAAGCACCTTGTCTGAGGTCCCATCTAATCGGTTCTCTCATATGGCGCATTATCACCCGACCAAAGAGACTACAGGAGCGGTAAGTATTGTTCAAATACTGTCGTGCCCTATTTTAATTTTGTTATAGTACAATTGGAGAGGAGCACATTTCCTTAATAAGGATCCAGCTCTCTTTGATCCTCAGTTCTTTAAAATCTCTGTTAATGAAGCCAAGGTGGGACACTTGCGGTTCTTCGCAATAATACACAAAACTAATTTTGTCTGCTAGGCCATGGATCCCCAGCAACGTCAACTACTCGAGGTTACATACGAAGCAATAGAAAACGGTATGTCTAGAACCGTGATATTGAGCTGTTCTGATATAATCAGCTGGTATTCCCCTGAAAGCCCTCGCTGGATCCAAGACCGGAGTATACGTGGGAGTATCTTCAGCGGACTATGACCGCATCACATCACGAGATCCAGAGTATGTGCCCCAATACCAGACAACTGGAACTGGCCTGGCATACCTTTCCAATCGACTGTCGTACACCTTTGACCTCAGGGGTCCCTCCTTGTCTGTTGACACAGGCTGCTCGGCGGCAATGGTCGCGTTGCATCTTGCTTGCCAGAGCCTCGCCGCTGGCGAAAGTAAACAGGCTATAGTCGGAGGAGTGAACCTGCTCCTTGACCCCATGAGCAGTGTGTGCATGAGCAACATGAGGTATATGAGTAGAGGCTCTAAGTCGTATGAGTGCTGACAATTTTACAGATTCTTCAATAATGACGGCCGCTGCTATACCTACGACAACCGTGGAGATGGATATGGACGGGGGGAGGGTGTTGGCTGTGTCATTCTCAAACCTTTAAGCGATGCCATACGCGACGCTGACCCTGTCCATGCTGTCATTTGCAATACGGCAGTGAACCAAGATGGCCACACACCTGGCATCACCATGCCGTCCGAGGAAGCACAGGCGTCTATGATACAGACTGCCTACGAGAGCGCCGGATTGGACATGTCCTTGACGGCATATGTAAGTCTTCTAAGTCTCCTCAAAAGGAAATACTGATCTTTCAAGGTCGAATCGCACGGGACTGGGACCATGGTGGGCGACCCGATCGAAGCTGGTGCAATTGGGACGACTATAGGAAGGTCTCGGTTGGCACACCAGCTTCCCCCAGCGCTTGTTGGGTCCGTGAAAACTAATCTCGGTCACCTTGAAGCGGCGAGCGGACTTGCAGGGTTGATAAAAACTGTGCTGATTTTGAAGCATGGTGTGATTCCGCCTAACATCAACTTTGAGCAGTATAACCCGAAAATACTGGCCAGAGAGTGGGGAATCGCGGTACGCCTCTAACGGTGTCCATAACAAGCTCGGAAGACCTGCTAATAACGTGCCAAATACCAGGTTCCCACAAAAATGACGCATTGGCCAGATAATGACGTTAGGCAAGCATCTATTAACAACTTCGGCTACGGAGGCACGAATTGTCATGCAATCCTTCGCAGTGTACCTGTGGCATCCCAGTGTTGCCAGGAAAGCACCATCAGAGCCAATAAATACATCATAGTTATCAGCGCCCATTCTAGAAGAGCACTGACTAAATTGGCATTGCAGCTAAAGTTGTATCTCATCAATCAACCGCATCTCTCCGACTCCAGCCTACTTCCACGACTGATGCATTCCCTTGCGTGTCGCCGATATAACCATGGATATCGAGCTGCGTTTGTGGTCGATTCGATCATCGATTTGCTTTGCCAGCTAAATGTCTCCACAATGTCAGTGGGGTCGTCAATGGTTCCACCGAAGCTTGTATTTTGTTTCACCGGACAAGGAGCACAGTGGTATGCAATGGGAAGAGGACTATTGGCGTCTTTTCCTGTGTACCGTTCCAGTCTGCTTCGGTTGGATCTTCATCTAGCGAATCTGGGAGCTAACTGGTCACTGATTGGTGAGTACCTTTAGATTATGCAACCTCTGTCACTAACAGTTGACAGAGGAGCTCGGTTATGATGAAAAGAATTCCCGTCTGTCATGCGCGGAACTTAGTCAGCCCACTTGTACGGCAGTGCAGATTGCATTGGTAGACTTGCTAAGATCCATGGGGATTAAGCCCATAGCCACCATTGGCCATTCAAGTGGCGAGATTGCGGCTGCGTACAGCGCCGGAGCTTTCAGTGCAGAGGATGCTATCCACCTGGCATATGCTCGAGGTCTGGCAGTTAGTGGCCTCCGGGGAAACGATCAAGGTTCGATGATGGCTGTCGGGCTCTCCGAAGAAGAGGTCAAAAATTACATTGGCAAGCTCCCTGAGCAGCTGGGCTTAGTTCGAGTCGCATGTTTGAACAGCCCAAAAAGCGTCACTGTGTCTGGAGATACGGTGGCTTTAGAACATCTCCATGATGCCCTTCAAAAGGATAAGGTGTTTAGCAAGAAACTTAAAGTTGACAGGGCCTACCACTCACACTATATGAAGGCTTGTATGGAAACGTACCATGCCCAGATCGCCAAAATCAGTCCTCGATGCCTCCAGGAAGCGAAGTTTTATTCAACGGTATACGGGGAAAATGTTGAAAACAGTAGATTAGGCTCAGAATATTGGGTCCAAAATCTTGTTTCACAGGTCAAGTTCCACACGGCCCTCGAAATGCTGCTACATGACACCCACAATGTATTTCCGAAAGAAAGTGCCTGCGTTGTGGAAATTGGGCCGCATAGCGCCCTCGCAGGGCCCATTAAACAGACTTGGTCTTTGACACAACCGGAAAGCCCCGTTGATTACCTGCCGACACTCGTCAGAAACCAGGACTCAATTACGGCGATACTTGATTTCCTGGGCAAACTATTCATTAAGGGATATGATGTGGACTTCGATGGAATAGCGCCGGAGAAATCTTTGTTCTTGCACGATCTACCGCCATACCCATGGGACCACTCGACAGCGTATTGGCATGAGTCTCGTTTGAGTGCGGGCTACCGATTAGCGAAGTATCCACGACACCAGCTTCTCGGAGTCCGATCGTCAGACTGGAACCCAGTGCAGCCAAGTTGGAGGAACGTCTTGCGGGCCTCGGAGAATCAGTGGGTGAAAGGGCATCAAGTGCAAGGCAGAGTGATATATCCAGCTGCTGGGTACGTGTCCTTAGTTCTCCAGGCATGTCAGCAACTTGCGGAAGAGTCCGTCCGATCATATATTCTTAAGGATGTGCATTTTCTCAATGCTTTGATTCTCGATTCTATGGATAGTCAGCCAATGGAGCTGTCACTCCGTCTCCAGCGGCTTTCACGCAACCTGCAGGACACTGCCCCTGCATGGCTGGAGTTCAATATCTCTTCCACGACAGATGGAGGTTCCTGGCTAGAACATTGCCGGGGGATCGTCAGCATCCAATACAAGAATGACACAGTTGATGCAGAATGGCTGCGTGAGTCAGAGTACAATCGCAGCGAAGTCTGGGCCGAGTTTAAAAAGGCAGCGGATCGCTGCGTACCGATGGACAACCACCAAGTCTACCACAAATTTGGGGAAGTAGCAGTAAAGTATTCCAACCTGTTCAGGTGCATGCGGGAGGTCCATGCAAATGTCGGTATATGTACTGCTGTCGTCGAGACGGTAGACTCGGCTTCACTTCTTCCCGATAGCTTTGAGCATAGTCAGATAGTCCATCCTGCGACGCTGGATGGCTGCTTCCAGACAATACTTCCAGCCATGCTAAAAGGCCACGCCGTCAAGACTTCTATGCTTCCTGTACAAATCAGGGAAATGGTTGTTTCTGGTTGCCTGACTCATGACCCTGGAACTGCCCTAAAAGTCCTTACAACTACGAAAAGAACAAACCTCAACACCCAAGAGGCAAAAATTATGATTACAGACAAAGAGGGTGAGCCGCTTGTGGAAATCAAGAGATTTTTCTGTAAAAGTCTGCCCACAAATAGCAGCCAGAGCAAGGAGTCATACGCCCTCTGCCATCGCGTTCATTGGGTCCCCGACATTGACCTAATGGAAGAAAGGTCAGCCAAAAAAATTGCTTATGCTGGATTACAGGAGACCAACCCCACTGAAGAGTTCGAGGTCCTCGAAATAGCTGTTGATCAGCAAATCCGGCATTGCCTAGCAAACATCAGTGATGCGGACGTTGCCGCACACGCGAAAGAATGGCATCGGCAGCAATATGACTGGTTTAAACACTATGCGGCCACTCATCCCCCGAGGCCTGGATTACCGGGACTGCAAGAAAAAGCAGAATCCTTTGGGGCAATAGGAACCTTGGTCTATCGCATCGGGGCCCAGCTTCCCGATATAATACTTGGTCGGGCTGAACCGCTGGAAATCATGACTCGCGACAACCTGCTCCACGACATGTATCGTAGTGTTCATCAGCAACGAACCTACGAGATAATGTGCAACGTTCTACGGCTTCTGATGCAAAAGAACCCCAACATGCGGGTAATTGAGCTCGGAGCTGGGACAGGTGGTGCGACTACACCTATTCTCCAGGCATTCAGCCCGGGAAGGCATGTTTGTTTTCAGCGTTATGATTTTACTGACATTTCTCCTGCCTTTTTTGAGGATGCGAAGTCGTCATTCAGCTCATGGGGTAGCCGTATAACTTACAATAAATTGGACATTGAAGTCGATCCGGTGGCCCAGGGCTTTGAGCCTGAGGGTTATGACCTCGTGATAGCATCCAATGTTCTGCATGCGACATCCTCGATCAATTTAACACTCCAGAATACCAAGCGGCTTTTGAAGCCGGGGGGTAAACTGATTATGCTGGAGACCGTGACAGACCCGTCGTGGGTGCATCTTACCAGCGGCACCCTGCCGGGGTGGTGGAAAGGTGAGTGCAGGCGGTTTAGCTCAGAGCAAGACTAACTATTTCAGGGGCTGCTGATGGACGCGCTTTATCACCACAACTAAGTCCAGAGAAGTGGAACTGTGCTCTCAAAGTCGCTGGCTTCACTGGTGTAGATGTTCATGTGCCAGATTACACGGAATCTCGACACCATCAAATGTCCGTGATGTTATCATCTGCATTGCCAGAAGCCAAGTATAGGCAGACTGGGACTGCACAGATCATCTATAGCAGTCAATCAGACCTGACTCTCTGCGATACCTTGAAATCCAGACTGGGTTATCCGTCTGAGGTTGTTAGCCTTGAAAAATCATCACCGACTTCCAAAATATGCATATGTACTTTTGAAGTCTCCAAGCCTATACTTGCAACGTGTGATGACCTCACATTTCAAAAAATTAAACGGGTCATGTTGTCGGCATCCATTGTGGTATGGGTGACAGCCGGAGGTACCGGCAATTGCCAAGTCCCAGAGAATGGGTTGATAGCAGGCCTCATGAGGACGTTCAGGCTGTCCAACCGGGACTCAAAGATGTATATTCTGGACATCCAAGATCTATATGATAATGATTCCCTGAGGATTGGGCAGGCCATTGCAGAATTCTGCCAGAAGACTGTGTTCCAACCCACGAGCAACTCAGAAGACAGGGAATTCGTCTATAAAGATGGAGTATTTATTCTTCCACGCTTCATCGAAGATCAAAAGCTATGCTCCATTTTTGATGATTCATTGGTCGAAACCAAGTTGGACTATTTTCTTCAAGCAAGCCGGCCGCTAAAACTTGGCATAACAATGCCGGGCTTCCTAGACTCGCTCCAATTTACTGAGGACCTGTCGCTGCTGACTGGGCCCGGTCCTACCCAGGTGTCTTTTACCCTCCGCGCCGCAGGGTTGAATTTCGCAGATATCATGACGTGCATGGGCCAGTTGGACGAAGACAATGATCTCCTTTGCGAGTCCGCTGGAATCGTCATTGAAGTTGGCTCAGAGGTTCAAGGCATACGGCCGGGTGATCGCATTGTGACAAGTCATGGCTCAAATTGTGCCAGTGTCGTGTATGCCGACTACCGTTTAGTGGTACCGATCCCTTCGGGAGTTAGCTATGAGGAAGCAGTGTCTCTGCCGGTGGTGTACTTGACCGCATATTATTCCATGGTGCATCTTGCAGGTATTCGGAAAGGCGAATCAATATTAATCCACAGTGCGGCTGGGGGTGTTGGCCAAGCAGCCATTCAGCTCTCGCAACACTATGGATGTACTATTTATGCCACCGTGGGCTCAGCTGAAAAGAGAAGACTACTCATCGACACATATGGCATTCCAGACGAACACATCTTCTCCAGCCGCCACACTGCCTACTCCGCCGGTCTCAAGAGGCTCACCAATGGCAATGGTGTAAATGTCGTACTCAACTCTCTCACCGGCGAGCATATTCCGGGATCGTTTTCTACCCTTGCCACCTTTGGCCGCTTTGTGGAAATTGGGAAGGCCGATTTGCAGAAGAACAGTCGGCTTGACATGGGGCTGATGCGGCGGAACATCTCCTTCTTCGCGGTGGACCTTGCCAAGATAGGGAATCTCAAGATGGACCTGGCCAGTTCACTTCTACATGACGTATTTCGTCTTTACGAAGCCGGAGCTATCAGTCATATCAAACCCTTGAATGTGTTCCCGATCCCCGAGATCGAGCAGGCGATGCGATTGATGCAAGCAGGGAAGCATATGGGAAAGGTGATTGTTTCCGTTGATGGGAACACTAAGCTGAAAATTACCAGCGCCACATATAAGGATGTGACCTTTAGAGCTGATTCCTCATATCTCCTTGTCGGAGGGCTCGGTGGCATAGGAAGAGAGATTTGCAAATGGATGGTTGAGCGGAATGCAAAGACCTTGATCCTTGTCAGTCGATCGGGATTAAACAGTGGCAACAAGGCTTTCGTTTCCGAATTGGAGGCGCTGGGAACAGCCGTAGATGTCCACGCTTGTGACGCGGCTGATCCCAAAGCTCTGAAGCGAGTTATTGAAAGCAGTGCTGAAAAATGGCCCCCAATAAGAGGAGTCATCCAATCATCGATGCTTGTCGAGGTAAGCGCTCTTGTTTCTTGTTTCCTTTTAAGCCATACTTATAAACTTTTTAGGCCATGCCTAACGAGCAGCTCACTGCTGAGGCATACCAAGCCGCACTTGAGACGAAAGTCGAGGCAACCCGAAACTTACATAATTGCTTCACCGGCCCGGACGATTTGGACTTCTTTGTCATGCTGTCTTCCGCATCTGGGGTGCTTGGAAATTTCGGCCTCGCTGGATATGCCTCCGGCTGCACTTTCCAAGACTCATTTGCCCGATACCGACAGAGTCATGGCTTACCGGCGGTATCCCTAGATTTGGGTATGATAGAGTCCGCTGGCTACGTTAGCCAAAGCGCAGACGCATTCAATGCACTAATGGCCCAGGGGTTTGAGGGAATGAATGTGTCTGAGGTCTTACTACTTCTGGGGAGTGTGATTGCCACTCCACCTTCAACACCGGATACAAGCCAGGTGATGCTTGCGGTGCGCAACAAGCAGCTAGATCTCGACGGAGAGACACCATCCTATCTTCTGAATCCAATGCTAGGCCCTATACGAGCTTCGAAGATACCATTGACCGCATCTACCCAAGCTGTGGCTACTACGGATGTCCGCCAGCAGCTAGCACACGCCAGCAGCCAGAAAGATTGCGTTGATACTGTGGAGACAGCTATTGCAGGGAAATTGAGCAAGCTTTTGGGTGCGGAAGAATCGTGCGTCCGAGCTAGTCCGACTCTTTTGGACCTTGGAATTGACTCTTTAATTGCCGTGGAACTCCGCAACTGGATTTCCATGCAGCTGGCGACGAATGTCCACACATTTGAAATACTAGCTCCTTTCTCACTCCATGCGCTTGCTTTGGCAATAACTCCGCGATCGTCGCATGTGAAAAAGGGGATATTCAACAGCTCGACCAGTGGTTAATCTCATATTGCTTTCAGTTGTGCATCCATGGCGGTGCTGAGTCCAGGTACTATGTTTACAATGTGAATGCCTGTGGCCACGTCATCTGAGGCTATTTCATCATTTTCCTTCTGGCTCTATTTCTTCATTCGAGTATGTATGTCGAGCCATCTAATAGTTAACTGCAGTTAACTATTATACCTGATCAGACAGAAATCAGGCAGGATCAGATATTAGTCTAACTATATTAGACTAGCTTAAGCAGAAATCAGACAGAAATATAGTACTACTATTTACTATCTTTCTAAATAGAAAAGGATCAGCGAATCATGTTAGCTGTTGTTAGAGTGGTTATACCTGATCATTATATCTTAACCTAACCTTAACCATAACCTGATGAAAAGGGCTAGGCCTTGTCAGCCATCCGGAATCGGAATATCTATATTCTGACCCGTCTGGTCCTGGATCTTAACCTGGTAATACCTGTAAGAAGAATAGAAATCTCTAAAATAGTAAAGAAGTTTACTAAAGTAATAAAGAAAAATCTCTAGAAGAATTATCTATAAGAAGAACTAATCTATTTATAAATTAGATAATTTTTTTTAATAAATTTAATTTCTCTACTAACTACTGTATCTTATGTAATTTATTTAACTTTTTAATTTATTATAATTTTGAATTTATTTCTTCTTTAAAGTATCTATCATATAATAGACTGATAATATATAATAATTATAATAAATTAATAAATATTTCTAGCTATTATAGAGGCATTATCTAAGCTAATATTATTAATTAATTAGTTAAATATATTAAAAAATTAATAATCTAGAATATAAAAATATAATGTATTATCTTCTAATAGAGTATGATAATAAATAATAAAATTAAGACTAGTCTTAAATGTGGAAGCTGATCAAATAGTCAAATTTGGTGCTATCTAACAAGAATTTCTAGTATGAGGAAAGAAAGAAAGAAGCTCAGGAAGAATATATAATTATATAAAAATAAATAAATTATATAAGATAGGCAAACAAAGCAAATAAAATAAAAATCATATAATCTTAAGATATTATTTACTGTTATATTATCTTTCTGTTTAGATCTGGCTGCTCTCAGCTAGAGATAAGTTATTTTTTTTATAATTTAATATAAATTTATTAGTTTTTATAGCTATTAATTATTATAAAAGACACTTGGAGGGTCCAGGACAAATAAAATATTTTATATAATAATTTTAAAAATAAAAAAAAATATTCTTGAAATTTCTTACTAAATACTAAATGTGACGGGCTAAGAAGCCAGGAGGACTATGTAAGATACAGTAATTAATAAAGAAATTAAATTTATTAGAAAAAGAACTATCTAATCTATAGACAGGTTAATCCTTCTTATAAATAATTTTTCTAGAAATTTTTCTTTGTAACTCTAGTAAATTTCTTTACTTATTTTAAAAATTTTTATCTTTCTTATAGATATCTCCGGATCAAGATCCAGAACTAGATAAGTTAGAATATAAATATTCTAATTCTAAATAACTGATAAAATCTAGTTTTTTTTAATTATTATTCTTTTTATTATAACACAGCTGAGCCGATATAGATTTTCTTAAATAAAATAAATAAATAGAATTATACCAGTATTTATAGATTTTAATATTATAAAACTTAATTATTAATTCTTATATAAATTTAGTATATTCCTTTTATTTAACTAAAAACATTTTTTTATAGCTATATTTTCCTTAAAATATATTTTTCTTATTTATAATTTTCTTAATAATATATTTCTCAATACTGTCTTCCGTGATAATAATATTTAATTATTAATTAATTATTTTTTAAATAAATAAAGAATCTATAGCTGCAGATTAAAGTAAATTAATATAAAATATTAGATAAATTCCAGATAATATATCTAGCCTGTATATATATATCCTGATTTATTCTAGTATTATAAACTTTATATTTTATTAATCCAATTTTTTATTAAATTAATTAATTATAATATTTTTTAGATTTAATCAGATCTTATTATTTTTTTTATAACAGAAAGTAGGATTTCATTATTAATTAATATATTATTCCTGTACTTCTTATGCTGTTATTATTATTAAATTAATAATATCTCAGATTTCTTAAAATTTATTAAAAATAATCTTAATCTGCTTTCAGGAATTCCTGACCTGATTATATTTTAAAAAATCTATTTTAATATTTAAATTTAAAAACTTTATATAAAAGCCATATTATAAGAAGAAAAAGCTTATTTTTATTAATATAAAATCCTGGTTATTTAGAGCTAACTGTATTAAGAATAATAATTTTTACTAATTAATCTATTATTAATTTATAAAATATTATAGAAAAATCTTAATAATTATAATTTAATATTTTGTTGCTCTATCTGTTTCAGAATAATAAATAATAAAAAAATATTATTTAATATCTAGTATCTTATATAGAATTATCTATAATTTATTTATAAATTAAGAACTGCAGTCCGAAACCACTAATTAAAGTATTTTATAATAACTATAAAATACTTAGATAAATATATTTATAAAATTTTTTATGTCCATGCTCGGAATAGCTTTAATAATAATATTTTTAATTAATTAATTAATAATAATTATAATATTTTTATAATTTTAAGACTCCGGGAGGTCTACTAAGAAGTTAATAATAATATTTTATTAAAATTAATCAGAAATTAATAATAATTTCAAGAAATCTTATTTATAATCTTTTTAAATATAATTAATCTTATAATTATTATAATTATAATAAAACCAGCAGATATCTTTATTTATATCTAACTAGTAATAATAATAAATAATTATTTTATAAGTCTAGTTCTATCTAGAATATCCAGTAATTATACTATTATAGACTTCTTAAATAATTTAAATTTATAAAAATTCTAAATTAAAAATCCAGACTTATTTTTAGAAAAGCAGATATTAACTTATATCCAGTTAGTATTTTATAATAAAGATTTTTAATTTTAGCTATTTAAAAAACTCAGGCCTGTTTTTAATTATTATTTTATAATATTTTTTTAGATTTTTATTAGCTTGTTCTGCTTGCTCTTATAAATTATTTAATATTAATTTTTTAAATTTTAAATTAATAAAGATTTTTTTATTAAAAATTTTATTAATAAATATTATATAAGCAAGCCCTTCTTCAGGTATAAAATAAAATAACTAGATTTCTTAATTTATAATATACTTATCTTTTTTCTTAGGCATGTCCTGGAATCTTTAAAATAAAATATTTAATTAAATATTTATTATTTCTGAATAGTAATCAATTATAAAATTAAAATAATTTAAGAACTAGATCTAATATATTTATTATTTTATAAATTGCTGTTGAATTATAAAATATTTTAAATTCTAATAATTACTAAGAATTTTAAAATAAGAAAGTATAATAAGCTCCGGCTTTTATTTTTATAAAATTTAAATAATTACTAATAATTTCTTATTATAAATCTAGTAGTTATACTTTACAGATAAATTTTTCTTTAAAAAGTATATTACTAGATAAAAAATTCTTTAATTATTCTATTAGAACAGTACTTCTTTTATATATTATTTAAAGAAATTAATTTTTATTAATATTTTTTATTCAGAGTCCCAATACACGAGAACAGAAATAATAATAAAAATCTTTTTAAAAATTTTAAATATTTTTTAAATCTCTGGTGTCCAGCTGAACTTGATATTTTTTTTAATAAATTATATTAAAAATTCTAAGTAGATTTCTCAGTCTTTAAGAAACTACTAGTAAAAATTAATAAATCCTAGAAAAATCCTAATATTATAAATAGTTTTTAATATTTTCTAATCTTATATAATCTAAATCTTAACAGAGTCTATACAGATTCTTTTTTTTATCTTAATAATAAATTCCAGGTATTTTATAATAATTATCTTAAACTTATATTTATTAATATTTATTTAAAAATCTATATTCTATAAATATTCCAGTACTTACTATACCTGGACACAGTATATAACTAGATTTTTATTTATAAAAATAAAAATATTATCAATATAAATAGAATAGAATTTATTAAAAAATTCCTGTAAAATCTAGTTAATATATTACTAAAATATATTTAAATAATTAATAAGTCTGAACAGGGCTACCAGCTATTTAAATAATTTAAAATAAATATAAAATATAATTTTCTATTTATCTTTTTCTTTAATCTAAATATAATAGAAGATTTAGATAATATCCAGTTTAGTATAATAACAGATTTTTAAAATATATTAAAAAGTTTCTTAAATAAGTAGTAAGAAATACTAGTCTTTTATAATTATTTAATTAAATACTTAATAATTTATATAAAAATATAAATTATTATTAGATTTTAAAATAAATAATACAGGCATAGCTACCAGAAAATTATTAATTCTTATAAATTCTTTTTTCAGAAAATTAATTAGAATCTTCTGTAATATCAAGAATTCTAATTAATTTATTTAATAAAAAAGATTCTAAGAAATCTTCTTTTTTTTTCTTTAATATTTTTAATTATTTTAATGGCATAATCTATCCCCGGGTAATAAAATAATAAAATATCTATTATTATTTTACTAAAAATATTTAAATATTTATAGTAAAAGTCTGGTAGCTTACTTTCTATTTTTATAGAATTTTTTAACTAATTAAATTTATAAAAAGCTTTATTAATATCTGCCAGACTTATTATAAATAATTTTATTAAATTTTTTGTCTTTTTTTAATTCTTTTAGATATACCACACGTTAGCAGAAATTATAAATAATATTAAAAAATAATTTTATTTTTATTTATATTATACTTCTACTCCCGTGCTCTAGATATTAAGTATAAAATCTTTAATTTAAAATATTATATTCTAGTACTTTATCCATAAAAATCTTAATATAATATTATATTTATATATACGTGGCAGGATATAAAAATATATATATTTTTATAAACTTTTATTTATATTCAGTAATATTTTTACTAATTCAGTTATATAGACTTTCTTTTTTTTAAATTCTTTAATACTTCAGGATTCAATAAGAACATGCTCTAGTTTATTTTTATTTATAAAATTTTAATTAATTATTCTGTAAGGTATATAACCAGTATTAATTAAAATATTTATAAAATAAATTTTATTAATTAATTCTAATATAAAGAAAATATAATAGTCTTTAAATTCTTAAATCTCTTTTTTAAACTTTTTATAATTATAGTTAACTGGTATATACTCTTCTAGATAATAATTTAAAAAAATTATACTTTTTTCAGAACTAGGATCTACTGAATAACTAAATTTTTTAATATTTAATTAACTTTATTAACTCAATTATTTTTAAATAAAATTTAGTAAACTTTACTCTTCAAGTCTTAGAAATATTGTAGTAGTAGATAAAGATATCTAGTAATATAATATTTTAAAAATTTATAATATAAATAGAATCCTGTCTCACAGTATTTAATTAATATTTTTTTTAATATTTATTAAATTTATTAAGCAGGTTCTACACTTGCTGCTGTAAATTTCTAATTTATAATATTATTTATAATTATTTTTTTAAAAATATTATTTATTCAGATATTAAAGTATTCTAGTTATTTTTCTGAAAATTAATTTATTTTTATAAATTTATTAATTACCTGTTTAACTTGTCAGTAAAAGTCTTTAAAATCTAGTTTTTATTTAATATTTACTATTTATTAGTAAATATTATTATTTAAAATTTAGTATAGAAAATTCTTTTTATTTAAATTTTTCTAATTATATTCTTTAATCTTAATTAACAGATTATTAACTTTTATTAAAAGATTATTAACTATTCAATTTCTCTGCTTAAGAATAGATAATTTATTAATAATTTTTTTCTATTAAACTAGATTTTTATAAATTAATTTAAAATAATTAATTAAAATTATAATTAAGAAGAATAAAGTCTTGTAATTAGTTTTTATTTATAAATTAATTTTTATTTTAACTTTTTTATTTAAAAATATAAATATATATTAGGCCTGTTCAGTCAGTATACTAATAAATTATTAATTAATCCTGATTTTTATCTGTATATTATTAAATTAATTTAGAAATTTATTTTTATTCTTTTTATCAAAGCTTATAAATATTAATAATTTTAGTTTTTTTATATCAGCCAGATCTTAAACTAGTACTGATATTAATATTAATATTAATATAAATAAAGATATTATAATAAATATTTAAGAAAATAAAAATTAGATATTAATAAATTATTTAACCTGCTTGAGACTGGTCCTAATTTTATTATTTATTATTAAGCTCTATTAAAAGATAATATATTATATTTTTATACTCTGAATTATTAGTTCTTTAATATATTTAATTAATTAATTAATAATATTAGCTTAAATAATATCTCCATAGTAGCTAGAGATATTTATTAATTTATTATAATTATTATATATTACTGGTCTGTTATCTGATAGATATTTTAAAAAAAAATAAATTTAAAACTATAATAGGCTAAGAAGCTGGAAGGACTATATAAAATATAATAATTAATAAAAAAGTTAAATTTATTAGAAAAAGAATTATCTAATTTATAGATAGATTAATTCTTTTTATAAATAATTCTTTTAAAAGTTTTTTTTTATAACTCTAGTAAATTTCTTTATTTATTCTAGAGATTTCTATTTTTTTTACAGGTGTCTCTGGATTAAGATCCAGAACTAGATAGATTAGAATATAGATATTCCAATTCCAAATGGCTGACAGGGCCTAGCCCTTTTCACTAAATATGATTAGTTATATTAGATACTAGCTATTTAATTTTATACTAAAAGTAATTATATTATAAATAGCTGACTAGAATATTCTCAATCTTCTATTTTATCTAATTATTAACTTTAATAAATACAGTAATATCTTAAATCTATTTTAATAATAAATTAAATATATTACACAGGCAGAGTTTCTTAGAATAAAAAATAAAATATATATATATATTCTCAGGAAAGCAAATCTTGTAGATATTATTAATTTTATTAATAATAAATATAAAATTATACCAGCTTTTTAATAACTTTCACAAGAGCTGGTTCTATTACTAATTATAAATATTAATAAAAACTTTATTACTAATATTAAAATTAATAAAATAATAAAACTAGTTAATTTATTATATCTACCAGCTTTATACTTCCCAGATTCTATTTTATATAAAAATCCAGATCTATTCTATATAGTAAATAAATTTATAGACTTAATCTCAGATAATAATATAAAATAATAGATCTACTGGAGAAATCTAGTTAAATAATATTCAGAATTTATACTTTTTCTTAATTATAAATAAAGATAATCTGATAAATTCATAAGACAGAGCTGTGGTAGTAAAGTTAATAAATAATAATAATTCTAATTAATTATCTTAGAAATAATTAATAAATAAAATAAGTTACTAGACTATATATTAGTTAATAATTTCTATTTACTTATCAGTTTACAGATAATATATTATTAAAAACTTTAATTTAATCTATAGAATTCAGTATAATTCATTCTAAAAATCAGCTATAAATTAATTTTTTTAATTAAAAATAATAGTATCAGAAAGTCCTTGTGACGGGCTAAGAAGCTGGAAGGATTATATAAGATATAATAATTAATAAAGAAATTAAATTTATTAAAAAAAGAATTATTTAATTTATAGATAGATTAGTTCTTCTTATAAATAACTTTTCTAGAAGTTTTTTTTTATAACTCTAATAAATTTCTTTATTTACTTTAAAGATTTCTATCCTTCTTATAGATGTTTCCGGATTAAGATCTAGAACTAAATAAATTAAAATATAAATATTCTAATTCTAGATAATTAATAAAATCTAGTTTTTTTTAATTATTATTTTTCTTACCATAACGCAGCTGAGCTGATATAGATTTTTTTAAATAAAATAAATAAATAAAATTATACTAGTATTTATAGATCTTAATATTATAAAACTCAGTTATTAATTTCTATATAAATTTAATATATCTTCTCTATTTAACTAGAAATATTTTTTTATAATTATATTTTCCTTAAAACATATTTTTCTTATCTATAATTTTTTTAATAATATATTTTTTAATATTATCTTCTATAATAATAATATCTAGTTACTAATCAGTTACTTTTTAAATAGATAAAAAGTCTGTAGCTACAGATTAAAATAAATTAATATAAAATATTAGATAGATTCTAGGTAGTATATCTAGTTTATATATATATATTCTAATCTATTTTAATATTATAAACTTTATATTCTACTAGTCCAACTTCTTACTAGATTAATTAATTATAATATTTTTTAAATCTAACTAGATCTTATTATTTTCTTTATAGCAGAAAGCAGAATTTTATTATTAATTAATATATTATTCTTGTATTTCTTATATTATTATTATTATTAAATTAATAATATCTTAGATTTCTTAAAATTTATTAAAAATAATCTTAGCCTACTCTCAGGGATTCCTAATCTAGTTATATTCTAGAAAGTTTATTTTAATATTTAAATTTAAGAGCTTTATATAAAAACTATATTATAAAAAAAAAAGCTTATTTCTGTTAATATAAAATTCTAATTATTTAAAATTAATTATATTAAAGATAGTAATTCTTACCAGTTAATCTATTATTAATTTATAAAATATTATAAAAAAATCTTAATAATTATAATTTAGTACTCTGTCACTCTATTTATTTTAGAATAATAAATAATAAAAAAATATTATTTAATATCTAATATTTCATATAAAATTATTTATAATTTATTTATAAACTAAGAGCTGTAGTCTAAAACTATTAATTAAAATATTTTATAATAATTATAAAATATTTAAATAAATATATTTATAAAATTTTTTATATCCATGCTCAGAACAACTTTAATAATAATATCTTTAATTAACTAGTTAATAATAACTATAATATTTTTATAATTTTAAAACTCCGGAAGGTCTACCAGGAAGTTAATAATAATATTTTATTAAAATTAATTAAAAATTAATAATAATTTTAAGAGACTTTACTTATAGTCTTTTTAAATATAATTAATCTTATAATTATTATAATTACAGTAGAATTAACAGATATCTTTACTTATATTTAACTAGTAATAGTAATAAATAATTATTTTATAAATTTAATCCTGTCTGGAATATCTAGTAATTATATTATTATAAATTTTTTAAATAATCTAAATTTATAAAAACTTTAAATTAAAAATCTAGATTTATTTTTAAAAAAATAAATATTAGCTCACATCCAGCTGGTATTTTATAATAAAAA